>NC_064616.1:662426068-662740600 GCF_023898315.1 Schistocerca nitens | reverse complement strand
TTGTGACCAGCACATCTAGAAATGGCAGTTTCTTGTCCTTTTCTAATTCCATGGTAAATGTTATGTTGGCATGGACGCTGTTCAAGTGTCTTAGGAAGTCACCGAGCTGTTCTTCACCATGGCTCCACACCACGAAAGTATCATCGACGTACCTGTACCAATCAGTAGATGAACGTCGGCCGAAGAACCCGAGACAGAAGCCAATAGGCATTTCATATATTTACTACTGTTGCAGTTCTGCTGTTTAATTTCGCTAATTTATGTTTAAAACCAGCAGCTTTACAACAAAAGATTTTAAAACCTGAAGATAACAGCATAATCTCTTGAAACTTGTTGTCTTAAATAAAAAAAAATTATGAGGTCTTGGCAGTTGAATGGTTTTTAACAATTGAACAGATCGTCTTTCAGTTCTCTCAAAACGAGAAAATTCAATCTCGCAGTGTCGTAAGTTACTTAGTGACCGCGACTTATTGCCGCGGTCGCCAGTGGACTAGATGGAGCTACCTGCACCGTTGATAGACCCTGTCTTCTATGTATCAAAAATGTTCAAAAGACCTGCTAAGGTCATCAGTCCGTAAGCTTACACTCTACTGAACCTAAATTATCCTAAGGACAAACACACACACCCATGCCCGAGGGAGGACTCAAACCTCCGCCGAGACCAGCCGCACAGTCCATAACTGCAGCGCCCTAGACCGCTCGACTTATCCCGCGCGGCTTCTATGAATCCAATGCTCTGTTGGCTTAGTAAATGACGGTTTCGGACATGGGTTTCAATCTGCAGTTTATTTTTCTCCAGTGTCCCGAAAAATGTTGGAGATTATAGAGGGTACCAGGAGAAAAATAAACTGTGGATGGAAACCCGCGTTAAACCGTCATCCACTGAGGCGACAGAGCATCACAGTCATAGGAGAAAAGGCCTGTTTACGCAGCAGCTAGCTCCACCTTCTCCTCTGGCGATCGTGGAAATCAGTTTCAACCACTGAATAATAAAGAACACTGCGAGACGTTCCGCCGACGGTCCGTCAGCATACGAAGTCACGTTTGCTGCTGATGGGGTGGTCTAGTGACAGGCGCCAGTGTCTATAACTTCGACACTCTGTACGCTTGTTGGAAGACGTTTCTGGACACGTGTTCCTATCTTCGATTTGTTCCTCAAGAGACCCTCTGCAACACCTCGAAGTTTGAAGTAACGTTTCAGGGGCGCCCTGCATTCTTCCACATACAAAAATTTATACTGGTAGCGTCATATTTATTTGAATAATGCGTTGATGTTGGTTGAGCTTTCTGTCCATACCTGTGCTTCCGTTTCAACTCTGTAGCGCATTGCATTTCAAAACAGTAAAGCACTTCTCGTTGTGAGAGCATTGCCCACGAAAGGCGAAGTCTTGGGTTCGAGTCTCTGTGCGACATGCAGTTTCAGTGTGCCAGATAGTTTCAGTAACGTATTGTTCTGTACGAAACTCGTCTTTGTATGGGCATTGCCTTTGTAGCACTCGGACACATCTAGCACCCACACTGGCAGTTTCCAGTGATGACTCGCGATGCGTTTTCGTCTTGTTTTACTCTCGGCGTTTCGAGGCAAACCTTTTAATGACACCGTGTCTTGTCTTGTCTTTGATCGCGCGCACACGAGCACTGGCCGTGTCGCCGCTTGCCCACTCTGAACAGCAAACAATGAATTCGTGGCGCTTTGTCGGTAATGCCCTGCAAAGTTAAGCTGGGGGGGAGGCAGATGAGGCGCGCGCTTAGCGGCTGACACGGCGCTGGCTTCCCCCATCCCACTACACGGGCTTCCCGCCCTGCTTCTTCACACGGACTGTGTGAACGCTTGCATCCGACTGCTGCTACGGCGCATCGTTACCATGGAAAAAACTAACAAACAACTGAGTAACTTTTAACGGGACTCGATTGTAGTTGTTTACAAGTTCGGGTATTGCACAAGACAGATTTAACAAGAGTTAAATTTGTCCATATGCACGTCAGAGGTATTGCGTGGTTATAATTAAAGTGCAGCTACTCACAGAGGTCCAGTATAGGCTGTAATTATCATGCGGCAGCAAAACTTGGCAGATATTCTAATGCGTTAATGCGGGACATAATTGCACAAGAAAAAAATTTGTTCGAATTTTGGCCACCAGTAGCTAATCTGGCTTAACGCTACCTATTCGATGTCCCAAAACTGGTTTGTAATACTCAAGAACTTGCAAGCAAAATTTTTTCGTGAGTGAATTACGAGTCTGGTATTTCAAAGTGTTATTGAACTTTATTTTTCCTCTTTTATTAAAGTATTAAAAAAAAGGATGATTAGTGTTACACGTCCCATCGACGGCACTGTCACTACGAACGCTGTTTAAGTTTGGAACATATGAGGTTACGGAAGGAAAGGAGGCAACACTGGCTTTCTTTTCGGACGAAAATCAAACAAAAGAATCACTCGATTAGTGACCACTTGTTATCTGAAGACAGTCTGCAATTTTTGATGTATTGCTTTAAAAATTAATTAAGTAACCAGAAATAATCTGCAATAAGGGATCGTGTAGATTAAAAAAATAGCGATCGCAGATCCAACACGACGATCTAATGATGGTGGAGTCTATTTTCAGTGCTGAAAGGTAGTCCTAACCGATATCTTGGAAAAACAACGTTGTCGAGAGTGTTTATTCAGCGCCAACAGACAGCGCGCTAATCAAGAAATGTCAAAGTTCTTCTATCAGATTAAGTGCACGAATCACTACTGAGTAAACGTAACGGACCTTTACAAAATGTTACCGCCCACGTTAACACACGTGTCCTCAGTTCACGAGATGTCGCTTGTTCACACACACACACACACACACACACACACACACAGGGGAGGGAGGGAGATAGAGAGAGAAGTTTGCAAAGTATCCCACACGGTTAAACATGCGCCCGTTGCAGTAAAGTGCAGACGGAACAGTAGCGGCCCATACAAATGCTTTCGAAGTGTAAATACGTTTACTGCTCATGGTGCTCATAAAAGTGATTGTGTGAAAGCACATAAATATGATAAGGGAAGCATATGGTCAGGTCGAAGTTTGTTATCGCAAAAGCAGCTGCATATATGGATGGTTCAAATGGCTCTGAGCACTATGGGACTTAACAAAAACGGTTCAAATGGCTCTGAGCACTATGCGACTCAACTGCTGAGGTCATCAGTCGCCTAGAACTTAGAACTAATTAAACCTAACTAACCTAAGGACATCACACACATCCATGCCCGAGGCAGGATTCGAACCTGCGACCGTAGCGGTCACGCGGTTCCAGACTGAAGCGCCTTTAACCGCACGGCCACACCGGCCGGCGGGACTTAACATCTGAGGTCATCAGTCCCCTAGAACTTAGCACTACTTAAACCTAACTAACCTAAGGACATCACACACATCCATGCCCGAGGCAGGATTCGAACCTGCGACCGTAGCGGTCGTGCGGTTCCAGACTGAAGCGCCTAGAACCGCTCGGCCACCGCGGCATATATGGAGAGACTACGAAGTAGTATCCGTTTCCATTAAATGCAAATGTCTCGATTGATTGACTCACGGACTCATTATCTTCCAGGAACTTGAAAGTTGCAGAGGGTGTTGATCTTATACTGTAGGCGTCGTTTAAGAAGGGATTTTTTGGAATTCTGCCCCTAAAGGGGTGAAATAGGGGCTGAAAAGTTTTTTGAAAATATGTCGCTGTTAAGGCAATTTTGAGGCCAGACCAACGAAAATTGGTATTTGGTTTCCCAGTCAGAAATAAAGAAATACACGTTTGGAAATTTAACCTCTATGGGCGTGAAATAGTGGGTGAAAGTTGTTTTTGAAAATATATTGTTATTAAAGAACTACCAATGTCTTTTTATAGCTACAGTTATGAAAATTGATATCTGACTTGTCACTTACAAATAAAAAATGCGTGTTTTAGTTTTTCTGAAAATTCAGCCCCAAGGAAATGAAATAGGGGATGAAATGTTTTATGAAAGTAAGACACTATGAAATATTTTATTATGCTAACATTTTTGAAGCTTAACCTACGAAAATTTGTATTTGACTTTTCTGTTAGAAATAAAAAATATGCATTTCACTGTTTTTTTCAGATTCAACCGCTAAGGAGGTGAAATAGGGGATTGATTTGTTTTATGAAAATACTTCGTTGTAAAAACATTTTGAAAGCTACATATTTGGAAACTGGCATTTGGCTTCTCGGTTAGAAATGAAAAAAATAGGCTACGTGTTTCACTGTTTTTGGAAATTCAACTCCCAAGGGAGTGACATAGGTGACGAAAATTTTTAAGAAAGTACTTCGTTATATTAAAAAAAGCTAAATCTTTGAAAATCGATAGTTCACTTCTCGGTTAGATATTAAGAAATGTATGTTAGGGGATGAAAGTTTCTATGAAAATATCACCACAAGAACGCAGAAGTTTCTATGTAAATATCACCACAAGAACGCAAAAGGTGTTATTAATAGAAACCTTGGACTCCAGCTATCAGAATCGCTTATTGGTCAGACGACCGTGCTTCTATGTTCTTAATTAGTGTGAAAAGTTTAGAATGTGTTGCAATTTATGAACAAAATAAAAATTCGATTAAAGAAAGAAAAATCTGATCGCACCGTACAACCTGTTCGAGCGAAACAACAGGCGTTAAGATAGTTTTAGTATAAGCCAATTGTAACAGTGGAATTAATTTCATGAATGTAACACTGACCTTCAAGAGAACAATGCCTGTTTAAAGTTCATTTCTTTATTCAGTATTTATATGTTTTGTATCTCTTAATTAGGACGGAATTTCCTCATTTTTCCTCTATCGCAAAATAAGAAGATATTATCCGAGTTGATCAATGTCGCTCCACCTTCATAATACACAGAAAGGTAAATATCAAAATGTTTTTCTTAACTTCAATATATTGACTATTGAGTCACGCCCTTTCAGCCATCTCAGTAACGGAAAGATGATACAACAGTGTATTGGAGGCGATTTTCATGTCAGTTACGACGATACGGACGTAAGGCCAACACAAAACCCACTCCTCGAGCAGAGAAAATCTCCGATTTGGCCAGGAAGCGAACCCGTGCCCCGTCCGGTTAGCAATCTGCCGCGCTGACCCCACAGCTACCGAGGCGGGCTATGAAAAATGTTGGTTATCTGCTTCCGTTTTCGACAGTGTTCAGTATTCAGTCTCGAAAATACATTTCACTTTTATGGCATTCCATTAAAAAGAAACAAGTTCCTAATGCTGTAATACGTCACTGGATTGCATATCTTTCAGTTATGTAAGCTATTTCACAATAGTGAAGAACAGGCAAGCACCCAGCCTTGTTCAGGTGGGGCCCTAGTTTCAACTTCGCTCGTGTGTCTATCTACTCTGCCGGCCGCGGTGGCCGTGCGGTTCTGGCGCTGCGGTCCGGAACTGCGGGACTGCTACGGTCGCAGGTTCGAATCCTACCTCGGGCATGGGTGTGTGTGATGTCCTTAGGTTAGTTAGGTTTAAGTAGTTCTAAGTTCTATGGGACTTATGACCTAAGATGTTGAGCCCCATAGTGCTCA
The DNA here is from genome assembly GCF_023898315.1 of Schistocerca nitens. Taxonomy (NCBI): domain Eukaryota; kingdom Metazoa; phylum Arthropoda; class Insecta; order Orthoptera; family Acrididae; genus Schistocerca; species Schistocerca nitens. The sequence goes on along the minus strand of NC_064616.1, from coordinate 662,735,045 downwards.
GAGCCATTTGAACCATTTTTTTCTATCTACTCTGTTTCAGTCCTTGCACTGTATGTCACGGGGACGGTACAAAGCAAGCAACCCAGCATTCACCAAGATGAGATTTTGCTGCGGAATGACCACAGATATATGTAAGAGAGAGGACATCATTTATTACACCTCTGTAGATTTATCTAATATTCGGTAAGTTAAAGAAAATAACAAGAAAGAAGTAAATTGAGGAAAAAATGTCACAGAAGATACAGGATGGATTATAATAATTTATCTAAGCTATCATTACACGAATAAGGAATATTCACGCCGGTTGGGGTGGCCGAGCTGTTCTAGGCGCTGCAGTCTGGAACCGCGCGACCGCTACGGTCGCAGGTTCGAATGCTGCCTCGGGCATGGATGTGTGTGATGTCCTTAGGTTAGTTAGGTTTAAGTAGTTCTAAGTTCTAGGGGACTGATGACCTCAGAAGTTAAGTCCCATAGTGCTCAGAGCCATTTGAACCAAGCCATATTCATCCTAGATTAATTGATTTTCAGAAAGACACGAAATTGTTGTTAAGGAACACAGACACGAAAAATAAATGCTAACAAAAGACTTTAAAGAAAGTCAGTGCCGCCATTAGACTGTTTTTTATTTGCAGTGTTACATTTACACGATCATGGTTTCGGCTTCAAAGTGCCATTATCAAGTGTTTCCATGTTATACAGTGCCTAAGATGGCATACTGTCTTATTTAAAATACACTATTAGACACATTGTCTAAGGGTAAATATTTCTGGTAAAAGCCTACTGCTTTGTTTTATCACTGAGTATATCCTCAACAGAAAAGGAAGGCTGGGGTTTAACGTTCCTCCGTCTTATCGACGACGATAAATGCAAACAGATGTGCATTTTTCTTACCGTAGACAATTGTTCGAAATTTTTTTTCACCTACATTATAGGTTGTAATTAGTCTCCAACATGCCAAGTCGCAATATACCAAGTCTCACTGATACGTACATTGCATTATGACAAGGGTAGCATGCTACACCGCCAGTTCCAAACGATCGAAAGGAAGGAAGGAAGGTCATTAGATGTCCATTAGATGACAGACGACTCCAGAATTTAGCATCAGATTTTGAAGAAGGTGTTTTAAAAGCCGCCATGGGAATGAAAACCGTATTTATTTGTTCAAATATGCTCCTCTGTCCGACGTTCAGCATTTAAAATGTACGACTTTATTTTTACCGATTATCAGTTTTAGTTAAGCCTTATGCACCAGAGTGTATCTTGACAATAATACAGAACTGCCTATTGGCTTCTGTCTCGGGTTCTTCGGCCGACGTTCATCATTAGATGAACGTCGGCCGAAGAACCCGAGACAGAAGCCAATAGGCAGTTTGTCAACAAGTGGCCACGAAAGCCTCAACAATTTTGTAATACAGAACTGTTGCTTGATCTGTAGGAACCAGTGTACTTGAAACTTGACTGAGCGTTGTGTTGCGTGGCGGATGGCGTACGCCGATAGTTCATAGCTTGTTGTTACAGTCCTGTCTATAGGCCGATCGCTTTTAATCACTCGACTGCAAGGCGTTTATCATGCGAGGGCGCCATTCATGGCTGGGATTAAAACCAGCAATAACCTACAGGAGACTACATCTAGTAGTGTTTCAAGCACAAAGATGCATTTACGGCGTGACGGATGACAGCAGACTGCAGTAAACATAGTCATCGATCACCTTCCACGCGTCAAAATAGAACTGTAACTTAAGTTCCTAAACGTCGTAATAAGGCAAGCAAACAATGATAAAATCATATCAAAATACAATTACTGAAATAAAACTAGACGGTATGAGACACACATACGCTACAATGCTTCCTACACCGTTCAAGCAAACATTCTAATGAAGCTTTTACACAAAAAGTTTCGTCGAATAACGCATTAGGATGACGAAGCAGTGCACATTTTTGATGATATCCAGAAAGCATCCAAAAGCTCCTCTACGCTGATGTCCTAAAAACTGCGATATATGTAAAGTAATTAAAGCCATTTTATTAAAGTAAACAATGGCAAGAGATCTCCTCCTCTCAAAAACCCACATAATGGAGGGGAGGGGGGGGGGCATCAATACTGAGGGAGAGACGTCTATGAAGAATCCAAACAACCCTCCTATTACGCCCAGAAGAGCTTCATGATGGTTAACATGATTTATATCTATAACGGAAGAAGGTAGAGTCACTATCTATTTTTAAAACATACGTATTTCGTAGATTAGCACAATGTTTCATTTGTGTAGTAGCTGGGAATAGACAAGTTGAATTTAAAATTTAATTACGTTAATTTAATAGACTATGATCATAATCATTAATTCTACCAAGTAATCTGGGAAGAATATGAAGCTTTTGTCAGCCACGGTTGATATCAATTCTTTTTTCATTGCGCGATTCGCATTTGTATTCCTTCGTGAGCGTACAGATATGCACAGTTTTATAATTGGTCCACGCAGCGTTTATACGAGGGCTGTTCAGTAACGAATGATAATAATTTTTTGTGGTCATAATTTCTCGCTCTAAAATTTAATCTTATGATATTCTGTTACCTTGATGTGCAACGAACACGTCGTAGTAGTTTCATTGTTGCAACTCCTGTGAGAGGCAGGCACATTTTCAGTATCACCTATCGCTGCAATGAAGGTAATACGCGAGGAATAATATACGGCTTTGAAATTCTGCTTTCGTCTCAACAAATCTTCAGTCGAGGCCTATACAATGTTACAGGCGGCCTATGGAGAGTCTGTTCTTCCCTACAGCACAGCTCGAAGGTGGTTTAAAATGTTTAAAGAGGGGAGACAATCAATTTCAAAGGAAAGTGGACCCGGTGCTCCAGTTACTGCTCTTACGGAAGAACACATCAACACTGCTGCTGTCATTGTGAGAGCGTATTTTTAGTTATCAGTAATCGATATTTTTCGGTATTTGTTTGGTCTCGGTTATAACAGGTGTTATTTATTTTTTTGCTAATAACCGACCGAAATATCAATTAGCAATAGCAGCAGTGCTAAAATTTTTAGTTTTTTAATACACATTTTTTTTAAAAAAGGAGTAATTTTTATTTGTAAAATTTGCGTTGGATTAAAATATCTTAATTATAGGAAATGGAGAAAGCGATCAGTGATGGCATAGGAATCGGTACAACACTGCTGAGACAATAATGTCTCTGTTGCCGTGTGTCGTGGCTTAAGTATGCCCCCACCTGACTTATGCGGTAGTTTCTCACTGTCGTCGCTGGACATCCGTTGTACTGCAGAATGGCACCAACCCTAGTCTGCAAATATTTTTACGAAGCGACCCAGCAGTGAAGTACAATGCTTCATTTGCTTTAAAGGATTAAAGATTTGTTTGCCATTTCTATGAAATAATAAGGGAAAGGAAATTATGGCAACAGTAATAAATGAAAAACTTAACAACCATTCATTCATAGTATATAACAAAAACAGAAAGTAGCTAACCCGCTGCCTATGTCTCCACAATATACCTTTACAGCTTGTAGTCCTTGAAAACGGACCAATTAACACGAAAACAGAGTACTTCAACTTCAGTTTTCACCCTTTAGCACTGACTATTCGTAATGGCCATCCAGTATTACGATCCCCGATTACAACATGATTTTTAGCAGAGTTTAAAAAATATGGAATCAAGAGAAGAATACTGATGATTTTTTGTATTTTTCAACCACTTATCACTTTTCGAGAAAAGCAGGGAACGGTGTCAAAAATGCTCAATCTTTGTTCGCTCTCTAAATTTATTACAGAAAATAATAGGAAACAGGTTATACTGAATGGATTTGACAGTCATGTTAAACTGGTGTGGAAGAAAACCGATACAACCGAAAACAAGTCATTTCAGCGACAACCACAATCCCTTGCCGTGACACGAGAAAGTGGCTTCTTTTCTGAGTAGGCGTTTACTACCACATTGTGTCAGTATTTGTCAACACTACAACTGTATTTAATGAGTCGTGCAGACTCCGTCTTCTATAAGTGATGGAGAGGAACAAAGATTTTAGCAAGCCACCCTTTCTTAATGGAGATGTGGGCTAGCCTGTGCAACGGTAGTCGGAGAAGCCCAGTGCCAGCTTTGGCGAAGAGCAGCCATTATCGTCGCTTTCTACCAGTTGATCAGTTCAAGCAAAAGGCCAGCGGACAGGAATAGACGTCCGCCGTGAATGAAGATAAGTGGATGGTGAGGCGCCTAGTGCTAGAGAAACCGGTGTTCTACCAGGCGGCTGCTCCTCTAGCCGGTGCCTGCGAGCGAGGAGCGGGCACGTTCAGTCCGCTTGTGGGAGATTGAGACGAGTTGGTCCCCAGCGCCTCCTGCTCCCCATATCTGCACTTTTAAGATATTACATAACTTGTTAAGCCCTTCTCCGCGAAACGACCTCGGCCGCCTTGTCAGCACCCACTTCGCCGTTTATTTTTCTTCAAAATTAATGTTCGCACTAACTTGCGGGCAGTCTTCAGCAAAGAAACACGCGAAAAAAGAGTGCTGCGTTTATTTCTGTGACATCTCTCTCTCTCTCTCACTCACACACACACACACACACACACACACACAGTCGCACATGCGGGCGCGCTTCAATGAGAGGTGTGTGTGTGTGTGTGTGTGTGTGTGTGTAAAGGCGTTTTAGTCCAGAAGAGGCGCGATGCCATGGTAGTATCCAAGATTTATTAACCCAAAACCCGTAAGTTTAACTTACCGTCGACCGTCATCATAGACGAAGCACAGGTACAGTTTCGAAAAAGATGGTTGTGGTTGTGGTGGTGGTGGTGGGGGGGGGGGGGGGGGGTGAAGGAAGATATCGGTCGTTGGCTTGTTGAAGAAATCATCGCGGCGTTCAACTTACACTTACATGGTTTAGAGAACGCGAGAGGAAGCTATAAGGATGGCAGGTTGAGAATTTTTGAGAAACGTCATTTATTCTACTGGGGGAATAACAGACTAATTATCTCCTAGAAACATTCTTAGACCGAAATTTTCGCATGCTGTGAAATGATCTTCATGAGTGTGTTTCTTCAGCGGCTAGAAATCTGAATGTTCCACTGGTAGAGACTCGATCTGTGAGCAAATTTCGGTGTTTGCAATCCAAATCCCCAAATACACTCCAAGACAAAAAACAGAAAAAAAAGAAATGACGCACCACGAAGGAAATATCTGAATGCGACAGAAAATGGTACATGTGATGTACATACTCAGAGAAACAAATGATTACAATTTCAGAAAAACAGGATGCTTTATTCCAGAGAAAAGGCTTCACAAACTGAACAATTCAATAACGCGCTGGTCTATCTCAAGCCCTTATTCAAGCACTTATTTGGCTTCGCACTGATTGACAGAGATGTTGGATGCCCTCCTGAAGGATATCGTGCCACATTCTGTCCAACTGGCGCGTTAGATCGCCAAAATCCATTGCTGATTGGAGGGCCCTGTCCATAATGCTCCAAATGTTCTCAACTGGGGAGCGATCCAGCAACCTTGCTGGCAAAGATAGGGTTTGGAAAACATGAAGACAAGCAGTAGGAATTCTCGCCATGTGCGGGAGGCTATTATCTTGCTGAAATGTAAGCCCTGGATGGCTTCCATTAAGGGCCACAAAACGGGGAGTAGAATATCGTTGACGTATCGCTGTGTTGTAAGAGTGCCGCGGATGACAACCAAAATGGTCCTGCTGCGAAAGGAAATGGCACCCCAGACCATCACTCCTCGTTGGCGGGCCAAATGGCGGTCGGCAGTCAGGTTGCTATCCCACTGCTGTCTGGGGCGTCTCCAGACACGTCTTCGCTGGTCGTCGAAGCCTGGGATCTCAGTGAGTGAAGTAGAATTGTTTTCAGTGATGAGTCCCGCTTCGAACTCAGCCCCGATGATCAGCGAAGACGTATCTGGAGAGCCCAGACACCAGTGGGATACCAACCTTTCTGTCATCCGCCATAAGCCCCAACAACCAGGAGCGAGAGCCTGAGCCTGAGGTTCTATTTTATTTCATAGCAAGACCCGTTTGGCTGTCATCCGCGGCACTCTTACAGCCCATTGGACAGAATTTGGCAAGATATCTCTCAGGAAGACGTCCAACAACCATCTATCACTCAACACCAAGCCAAATAATTGCTTGCGTACGGTTCAGAAGTGGACCAGTCCCTTACTGACTTGCTCAGTTTGTAAAATCCTTCTGTTGTGCAGTCCCTTACTGACTTTCTCAGTTTGTAAAAATCCTGCTGTTGAATAAATCATCCAATTTTTCTGACGTTTTAATCATTTGTCTGTCTGTACATGTAAGCCACATCTAACCATTTCCGTCCCATTTAGATTATTCTTTAGTGGTAAGGCGTGCTTTTGTGTTACAGTGCATTTTAAATATGTGGGAACAGTTTATAGCGGAGAAGGATAATCGGGGGTGGAGGATGCTGTTCGGCTACCTCAGTTAGCGAAACTCACCTCTCTCTTCTGCATAACCATTCTGGTTCTTATGCCGTTCTTACGCCCTTGTAATAGACATGACTTCCACCGTAAAAATCGACTAGCTCAGTTTTAGTTGCACCTGCCAGATCTTCCACAACATCTTTCCTGTTTCTTTTACCCGTATTTGTGTTTGGACACCTAAGGCTTCATTCAGATGAATGGCGGGTACATAGATGTCCGAAAATCAGAATGCAATACCAGCATAAATTCGTCAATGAGTTCCCTCGTTCTTCTAATGTGGTTTGAGCCCGTATTTCCTTTTGTTACAACTTTGAATCTTGTAGACACAGTAGCGGACAGACTGAGAATGGTTTGCTGTGGGATGGTATTCCACTTTTCAAGAAGAGTTGAAATAGGAGTAAACAAGACTTTGTAGTTTGACGTGAGAATGTCATTTTGAAATATCCCATAAATGTTCTGGGCAGGCCTGTCCATTGCAGATACTGTTCAGTGCTGTAAAGTCAGATCGCTGCAAACAGGGCAGCATAATGCGCTGGCACTTCATGTAGATACAACAAAACCCTGTCATTAATTAGAACCCGAAAGCTGTGATTCAATTCCATGGGTATCCGTTAGACACGTAAGTATTTGGCTATCAAGGAGAGGAGAAATGGGGCCTAGAGTTCCTTATCACAAGTCTTCCCGCCATTTTCATAGATTAAATTCCAAACCTCTCCGCAGTATCTCATGAAAAGAGGGCATGTGACTTTACTGATGGTGATCCGTCCATCGGATCGGGAAGTTAAGCTCGACAGACCCGTTGGTACTATTCGTGACGAGTAGGCATATACTGGCACCGTGTTTCACCCTCTCTCTTCCCTTCATTCACAAAAATGCAAACCAAACACTATCGAGTACAAGTACTCATCACTGCCATCCACACGAGACAGATACACACTTGACACTTTATAATGGGTCTGAGGAAGGCAATGCCATATCACCTCCACTAGGACCCTGTGTAGAACCGCAGAGCATGAACCTGCATCTTCTCGCCAGCCGGAACATAGTCTACTTCTCCTGAATAATACCAAGGGGACTCCCGGCTTAGCATCTCCGTACAACAGACATATTACCATTAATAATATCTCATGCACTGAACCTATACGACTTTGTGGAAGTATCTGAGAATTCACCCAAGACATTGAAGCACAGTCTGTTGATAGATATCTGTACGCCGCAACCACTTCTCCCATTCCTGGCCCCAATACGACGACGAAAATTTCTTTCACTGCCGTGATGCAATCCATCTAGTACTATGTGAAGCACTACCCCATTAAAATATTTTAACTATCGTGGCAACAGAGACTGGTTAGTACGAGATGGATTCAAATTCTAAGGTCTCCGTTTTTTTCCCCCTCAGAACTGCGATCAGACAGACAGACAGATTCGGTTTGGCTGAAAATGGCGCTTCAGTCCGGTACCGCGTAACTGCTACGGTCGCACGTTCTAATCCTGCCTCGGGCATGGATGTGTGTGATGTCCTTAGGTTAGTTAGGTTTAAGTAGTTCTAAGTTCTGGGGGACTGATGACCTCAGATGTTAAGTCCCATAGTGCTCAGAGCCATTTGAACCATTTGAAAATGCGCAACCCTCTTTGTGTATGCCTGACACAGGTGGTAACATTGTACGACACACCCAACTCTGGCGGATGACGCGAGAGTAAAGAGGGTTTTGATACTAGAAATTGTGACGTTTCCATTACAAGTACAGTGAGTAATCATTCGTTTGCTTCACTTTTGTGGTTCGTCATCCACTGAAAATCATCGCCAGTTGAGTTAGACGTGTAGTGATGGGGTCATGAATGTGAAGAATGTGCATTCGCTGGTGTGACAGTTCAAAGAAGAGCGAACGCCGAACGTCCTGTAACAGTCAACCACAACTATCCCTGTCTCTCGCCAGCCAGTCAGACAGCATAGCCGCGTGAGCGGTAACACTTGGCTTGGAGGATCGCCAAATGGCAATACAGTGACAGGTTGGAGCTACCAAGATGTGTTGAAGAAAAAGCTCCTACCAGCATTACGAGAATCATGACCGGAAATTGTTACACGTGTGTTCTTTCACCAAGATAACGCACCAGCGCATCGGGCCAAAGCGACGCTGGACTTCCTTCGAGAAAAAAAAAAAAAAAAAGACAACTTTGGAGTAGTTTCTCATGTTCCTCACTCACATTACCCGACTGCTACCGAATTTTGGCTATTGCCAACGATGAAAGCTCCACTAAATGGTCACACTTTATCCAGTCGTGCCACGAGAGCATCAGCAGTTTTTCTGTTGTGAGAACACACTCCCACGATGGAAACGTTGTGAAATGTGTGTGTAGCTGCATGGAGATTGCGATGAGAAATGACAGAAATTTCAAATTTTGTGTTTGCGACTATTTAGTGGAAAAGAAATTCGCAGACCTTAGAAATTAAAAGCACCTCATTTCAGTGGTGTTAATCGATCTTTCAACTAATTTCCCGTCATGAAGGTGATCAGTTCCGAAACTCTGCATCTTATCTATTAGTAACAACACACTCGCTAGGGTTAAACAGTTCTGACCTTCTCTCTTATTTACTATGCCCCAGAAAGCTTCCAGTACATTCTGCAAGCAAAGGAGGTACCGTATGCATGCAAAAACCGACAATTTCGCTCTGATGCAGTGGCGTTCTATGGGGATTCAGGATTGCAGCTGTACAGACAGACTTTAGTTGTTCTCTCGTACTAACTGCAATTTGCATTAATCGTCGGGGAAACGTGCGCGGAGGTTTCCTCGTCATTGAGTTTCGTAATGGCTGTAGTGTGTGCACCGCTAACGGGAAGTAGAAATGCGGCGCCGGAGTGCTCACGACGCGAGAATTCCGTCGTTTGTGTGCGCTGCGGCTCGCATTGTTGCAGGACTGAAATTCCGCTGCGCCATGGCTGGCGAGGGGGCGGAGCGGAGGGCTGTCCGCAGACTTGGCCAGCACTTTTCTGCTTCCGCCGGTGATGTCGTACCCACCCTGCGACCCGGGACGGATTTCTTTCTTCTCCTTCAGCGTTAATTAGCTTCACTTAGAGCTGACCGCCGTGCGAATTTTCTCCTCCGTGTCTGCCTGCCATATACCACCTCACCCAATTGCCAACGATAAAGCGTTGTACCTAGGGTTTGTCCTCCGGTCTGTTCTCCTTTCCTCTAGCTGTAGAATTTCTAACAGACACATTTTTAGACATTGTCTGACCCTGCCCTTGATGAGACTGACTATACTCTCAGCGATCTGGCAACGCTGTGTTGTTCTACATGTGTAGACCGGTGTGTTTATCTCTTCCAGATGGTCAGTCCGAGTTTCAGCTCCACAGAGCCATACGTAATTTTTGAGAGCGCCATCAGTAAAGCTGCGTTTTTGTTGGGTGTTACGAAAATGTAACAGCGGAATTTAGAGCAACTTTATGCCATCAAGTTTTGTGTTCCACGAGTGTGATCTTTGCAAAGTTGAAACAGGCCTTTGGCGAACATTCCTTCGCTGGCAAAAATCATTTTTGGAGGGCCTAGAACACGTTGAAGATGAACCTCGCTCAGGGAGACCTACAGATTCGAAAAACGACGAAAACGTTGTACGTATATGTGTTATTGTGAGATTACTCCTCCAGGACAAACTGTCAATCAAGAGCTTTACAAATAAGTCCTTGAAAGTCTCAGGAAAAAGACGAATCGAGTGAGACTGGACATTGCAGACAAGTGGACGCTGCGTCATGACAACGTCCTATATCACACACTCACTTCCATCACGGAATTTTTGATCTCAAAAGGCATTCCTGTTGTTCCACAGTCCCCGTAATCACCTGATCTGAGTTATTGTGACTTTTGTTTTCCAGAAATTGAAAAATGTCTTAAAAGGACGTCATTTTGGGACTCTGGAGAACATCCAAAATAACGTGACTGACATTTTAAAGGCCCTGTTCAAAAATGGCTCTGAGCACTATGGGACTTAACTTCTGAGGTCATCACTCCCCTAGAACTTGGAACTACTTAAACCTAACTAACCTAAGGACATCACACACATCCATGCCCGAGGCAAGATTCGAACCTGCGACCGTAGCGGTCGCGCGGTTCCAGACTGTAGCACCTAGAACAGATCGGCCACTCCGGCCGGCTAAAGGCCCTGTCATTTGAAGCCTTTCAGCGCTGCCACCAAGACTGGGAACAACGACTCCGTAGATATATAATTGCCGAATGGCACTATACTGTTGTTTGAAAATAAAATAAAATAAAATAAAATAAAAATGTAGACAAATAAAAAAATCAGACTCATTTATTTTCTCACATACCTCGTAGTTTCTGTCTCTGGCTCATGAGGGTTCTACTGGTATTATAGCTTATTTACTTCATATCTAGTGAGTGTCTCTCAGCGTATGCAATATTCAAATAAATTAGGGGAATGCACCCTGGTGATGTCTTCGACAGCCGGCGGTATTTTGACAGGTGACAACCCTGTCATCTTCAAGGCAAAACTGCAGAAAAAAGCGTTCAGGTCTCACACTGTTTATTTCTAAGGAGAAGAAATGTATCACTGCGCTTAGTTGGTGCAGTTTTACTTATAAACGACGGGATGGTCACCTGTTGAAATATCGGACGTTGTTATCAATGTCACCCGGCTGCATTCCCGTAAGCTATTTGAACACTTCATTTCTCACTTTACCCAATCACGTCTATCTTGCGCTTCTTTCTCTCATACTACACTTCATTGTCGTCCGGCCACCGGCAGTCTGACCACTGCCTTGAAAACTTTACCTCTGGGCCCTTCTGGCGATCGTGTGTAGTAACACGTTTTCCTCTTGCTCCTCCTTCTTCTTTATTATTTATAACAAAAATGGTTCAAATGGCTCTGAGCACTATGGGACTTAACATCTATGGTCATCAGTCCCCTAGAACTTAGAACTACTTAAACCTAACTAACCTAAGGACATCACACAACACCCAGCCATCACGAGGCAGAGAAAATCCCTGACCCCGTATTTATAACATCCTGGCACCTTAAAAGGTGACCGAATAGAGGTATTCTGCCAACAGACAACGGAAATTATTTATTTGCACTAAGGAGAAATATCACAGAGTTACATGCATCAGCGATTAGGGACAGACTTATCACGGAAAACTTGTTACTACAGGAACAGACAGAAGCTGTGAATTGTCGTGCGATTTTGTAGCTTACAGCGAATACGTTTTTTAGAACATGGCTACCAGACGTCATCTGAGAGATTATGATCGTGTAAGGGCAGAGACGAGGCAAAGTGTTACCTTTTCGAACGCAACAGGAGTGGCTAGAAGTGTTATTTCTCCATTGAACAGTAATATCTATGAGTGTGCTTCCTGGAGGTCATGGAAATTACAGTGGATGGACAAACGTATGGAAACACTGTTGTTGTTGTGGTCTTCAGTCCTGAGACTGGTTTGATGCAGCTCTCCATGCTACTCTATTCTGCGCAAGCTGCTTCATCTCTCAGTACGTACTGCAACCTACATCCTTCTGAATTTGCTTAGTGTATTCATCTCTTGGTCTCCCTCTACGATTTTTATACTCCACGCTGCCCCCACAATACTAAATTGGTGATCCCTTCATGCTTCAGAACATGTCCTACCAACCGATCCCTTTTTCTAGTCAAGTTGTGCCACAAACTCCTCTTCTCCCCAGTTCTATTCAATACCTCCTCATTAGTTATGTGATCTACCCATCTAATCTTCAGCATTTTTCTGTAGCACCACATTTGGAAAGCTTCTATTCTCTTCTTATCCAATCTATTTATAGTCCACGTTTCACTTCTATACATGGCTACACTCCATACAAATACTTTCAGAAACGACTTCCTGACACTTAAATCTATACTCGACGTTAACAAATTTCTCTTCTTCAGAAACGCTTTCCTTGCCATTGCCAGTCAACATTTTATTTCCTCTCTACTTCGACCATCATCAGTTATTTTGCTCCCCAAATAGCAAAAGTCCTCCAGTCGTCTTGGAATACATAAATGCGGGTCTTGCATTGTTTTCAAGGGACTCTCATACCATTCTTCTTGCAAACCAGACCATCACTCGACTGCTGGTGATGTCACTCCTATCTACATAACGGCAGGATACTATCCTGCCATTATGTAGACGGGAGTGACACCACCAGCAGTCGACCAATGGTGTAAACGCCCAGAAGATGACCCCTACGTCGGGTTGAAACCGGTTGGCGGTATTATAACAATAATAAATGCGATTAAGACTGTTTTTAAATTATTGATTTGAGCCAAGCACTATAGGACTTAACATCTGAGGTCATCAGTCGCCTAGATTTAGAACTACTTAAACCTAACTTAACCTAAGGACATCATACACATCCATGCCCGAGGCAGGATTTGAGCCGGCAACCGTAGCAGTAATGCGGTTCCAGACTGAAGTGCCTAGAACCGCTCGGCCACAATGGCCGGCGCAGCTGTTGTACCCTTACATTCCGTAACAATACTTTTCAGTGACCGTCTGTCACGATTACTCGAGACACACTTTCGTCCCCTTGCAACGAATGGAAGTCATTGCTAAGGTGCCGTTCGTGGGCAAATATTAGTTCAAATGGCTCTGAGCACTATGGGACTTAACATCTCAGGTCATCAGTCCCCTAGAACTTAGAACTACTTAAACCTAACTAACCTAAGGACATCACACACATCCATGCCCGAGGCAGGATTCGAACCTGCGACCGTAGCAGTCGCGCGGTTCCAGACTGAAGTGCCTAGAGCCGCTCGGCCAGCAGCGGCCGGCCAAATATTAGTACAACAGCGAAACCTGCAGGCTTGGCTAGCACCTAAATTTATGTTCAAGCATGCATTTCTCACGGAGTTTTTGTCCAACCCCTATATGCAACTAACAAGAACAATATCTCATTTAGCCGAGGTTACGATAACTGTATCAAAATGCAGTCACACATCAAGGAACACGATATTTTCAGGGTAAATCTGATTCAGTGCAACGAGCAATTCTGGACATAAGTAAACCAACAGTATATATATTAACATAGTGGTACAGGAACATGACAGCTACGATGGACGTGGGTTCTTGGCCAACGGAGATAGCATTACTGCAAAAACACAACATCACACCTTCGCAGCCGTGTTGGTCACAAGGGAACGTGATTGTGCCGAGAGGTTGGGCTACGCAATGGCCACTGGCTTCAATTTCATGGACAATAACGTATATTCCCACGGGACTGAGACAGTGTGGAGGAGGACATCGAGTGGCCTACATTTTCGGCGGACCTGGACCTGAATGCCATAGAGCACGCGTGAAACACCCTGGGGATGCGAGGCCGCCGCCTCGGCCCGCTCTGGGACCTGACAATTGCATTCTCGGAGAAATGGCAATATGCCCACACAGCTCGCGAACAGCCAGCGGAACGACTGTCAAACAGATGCAACTCGTGCCCTACTGGTCGCCTTTGCATATTCTTACTGATTTGTTGGTGCGCATTGACTACTGTCAACTCATGTCGTCGCTCGTTACTCCACTGACTACATTTTTATCTCTTTTTTTGTAGTCTTGTAGCAGCCAGGGTAGGAAATTCTTAGGGCGTCATGTAAATAACGTCTGAATGTTATCTGCATGTTAATGTCATATTTTGGTAACCCGACGCCCATGTTAACAGAGAATTGCAGCGCCTTATTTTTAGCACTCTTTCAATATGAGTATCGAAACTCGCAACTTGCCTGGATATCAACTCTATCTTTACATATAATTTGGTTGCCCAGTTCACTATGTGTGATATTACTAGACCAAACGCTCGGTAACCTCCCAATAGTCATCACAGAAGTTGTTTGGTGAGATTTTGCAAAAATTTTACCATTTGATTTTGCTTTGTTTATTTACAAAATGCTCGATTACACCTTTTTGTAAAACTACAAGTATGTACTGTGTATATGTGGAGCGTAGTGTGTTTGTTTGTGGTGTATGATGATGAGAGAAGTTAGAGGGTGAGACCTGGTGCCGGCCCATAGCACAATCAACAGTGTCACACGCCGTCACTCCATAAGACACTGAGGAAACATACAGGCACTACGTCTGGTGACCAGGAACTTCACGCCACCACCTAAACGCCCCTTTCCGACGAAATTCTGGCAGTAAAAAATTTTTACGCCACCAGGATTCGAACCAGGTTGCCCTCCCTATCTAGCACCCCGCAGAAGCGTGCGTTAGCAACCTCAGCCACGGAGGCGTATAGCAGGAACTGGTAAAAAAAACATATGTGTAGAAAATACCAGGTTTCATAGTAGCCGGCCGCGGTGGTCTAGCGGTTCTAGGCGCTCAGTCAGGAACCGCGCGACTACTACGGTCGCAGGTTCGAATCCTGCCTCGGGCATGGATGTGTGTGATGTCCTTAGGTTAGTTCGGTTTAAGTAGTTCTAAGTTCTAGGGGACTTATGACCACAGATGTTGAGTCCCATAGTGCTCAGAGCCATTTTTTGTTTCATAGTGGCGCGAATTCCACGTTACACTGTGGTTTCTACAAGGTTAAGCAAATCATACCCAAGACAGCAATGGCTAGTGCAGCAATATGGGGTTACATTCCAACTCTGGGTTGTTGACAGCTTCATTAATTCTTATTCCTTCAGTCTGAAACAGGTTGCTGCTTTATTCAATATTGTTTCACGCTTCGTTCTTTATGTATCTACAAAGTACCACGTTAAATGCTCCCGGCTGGGTCGGAGATTTTCTCCGCTCAAGGACATGCAAGTCGCCGAAGTGGCGCCAACTCGAAAGACTTGCACCAGGTGAACGGTCTAGCCACACGGCATTTACTACGTTAAATGCTAATATCATTCCCTAGAATTTTTGGGGTTCCCCTACTTTCGCAGGAAAGGAAGCTGCTTTCGCAGCTGTACAACAACTGGTGATTTTCAGATAGTTCCACATCTCCTGTACCAGGTGTGCTTAGTTTCCTTCTGCCAGCTTTCGGCCAAAACAACCCAAACATTTTCGGTCTTAAACATTTTTGGAAGGTGACTATCAATAGCTGTCGAGTAACGCATAAATGCATGTTTGAACATCAGCCGCCTTTATTTTACACCCAAATATGGACCGGTTTCAGTCATGGACCAACTTTACGGATAAGGGTTAAAACGGTTTAAGTCAGAACATTAGATTTGTCATTGCTTATATAATGTGTAGAGCATCGTATGAAAATCAATATACGACACAGGGCATTTAGAAGCAAACATATCGATAACAAGTATACACAAAGCAGTACTGCTCTTCACTACTGCTTCTCTTCAGTACTGTTCTGTGCACACTTGTTATCGGTATGTTTGCTTCTAAAAGTCCTGTGTCGTAAAAATGGCTCTGAGCACTATGGGACTCAACTGCTGTGGTCATAAGTCCCCTAGAACTTAGAACTACTTAAACCTAACTAACCTAAGGACATCACACACATCCATGCCCGAGGCAGGATTCGAACCTGCGACCGTATCAGTCGCACGGTTCCGGACTGCGCGCCTAGAACCGCGAGACCACCGCGGCCGTCCCTGTGTCGTATACTGATATTCATTACCTGCTCTTCACATTATTTAAGTAATGACAAATGTAATGTTGTGCTTTATGCAATTTTAACCCTTGTCCGGGAAGATGGTCCATGACTGAAACTAGTCGATATTTGAGTTTAAAATAAAAGCGGCTGATGGTCAAACATGCATTTTATATACTTCCAGTCTTGAATTACGCTTATACGTCTTCTCAATATCAATACCTCAATCAAGACTACACTTGCGCCCACTTTGTGCTTACGTGTTTCTCGACTGGCTGCATCTGTTAAGAAGGTAGAGATGAACTTTTTACCTCGAAGCTCCAGTACTTATTGTACTGGAAAGACCACATTTTCTTTACTGATTGCATGTGACGGCACCATTCCCTGTCTTCGCCATCCTTGCATAATCCGAACCATTTACCTTATTCCCTTCAAATTTCGTCACCATTTCTGTCCATTTCAAGTCAACCTCTAACCTTCTTTTTGACTGATAACTGTGGATACAACAGTCTCTAGGAATATTGCTCCCTAAACACCCTGTTCATTCATTATGTGCAGTCGATTACCTCTTTAACCCAGATGGAGCTTCTACTCATTTATTTCCTTGAAGAAATACTTTTACTTGTTGCTATTACTGTGGTCTTCATTACTGGTCTGATCCAGCTTTCCACGCTTGTCCATGCTGTGCACGCCTCTTCATCTATCCTTAACAGCTGCAGTCAAGCCTTAGCTTCCCTCTACAACGGCCTCCCCCCCCCCCCCTTCGAAACACGCACACTTGCACACGTCCCTCCATTATCAAATTGGCAATTCCCATGTCTCAGGAAGTGTCCTATCAACAGATCCCTTAGTTGAGTCGGACTGTTACTTACTTCAAAGAAATACGCATCTTAGAGACTTTCGCTTACACTTCTGTAATCATTTAGAACTCTCCAAAAAACACGTAATAAGTCATGCAGCTAGCGTGTAAGTAGACGGCCGCGCGGTGATTGGAGATCTTGCGTGAGCTGGTGGCGCCACGATTTGCCTGACGAAAGCTGCGCAGCCATTAAGGTCCGACCTGTGGCCAAAGTACACTTGCGTGGGTCGCGGAACATTTCCTGCGCCCTTATCTGCACAAATCCTGTGGGACTTTGTCAAGTAGTTGAGCAGCATTATGCGCTTGTATAGCTCTCGTTATGTACTTCCCGCAGCGCGTCAAATGCACACTAAATGTTGTTACTGTGTTGCCTAACTGCTGGGATTCAGAAGCCCCTACAAGCTCTCTGCAGTTGTCCCACTAACTGCTAATAGACGTACAGTAGCCCGCATCTCGTGGTCGTGCGGTAGCGTTCTCGCTTCCCACGCCCGGGTTCCCGGGTTCGATTCCCGGCGGGGTCAGGGATTTTCTCTGCCTCGTGATGGCTGGGTGTTGTGTGCTGTCCTTAGGTTAGTTAGGTTTAAGTCGTTCTAAGTTCTAGGGGACTTATGACCACAGCAGTTGAGTCCCATAGTGCTCAGAGCCATTTTAAGACGTACAGTAACGATTCCGACTTAACAGAGGAAAAGGAAATTTCCACCAATATTTACAGATTCACAAAATACCTAAAAATACGATTTGCAAATATTACATTTTGGAAAAGAAAATTAGGTAAATGTCGGGCTGGTTCTCGAATTTTGCTTCAGATTATCAGTTGCTTAGATTTTCTTCCAATCGCAAACTAGGCAAGTTTCTATTCCCTTCCCAGCATATGAGTCTGAACTCTGTTACGCTGTTTTGCAAGTCGACATTGAACATTATATTTACGACACGGTTTATATAATGATAAGCCAAAACACTATGACCACTGCCAACCGCGACGCTGGATGCCGTCTTATGACATAGCGGGCACGTGACGCAGTAAGAAAAGTATGTAAGCGGAGGAGACACGGACGAGGGATCACCCTAGCAAAGATATGGGCTGCAAATGGGGAAATCCATTGAGATAAGAGACTTAGACAGAAGGCAGGTTATTATTACGCAGAGCCTCTGAACGGGTATCTCGAAAACGGCAAATATTCACGTGCTACTGTCGTGAGCATCTACGGAAAGCGGTAGAGGGACAATGAAACCACCACTAGACGCTAAATGGTTGGCCGTCCACGACACTTCACAGAACATAGGTTTCAGAGGCTAACCTGCTCCGTAAAGTAGGATAGATGGTGATTTGTGACACCTCTGCCGACAGAGAACAATGCTGGTGCATGCACAAATGTTTCGGAGCATACCGTTCATCGTACATTGCTGAACGTGCAGCTCCGCGCAGACCACACTTGCGTATTCACATGTTGACCCAACGACATAGTCAATTACCATTGCAGTGGGCACGGGATCGTCAGCATTCGACCGTCGATCAATGGTAGCGTGTCGACTCTTTGGGTGAATCACATTTTTGTACACTAGGTCAATGATCGTCTCCACAAACGTCGTCATCGAGATGAACGGTGGCTCGAAACGTGCGATGCACCACAGACGCAGGCTGGTGGGAGCTGTATTCTGCTATGACTGACATTCTCCTGCTCTTGCATGGGACTCGTGGTAGAAATCGAAGACCAGCTGACACCTGCGAATCACCTGCATCCCTTCACGTTTGATGTCTTGCCCGACGGCGATATCATCTTTCAGCAGTATAATTGTTCGTGTCTCGGAGACAGAACAGTGTTACAGTGGTTTGAGGAGCATTATAGTCTCGACGACCAAATTCCCCTGACGTAAATCCTATGGAACCTACCAGGGTCGCTATCGGGCGCCAGCCCCGCGTACGAAAATCAGCGGTACATTATTTACGCAAATTACATGACCTGTACGTAGAAAAATAATGCCACATATCTCCACAAACCTACCAACAACCTGCCGGATCCCTGACATGCAGAATAAGTGATGTATATCGTTCCAAAGACAGACAAACAAGTTATTAAGCATATGGTCATTATGTTGCGACTCATCGGTCTAAGAGTGATAGGCTACTCTTTAAAGATCGTCGAGCGAGATGGTGCAGTCGTTAAGATACTCAATCAGTAATCGGGAAAAAGGTTTTCCGTGATTCCGTGATACCTTCAGGGAAAGCCAGTTTTATTTCTTCAGGAAGGTCGCTGGCCCTTTGCTGCCACGTTCCTGATCAATCCATGCTTATGCTACGTCTCTAATGATCACATTGTGACTGGGCGCTAAACCATAATCTTCCTTTCTCTCAAAAATTACGGTTCAAAATACACATAAAAAGTCTGAAAGACACAGTATTTAGCTCCATAAGGCTGTTTGCAAACTATGCTGCTGTAAATAGAGGGGCCAAGTTGATCCAAAGTTGTAGTGAAATGCAGGAAGACTTTAAGATGTTCAGTACTTGATGTTAAGACTAGTAACTAAGCCTGTAAATAAATAATGTAACGCAGTCCCCATATAAATGCGATAAATCTGGATATAGTTTGCTGTACATGATTTTTCGCAAGTACCTCCAGGGTTTCAGAATTGGTCTGGTTGGTTGATTGGGTGATTTGCGGGAGGGTACCAAAAAGCTTGGTTGTCGGTCCCACCGGATTAGGGAAGGATGAGGAAGGATGTCGGCCGTGTCCTTTCAAAGGAATCATCCCGGCATTTGCCTGAAGCGATTCAGGGAAATCACGGAAAACCTTAATTTGGATGACCGGACGTGGGTTTGAACCGACGTCCTCCCGAATGCGAGTCCAGTGTTCAGAATACTACTGAATGGAAACTACAAGGACATATAAAAAACGACATATCTCAGTGGACAGAGCATCTTTTTCCATTTTGTAATTCATAATACGCGCTGTGGCATAATTCCTGAGCACTAAGAGGCGGATGTGTCAGAACACGGTGTATAATGGAGCGACGCGTGAATTTTGTGTCCTTGCATTCGCTAACCGTGAGTCAATTGTGATGGTTCAACAATTTCATACAAAATATCAGGAAAAAGCTCGAAGGACAAAATAATTCATGGGTGGTACAAGACATGCCATGAGACAGGTTGCTACGTGATGCGACAAAATGAAAAGACATGAGACATGACAGTTCGCTTCGGTAGCTGCGCGGTCAGCACGGCGGATTGCTAAGCGAAGAGGCCCGGTTTCCATTCCTGGCCGGGACGGAGATTTTTCTCCGCTCGGGTACTGGCTGTTGTGTTGTCCTTACGCTCGTATCGTCATAATTGGCATTCCACTGTTGAAATGGCTGTATGGGCACGTCCCGAAAGCGAATAAATTAAACCAAAACAGTCCGGGCGGGACCGCCGGCAAAGAAGGTGGAGTGTGTGAGGGAATCATTTGTCAGGAGCCTGTTACTGGTGTAACCCGTTTACAAATCAGAACTTGGAAAGATGTTCTAGTCACTTACATGTGTCTATTTTCTGTATGTCTTTTTTTCGAGCAATAATCTTCTGAAAACTTGGAGATAACCTATGAATAACCCTGTATGTCGGCTATTACTCACAGGAAAAATCACAACCGTCAAGCATCCAGCTGCGTCAGTCTGGAGCGACTTAAGGTCTAATGAATACATAAACCCAGTAGTGGGCAAGGAAGACGCTGTATCGGAAGAATTTATGGAAGTGTAATTCTCCCAAAAGTAATGATGCCCACAAAACCACATAGCCGGGACATAGTCACGAAGGAAGTAAGCGACCATGCTGAAAAGTATATGCAGTCTGCAAAACGCTGAATAGGTCGCTGAGGGAAAAGTCATTGACTGAATGCAAAATGACTTTATTAATCCAATATTATGCGTTTAGTCGTTTGCCCTCATCAGATATGCTAGAACTTCGGGTAACCAGTGGACAGAATAGTTCCATGCTATAGCGGTAACAAACATTACCAGACTAATCTAGCCTAGATTAGATTAGTTTGCTCATGTCTGTTACCACTAAAATATGTAACTAATATGTACTTGGGTTACTTGAAGTTCCAGAATATCTGATGATGGCAAACGCCGAAACGTGTGATATTGTATTAATAAAATCATTTTGCATTTAGTCACTGACTTTTCACTCAGCGACCTATGCAGCGTTTTGTAGACTGCATATACGCCACAAACCATCGCTCCACCAATACTTCAGTGTTGTTTGTCCATCTGGGACCTTAAACAAGAAGGTTAAACGAAAGAGAGAGACAGGTATGAAGTTAAGTCAGTACATGAGAGTGACAGAAGTGCTCAACAAACTCCAATGGGAGGCACTACAAGAAAGGTGCTGTGTATCAGGTGCAGCTTGCCTTTCACAGTTGAGGGCCAACTTTCCAACACAAGTAATGAAACACGTCATTTCCCCAGACTTACATCTCACGCAATGACCAAGTGGGCGAAATTAGATAAATTCTTTCATATACAAGATAGTACAGAATATATTTCTTCCCGCTACTATCATCGAATGGCCTTCACCATAAACTGTAAGTGGCTTCTGGGGTACAGATAACAATGTAGTGTGTTGTGTCCAGATAATAGAAGTACCTCAAAACTGTCTAGTTAGCTGCTCTTTGAATATTTTAACTTTCTGCTGCAAATTTCGAATATGCCCAAAAGACTTTCTGATAGTTGCAAGCCGTCACTAGCCCTCACCTAGCCTTTCGTTAAGTGAGGTTGGCTACCTTATACAGGAGAAATGAACACATAAGACAGATCAGTACGACAAAATAGTTTCAGTAAGTCTGGTTTAGCATCTCTTTGATGACGAGACCCTTGTTGATGGAACACAAGCATAAAGTGAGCAAATACGTGGAAGAAAATGAACAATCATATTTTTAAAAGGGAAACCATCCTAGCATTCATCTCAGGTGATTTAGAGAAATGACTGGAAACTTTAATGTGAATGGTCCGATATCGGTTGAACCAGACTCCTTCCGAATGCGTATCCAGTGTCTTGCCCATTGTGACACCGAGGCCTCTTTGAAACGAAGAGTTTCTTTTGTGGAAGAGGCTTGTTTTTTCTACTAATTTATTATTCCTTACTTTTGAGAGTCCCGGATAAAATATGCGCAAGAAGTGCGATATACACTCCTGCAAATGGAAAAAAGAACACATTGACACCGGTGTGTCAGACCCACCATACTTGCTCCGGACACTGCGAGAGGGCTGTACAAGCAATGATCACACGCACGGCACAGCGGACACACCAGGAACCGCGGTGTTGGCCGTCGAATGGCGCTAGCTGCGCAGCATTTGTGCACCGCCGCCGTCAGTGTCAGCCAGTTTGCCGTGGCATACGGAGCTCCATCGCAGTCTTCAACACTGGTAGCATGCCGCGACAGCGTGGACGTGAACCGTATGTGCAGTTGACGGACTTTGAGCGAGGGCGTATAGTGGGCATGCGGGAGGCCGGGTGGACGTACCGCCGAATTGCTCAACACGTGGAGCGTGAGGTCTCCACAGTACATCGATGTTGTCGCCAGTGGTCGGCGGAAGGTGCACGTGCCCGTCGACCTGGGACCGGACCGCAGCGACGCACGGATGCACGCCAAGACCGTAGGATCCTACGCAGTGCCGTAGGGGACCGCACCGCCACTTCCCAGCAAATTAGGGACACTGTTGCTCCTGGGGTATCGGCGAGGACCATTCGCAACCGTCTCCATGAAGCTGGGCTACGGTCCCGCACACCGTTAGGCCGTCTTCCGCTCACGCCCCAACATCGTGCAGCCCGCCTCCAGTGGTGTCGCGACAGGCGTGAATGGAGGGACGAATGGAGACGTGTCGTCTTCAGCGATGAGAGTCGCTTCTGCCTTGGTGCCAATGATGGTCGTATGCGTGTTTGGCGCCGTGCAGGTGAGCGCCACAATCAGGACTGCATACGACCGAGGCACACAGGGCCAACACCCGGCATCATGGTGTGGGGAGCGATCTCCTACACTGGCCGTACACCACTGGTGATCGTCGAGGGGACACTGAATAGTGCACGGTACATCCAAACCGTCATCGAACCCATCGTTCTACCATTCCTAGACCGGCAAGGGAACTTGCTGTTCCAACAGGACAATACACGTCCGCATGTATCCCGTGCCACCCAACGTGCTCTAGAAGGTGTAAGTCAACTACCCTGGCCAGCAAGATCTCCGGATCTGTCCCCCATTGAGCATGTTTGGGACTGGATGAAGCGTCGTCTCACGCGGTCTGCACGTCCAGCACGAACGCTGGTCCAACTGAGGCGCCAGGTGGAAATGGCAAAAAAAAAAAAAATGGCTCTGAGCACTATGGGACTCAACATCTTAGGTCATAAGTCCCCTAGAACTTAGAACTACTTAAACCTAACTAACCTAAGGACATCACACACACCCATGCCCGAGGCAGGATTCGAACCTGCGACCGTAGCAGTCCCGCGGTTCCGGACTGCAGTGCCAGAACCGCACGGCCACCGCGGCCGGCTGGAAATGGCATGGCAAGCCGTTCCACAGGACTACATCCAGCATCTCTACGATCGTCTCCATGGGAGAATAGCAGCCTGCATTGCTGCGAAAGGTGGATATACACTGTACTAGTGCCGACATTGTGCATGCTCTGTTGCCTGTGTCTATGTGCCTGTGGTTCTGTCAGTGTGATCATGTGATGTATCTGACCCCGGGAATGTGTCAATAAAGTTTCCCCTTCCTGGGACAATGAATTCACGGTGTTCTTATTTCTATTTCCAGGAGTGTATATCATTCTTATGGGGGAAAAGATTAGTTCTTCTGACGAAAATTCAGTAGCAAAATGATTTAAAGATGTTTAACCGTTAAGCGACCATCTTGCTCTTGACAGGACAAACTTTTGCTGCACATGATCCATGTCACTGTCTCCTCTTTGAGTCCGCATTGGGATTTTCATAGAGGACCAGCAATCCTTGAAGGGGAAAGTGGAAGAGGAGATGAGAGGAAGTGACATGTTTAAGCTCTGGGATGACACATAAGCAGCTGTCACAAATGAAAAGAAATAAAAATGGAAGTTCGTGAATGTCTAATTTACCAACAATTTGAATGAAACAATTCAGGCGATTATGTGACTATTTATAAAATGTCCAAGTTATATAAAACAATTGATTTATGTTGTTTGTTTACATTTACATACGAAACAAATCTTGTAACAAACCTACTGATTCAGTCCCATGACTATGGCCGGCCGGAGTGGCCGTGCGGTTCTAGGCGCTACAGTCTGGAGCCGAGCGACCGCTACGGTCGCAGGTTCGAATCCTGCCTCGGGCATGGATGTGTGTGATGTCCTTAGATTAGTTAGGTTTAATTAGTTCTAAGTTCTAGGCGACTGATGACCTTAGAAGTTAAGTCGCATAGTGCTCAGAGCCATTTGAACCATGACTATGAACGATGCATATCCCCATCTACTTCCACTATGGAGGAATGACATTTAACTTTATTCAGTTCACGAAAAAGAAAACAAATTCAGAGAGATTTTAATTAAATAAAGGAATATATTAATCAGCCACTGCTTTGTACTTCATACGGCCATACGGATTTTCAGGGCTTTCACCCATGAACTCCAGTATGTTGCTTCTGTACAGCACATTTAATTACTTGACACGTGGTCAACAACCGTATACCGCCACAGAGCAGCATTCTTTTGTGGCCCAGTGTTGGTGCAATACTTAAATTAACTGTATCCAGAGGCATGGTGCTCACTCATCATCATCATCATCATCGTCGCATGTAAGATAATTTCGGAAAATTCTTCAAATTTTAAGACTTCTATAAACTAGTTTCACATTTAATTAGAGGTGGTAAGAAATAATGCGGTATTTTATTGCAATGTGCAATTTAATTTAGGTTAAATCAATTGTTCCTCAGTAATCACCATATTGCAGAGCTCTGCATAGAACTGTTATATTTATTACAATGGTATAGCAACGGAATGTGCAAACTAGCCAGGACAATCTTGTGTAATATACGCATTCTCAATTTTGAGCGATTCTCTTGTTCCATGAAAAAAAAGTCGCTATATACGGCATCGGTCCTTATCTCTTCAGCGTACGTCTAATTCATGCACCCCCTTGATTACCTAAGTATCTCAATGCCGAAACTGTGGAACGCTTCGCTAAACGCCGATGTTCAAGCAGGAGCTACCTGCGTAATCCATTTGGCAGAAAATGAGCAATCCGTCATAGTCAGGGCAGAATATACGCAAAGCTTAATACAAACATCTCCTACAAATTTGTTAGTAATTTGATTGTCTGAGAAGCGACTTCGATTAATATTCGTCTGCAAGCCAAGTTCTCTGCCTGAAATGAACACTGTTAATTGTTTCATCTGTTCGCAAGATGGCTTGGCGTACATCTCTTCGCGCCGGGTCCTGATTGAATCTCGACAATACGGTATGTTGCAAACTGTTTCAAGAAGAATCATAATATTTCGGCATTCTGTGCAGAAGAACGCTTAAGCAATGCTACCAGACAGAAACTTTAAGAATGAGAACGAAACACGTAGAATATTGCATCATTATGTTTTCTGTGTAACGATGTGGTCTGGTGGCATTAACAAATCGAATACCTTCTACACTGAAATTCTTCTCTTACTAAATATTCATCATATTTTTACATAGCTGCAGTTACTTTAACAACAATCTGAAAATTTTTAATTATGTACAGCTATTTAAAAATACCTGAAAAAACGAAAAAAATTAAGAAGTGAAAAGATTAAGAACTGCACTGTAAGATGTGAGAGAAAATCCTACGTCACGTAAAGCATATTAGAACAAAATAGCTTTATAAGGTAGTTGATATTAAATTATTAAATACTGAAAATTACCTATTTTTTACTTAAGACGTATAAAAAGTTACCAAGAGAGAGAGAGAGGAGTGTGTGTGTGTGTGTGTGTGTGTGTGTGTGTGTGAGAGAGAGAGAGAGAGAGAGAGAGAGAGAGAGAGAGAGAGAGAAAAACTATGTTGATGCGTCGTTGGTTTCTTATTAGATGACCAAAAAGGAATATTGTGTCTCACACTCTTCGACAGGCTAATTACTCTGTAACATACGTGTTACAATACTTTACAGATCCTACTTCTCGCGTGCGAAGCCATCATCTGATGACAATTATCCCCCAGAACATCAATAAGATTGTATTTTCAGATTCAAATACGAAATTGTTATACCGCAGGCAGAGGCAAGAAATCATCGAAATGATATATGAATTTCCGAACTGATGTAGAAAAAGCAGCATCAAGTCCTCAGAAGACTGAGAAGTACGAGAAAACTCAACTGAAATCTAACTTGTGAGCTGTGTGAAAATGGAAATTTGGAGAAACCATATGTTCTGATCCTGATTATTAAACAGATTCGGACAGCATTACATTTTTACGCCAGCGTTTATATAGAGAATATGGGTGTCTGACGTTTTGCACTATATCTTGTGCATCGCAGACAGTCGAAAGAAAAATCATGTCACCAGTTACGATTTATTAACACGAAATAAATTTTTATATTTATAGTTAGATTCAGCCTACCGGAAAACGAGGTACTCAGTTCACTTTTCTGAGACGTCCTTAGAACGCTAGCGAATCAGCAATCGGACAAGTTACTCGTACGACCTCGTTCGTTGCCAAACGATGACCACGAATGTCGCCTGTCATTAAGTCTGTGAAAACATGGACGCCACACAATGAAGGAACTGGACTTTCTGAGAAATTTTGAGATTTTTTTGCGTGTTCATATATTTGGAGCACATTGCCCACCAGTTATGATGGAAGTAGGTGTTAACTTCAAGAGTTATAATACAATGTGACAGCTTTTCGAAGTTGTCTCACATTTCATCTTGCGCATGGCGAACAGCGTGGATGTTTTGAGTCCAAAATCTAAAACCTGAAATATGCTACTTCTTACAGTTCAAAGGCAACAACGCCATGTTTGGTGAATGTGTGTGTGTAGGCCATCATATTTTTTGAGCTGGATAGCATCTCTGGGTGGTTGCTATTGGTTCTGACTTTTTCTCTCGATCAATAGGAATTTCATCCGTTGCCACGATACATGACAGAGGTGTTTACCCATGCCTGCAGGCGATTAACAGATAAAACGAATTTTCGTGAAACATTTAAGGTTAGAAAACGACGAAAAGATTGTCTACGGACTTTGAGTGCTCATATGAGGACTGCTTAATCGCCAGGCTACGAGACACTGCCCGAAGTATGTAATTTCACGTTCCATTTGATCCAGGCAGCTACTTAACCAACATTACGGGCCAAGTAGGCGAATGTGCTGTTTAATTGAGGACCTACGATCTTCTGAACTAAGACTAAAAGCTACAGCATCGTCACGATTTACATAACTGAGGCGGGGTAATGTAAAATTATGACGAATACTTACGAGAGCGATACGAGTTTCAGAAATAAATTTTTGCCAAATAAATGTGTATATTTTCCGAATTTCAGTTTGCGCATATGTGATACTAACGTCTTAAAACTTATGATGGCGAAGAGACTCAGACTTTCATATTTATTTAATAATAAGGAGGGTATCAGTAACCATCAGGCTGTTATAGCGTCATTGTTGAAAGTTATGTTAAGAATACATACAGACACACACACACAAACATTTATACATATTGCTTAGAAAATGCGCTAAAAAAAATCACTGATTACTTGAGCAGTCAAGATTGAATGTTCATATCTGGGGCTCAAAATGTGGAGAATCAAAAGTGAAAATTCAAGGGTATTGAACAACGTACATTAGGCCGACCGATATCGTGAGGGATGAGAAAAATCTGGCATAGTGCATAGCCATGATAGATAGTTAACTGAAACCCAGAGAGAGAGAGAGAGAGAGAGAGAGAGAGAGAGAGACAGAGACGGGGGAGAGGAGAGACGGAGAGCTATTGCATCATCTCAGATTTAAACATAACTGAAGTCTGGAAGAAATCCAAATGTGCGCAATGAGCACAGTGCGAGAAGTGTTCATTGAATTCGAAAACAATATCTTCTCTAGAGAAATGGAGAAATATTCTATGAAGTTTTGGTCTTGCCTAAAGTCAGTTAATGGATAGAAGTCATCTGTACAGTAGCTTTTTTGATGAAACTAGTAGCGAGAAGCAGATTGGCAAAGAGAGAGCCGAAAAGTATGGGAGTTCATCCTTCCGATCATCATACGGACATTGTAGCAGCAGATGTAGAGACGTCTGTGCCAAGTACTCACTCTCAAAACACTTCTTGTCTTCTACGTGCTTGAGCCGCACTAGATTTCCTAATCCGTTTGGAGAGAAACGATGTGAGTGCAGCTGACTGGCTGTTGTAGGACAGACTTTCTCAAAATTCAAAAAGCTTTAAATATTTAAATAAGGAGAACTGGTTTGTATCAACTAAAACAAGAAAGAATGTTCATAATGTTAATATGTTACTTTTTTTACAGTAGCTAAAACAGCACGGCTCTGGAAGAGCCATTAGCAGAGATACAACGCCAGGCTGAAAATAAAACGTAGGCGTGTTGGAGGGGCTATATGAGTCAGTGGAAGCAGTGGCTCCGGGGCGTGGTGTGGGAACCTAGCCTCGTAGTTTGTCGGGCTGGAAGTTTGGGGGCTGCTGAGCGAGAGAGAGAGAGAGAGAGAGAGAGAGAGAGAGAGAGAGAGAGAGTGAGAGGGGGGGTGGGGGGAGAGAGTGGTCCACACGTTGGCAAAGTAGAAAATATGGGCTAAAGTGGTGTGTACCATTCTATTACTGCATAAAAACCATGAAGTGATCTTATACGCGTCAAACTGCTGACGTTTGTTCGAATACATATCGCCGGACGAATATGAGGCCGCACTAGTGCATCACGTGAGTTGCGAAATTGATACGAAATGTGAGGGACTCCTGTCTTGTGTGATTCTAAATCATTCTAGTAGAGACATGATCTATAAAGGAGTAAGAAAAGCCGGCCGCTGTGGCCGAGCGGTTCTAGGTGCTTCAGTTTGGAACCGCCCGACCACTACGGTCGCAGGTTCGAATCCTGCCTCAGGCATGGATGTGTGTGATGTCTTTCGGTTAGTTAGGTTTAAGTAGTTCTAAGTTCTAGAGGACTGATGACCTCAGATGTTAAGTCCCATAGTGCTCAGAGCCATTTGAACCATTTGAGTAAAAAAAAGTGTGGTGTCACCGCCAGACACCACGCTTGCTAGGTGGTAGCCTTTAAATCGGCCGCGGTCCGGTAGTATACGTCGGACCCGCGTGTCGCCACTGTCAGTGATTGCAGACCGAGCGCCGCCACACGGCAGGTCTATAGAGTCGTCCTAGCACTCGCCCCAGTTGTACAGCCGACTTTGCTAGCGATGGTTCACTGACAAATTACGCTCTCAATTGCCGAGACGATAGTTAGCATAGCCTTCAGCTACGTCATTTGCTACGGCCTAGCCAGGCGCCACTATCAGTTGCTATTTACCTTGTGATGCATGTACAGTCAGACCGATGTTCACCAATTATGGATTAAAGTTAAGTATTCCAGAAGCTACGTACTTTATTTGCTAGTCTTCATTACTTGTCCTGTTCCAGACCTCACGCCATCCTGCGTGAGCTTAAACGCGTGCCTTTCGGTCTCCCGTCCATTGTGGATTGGCTGTCTTGCCAGTCCACAACAAAAAGAGACGCCTCGCATTGTGTTTCCGAGATGTTCTCTCTCAAAAACTGTTGTCAAAATTTTCTCATCGAAGGGCAAATAGGCTACTGGTTTAGGCGACTGAAGCCTTTCTCCTTGTAGCGATAAACTAACGACACATTTCACATGTGGCCTCAGGGTAGCGACATTTTACACATCTTTCTGCGCCACCTACACTCTCTCAAGCCGAATTATCGATTTACTACGTGAAATGCTTTTTCAAATACCGCTATTAGTAACAAAATTTGTTAACTACTTAAAATATTTAATTAGCAACATGTTTCAAGGTTATACATCATCAGGCTACAGTGGCAGTACAAAAACATTTAACTTTAACTTCTATGTGCAACTGTGTTAAAAGTTATGTATTTTCACTATACCCTGACAAGTGCACATAGGTAAGTGCACACAGACATTAAAGGTAATGGTACTAATTAAATAATTTAAGTAGACAATAAATTTTGTAACAGGTAGTGGTGTTTAAAAAACCTTTTCGTATGTTTTGAAACGATCACGGTCGACTAACAGTTAATGTGGTATTCAATTGGTTTACTATGGTTGCCTCCCCTTACTTCGTGTGTTCGTGCCTGCAAATTATGACAAGGCCAATACTAGAAGCTTCCGCACAGAGATTTATGTCTCCATGGCAACAGCTGGTAGCATTCAACAAAGCGCTAGAGGATGCTCCTTACTTTGGTGCATAGCTCTTACCCAATTTCTGACCCTGAGAACTTGGCAGCTGAGTTGGACCACCTCAAGAGCATCTTTCGGCAGAACGATTACAATCAAAAACAACTTAGACACACTTTCTGGTTTAGAACTACTAAAATTTCAGATTTATTTGAAATAATTTAACGCACTCAAGTGAGACTGGTTTACCGTATGTACTTACAAACTAGGACAGAGGGGTTGGTCTAAATTCTGAGTAGACTTTCTCCTGGACTGGGTTGAAGGGCGGCTTTTGCTGTTGAGTTCATGTCGCCTTTGATGATGTGTACATACCACCTAGAGCGTGTTTCTCATAATTTGTTGGTGATTTGTTGCTCCCATGCCTGCAGTTAACTGTTCTACCCAATTCGGTACTGTGCATGCTACCTACAAGCGACATTCCAGAGAAATCTCTTACCGAGGACCTACTGGACTTCATTCTTTGTTGTCCTCCTCCGACCCGTCAGAAACTTGTCAAATCTGTATCTGTATCTTCTGGATAACCGAAGAGTGCTTTCACAGTGTAGTCTGAGGTGTCTTGCCACTGTTAGCGTGGCTCCCCCCGTCGGAGGTTCGAGTCCTCCCTGGGGTATGGGTGTGTGTGTTGTTCTTAGCGTAAGTTAGTTTAAGTTAAATTTAGTAGTGTGCAGGCCTAGGTTCCGATGACCTCAGTAGATTGGTCCCATAGGAACATACCACAAATTCCCAAAATTCGTAAGTGTATTTCCTAGGTATTTGGTTGAATTAACAACCTTTAGATTTTTGTGATTTATGGTGTAACCGAAATTTAACGTAGACCTTCTAGTACTCATGTGGATGACCTCACACTGCGTTATTTAGGGCCACTTTTCGCACCATACAGATATTTTGTCTAAATCTTTTTGCAACTGGTTTTGATATTCTGATGACTTGAGTAGATGGTAAATGATAGCATCATCTGCAAACAGTCTAAGATGGCTGTTGATATAGTCTAAAGAGCTAGATGTCACCTTCCACCAGGAGGTCCGTACTAATAAAGCCACATGTCCTCACTATGTGGGATCTTGCAGGCAGATGTGGGCTTTAAGCCTGCGGAGTGGCGCAGAGTCGTGATCAGAAACTTTATATCACTACTCGTCAAACTGCTATAAAAATGGTTGAAATAAGGACGACGCTCAAAATGCATCTACGAAGCTATAACAAGGAACATAACCATATAATGCCTCTCACTCTCACTCGCCCTCCTCATTAGTACAAGAGCTTCCACTGTTCCAGCAGTATGTTCAAAGAACTGATGCTCCCACAAGACACATGTTTAAGTTTTATATGTTTGTATACAGCTTGAATCCGAAGTCCATCGACAAAATTTCCAAAGCTGTCCGGGGATATTTTCTGAATATTTTGGTATTAGTGACCAGTGGTCTCCAACGGCTCATTATCCAATAACTGAATTTCGTTTGACAGTAATGAGTCATGGTAGTCCCGTTCCATGGTCAGCTCGCTCAACAGGCATCACATCAATGGACTTCTTCTTCTTCTTCTTCTGGGGCATATGAAGAGCTCAGTTCACGAGACTCCGGTCGATAATCAACATGGACCTGGTTGCTAGGACTGTCACAAACGCGGAAGCAGTAGGCCAAACTCCTGGGATTATTGAGCGTGTAAGACAGTCGATAGGGTACCGCTATACCTTTGGGTGATCACACAGGAAGAAATTTTCAGCAGTATCTGTAAGGGAACAGTTCTGCGTTTGTTACATAATGTACTCTAGACTGACAAAACAGGCTGACCACTCTGTGGTAAAAGTGTACGTATTTCCTCTTAGGGATGTTGGATTACTCTGAATTTTGTCTTCTACGTTTGCGTTTCACAGGTTTTTTCACTATTGTGAAGGTATTCCAAAGAAACTATGGAAACTGAGGTAACAAATGGCTCTGAGCACTATGGGACTTAACTTCTGAGGTTATCAGTCCTCTAGAACTTAGAACTACTTAAACCTAACCAACCTAAGGACATCACACACATCCATGTCCGAGGCAGGATTCGAACCTGCGACCATAGCGGTAGCGCGGTTCCAGACCGTAGCGCCTGGAACCTCTCGGCCACATCGGGCGGCGCGGTAACAAATCAAATTAATAATAATTATTACATTATTACTCTATAACGAGCCACCGGAGACCACGGGATATTTGTACTAAAATGCCCAGAAAAATCCCTGATCAACCTTCGAAATTTTGTCTGGTTCTGGTTCACCCTGTACGTGTTTTACTTAGACATGCTGACGAATTGTTACGTATCGGGATACAAAAAAAATGGTTCTGAGCACTATGGGACTTAACATCTTAGGTCATCAGTTCCCTAGAACTTAGAACTACTTAAACTTAATTAACCTAAGGACATCACACACATCCATGCCCGCGGCAGGATTCGAACCTGCGACCGTAGCAGTCCCGCGGCTCCGGACTGCAGCGCCTAGAAGCATCGGGATACATGTCTACAATTTCTGTAGTTATTAACATTTTGTTTACCCTAACATTACTGTTATATTTATTTATATTCAGATGAAATACTTGCTGAACACTTAAGAACGGCCCACGCATGAAACTGGTCACGGTGAGAAATACGTGGATGTAGCCAGAATTGTGATTTGTTCAAAGTATTAGTAACAGTTGATGATATCGTGCACGCAATATTAATAAAAAGTGGACAAAATAATAAAGTATTTAAACACATTATATTCATGGCAAATGCGGCTTGCACAGAGGGCCGCCCAAAGAGGATGATGCAAAATGATGTCTGCCTGCAATGACTGGCAACTCGTAACAATGTCCTCCAGCAGCATGTGAGACGTTTTTATACTCGCCGTCCCTTCGAGATGTAAACAAAATGGCTGTGCAAAAGCGAATAAATGTTTAGTTGCAGTCATTACAGTTTAGCTTCCATGCTACTTCCCAATCTTCCCAGTCGTCTTCCGTTATGTCGCATCAACATTAATGGTAATAGCTTTTACTTCACGATACAGTCTGGTGTTATCAAGCATTCCATGTTCTCTGTAAGTGAAAACGTGAAGTTTTCAGCAATGTAAAAGAACGCTACCAATCTCTCTTGCTCAGCTACGGCGGAACGCCAAAGGGCCGCGCAATTCCTCGCTGTTGGAAATTCCCGATAGCCAACCGATTGAACAGTGTATCCCCAAGCACACACCTGTGTTATTCAGAGGCAGCTGCGTGTACAACATTTATGCTGTGCGGCGTGAAACGTCACACAGTGTCTTAGCCACTGCAAAAGCTCGCTCATCTTCATCAAATAAAATCCAAGACAAAAACACGAATGTCCTGTGGCACTGTTGGTTGGGATAATCACTAGGAATTCAGCCGCCTACACTAGGAAGTAAAGGTTAGTAATGCTGTACGTTTCAGAGTTCGTATAGTCGAATGCATGTATGTCTGAAGGAACAGACACTGCTGACGATCTACAGCAGTATTAAATTAACGAAATGTATTCGAAAATTGGCACTTAAAGTAGTAAAGGAGTTTTGCTATTTGGGTAGCAAAATAACTGATGATGGTCGAAGTAGAGATGATATAAAATGTAGACTGGCAATGGCAAGGAAAGCGTTTCTGAAGAAGAAAAATTTGTTCACATCGAGTATAGATTTAAATGTCACGAAGTCGTTTCTGAAAGTATTTGTATGGAGTGTAGCCATGTATGGGAGTGAAACGTGGACGATAAATAGTTTAGACGAGAAGAGAATAGAAGCTTTCGAAATGTGTTGCTACAGAAGAATGCTGAAGATTAGATGGGTAGATCACATAACTAATGAGGAGGTATTGAATAGAATTGGGGAGAAGAGAAGCTTGTGGCACAACTTGACTAGAAGAAGGGATCGGTTGGTAGGACATGTTCTGAGACATCGAGGGATCGCCAATTTAGTATTGGAGAGCAGCGTGGAGGGTAAAAATGGTATCGGGAGACCAAGAGATGAATACACTAAGCAGATTCAGAAGGATGTAGGCTGCAGTAGGTACTGGGAGATGTAGAATCTTGCACAGGATAGAGTAGCATGGAGAGCTGCATCAAACCAGTCTCAGGACTGAAGACCACAACAACAATTCGCAGATTGTGAATATGATTGTACACTAGCTCTACAAATGATCAATGACAGACGAAAACTTTTGCCTGATCGGGACTCGAACCCGGATACATGCATGCACGTCTGAAGGACGCTGCATTTGACTCTACAGACACAGAACAATACAGACGTTACCAACATGTATTGCATGGCACAGCAAGGCAAAACGTCGAATATAACAATGTCTCCCTATGCGGGAATCACAGGAATACGTGCGAGCATGGGATGTAGACTTTGTGATATGTGGAAGATCGTTCCGGTCCGGGAGGCGTGCACGGATAACCAGACTGTTTAAAGCGACCGCTCGCGTTAAGCAGCAACTCTGGGTTCGAGTGCCGGTTCTACACAAATTTTTATGTCACTGATCATTTGTACAGCTAGTGTATAATCGTATTTGCAATTTGCGAATACATTTCGTTAAACTTGGAAGGTTTTATTTATTAGTTCTTCAATGGACACTTAATCTTCTGTGAACAGTGAACCTTAAGAGAGAAGTTAAATTATTTTGTGTAGGTGATTCAGACGGCGACAGAACGAGGTGGCACAGTGATTAACATACTGGGTCGCATTCGGAACGATGAAGCTTCAAATCCGCGTCCGTCCCTCCAGATTTAGGTTTTCCATGATTTCCTCAAATCGCCCCAATAAAATGCTGGGAGCGTTCCTTTGAATGTCACTGCCGTTTTTTTTACCTCAACCTTGAAACAATCCGAGCTTGTTCTCCATCTCTAATGACCTTGATGTCGACGGGACGTTAAACCCTACCCTTCCTTCCTTCAGATGAGTTCTTGCAGGCTGGAGTGTCGTTTTTGTGTTGTTGTTAACGATGAGAGAGAGAGAGAGAGAGAGAGAGAGAGAGAGAGATGGAAATCTGTGCCGACACACAGTATACTTCACTCGAACAGACAAATAACACTGAGGGGTCTAACGGGCTTATGGACCTCCATCTGCATTGTCACATGGCCTCAGTCTATGAGACACTAAGGATATGTATGGGATTTAACCCATCACACTGACACATAGTCTTGTGATTGCAAACTGCACGCTATCACATCTCCTATCCTCCCAAACCTGTGGTGTACTAGGCATACTGTTCATACCAAGAATCTCTGGCTATTAGTTCGTGTGGTATGTTTTAACAGTTTCGGTCTGTTAATCCCTTGGGCCTAAAAGAAAGATGATTGGGTTTAGTACTCCCTTCAGCCTTGCGCTTATAACAAAATCATTTATAACGGATCTAGGAGTATGTAACTTCCTTGAAATGCTAGTGAATGAATATATGAACTTGTAGGCCCTTACAATCTTTTTTTTCTCATCCTGACGGAGATCGCATCTATTCTGTTAAA
Organism: Schistocerca nitens; assembly: GCF_023898315.1. Classification (NCBI taxonomy): domain Eukaryota; kingdom Metazoa; phylum Arthropoda; class Insecta; order Orthoptera; family Acrididae; genus Schistocerca; species Schistocerca nitens. The sequence continues at coordinate 662,699,338 of NC_064616.1, read as the reverse complement.
ATATGGTACCTGGTTTTATATAGGCCTATACAATGATACTTGTCCTGACGTCATACAAGACTGTTCAGAGGGTGTCCTGAAAGCTCAGGTTACATAACGTAAGTGTGAGTGAATTAACGTATATTTTGCTCGGTGAGCAAAATTTGTGTTACGAATTCGGCGCTTACGGATGCACTTGGACTATTGGGAAAGTGGTAGAGGAGCATAGTAACAGAAACGAAGCGACAATAAAAGGAATCGAGCGAACAACAAAACACAACCGCTCTCTAGCGGAACAAAGCAGGAATACATTTCGCATAGGGATCTGAAAATTCCTCGGCAGGGTGAAGGAAGATGAGCCACAAAGCGAGGGGGAAGTATGAAACAATGCGCGATCCACAAATAACAGAGTAATGGGTGAATTGCCGGACGTTTCTGACGAACAGAGGAAAGACGGCGTCGTGAAAGCGTTACTTGGAATTGTGGAGAAAGTTTGCGAGAAGAATGCTTGAGGGAAAGCGTAGGAAAAGAGAACCAGTGAATTGATTTGTACGATACGGGGTGGGAGCTTCGAAACAAGCTTCAGGAACGTTCCTGGGGGAAGGCAAATGTCCTTTACCGGTATATGAAAGAAGAGGAAGAAGCGGGTGGGGAGAGAGAACTTTTGTAGTTATTCCTGGATGACTAAGTCAAGAAAGGGGGAATACAGATTTGTGAAGTCGAATGGTGAATGCTATGAATAATATCAAAGCAGCGAGAACTTATTGCGCCATAGATAGGCGACGAAAAGAAAGAATAATGGGCGTTGGTGTTCGCCAGTGCAACTTATCCCGGCAGCAGGAGCACGATTCGTTTTCTGCGCGCATCGTGTCAACTCGTCCACAACACGGGAGACGTACCTCTGGCCGCCTTTTCCCGTGGTGAACACCCCTTCCCGTCCCCAAACAACCCGTTGCACCAACAGTTCTGAAACAACACCTCACCTACACGTATCATTACAATACTTTTTCTGTACTGTAAGCTAAACATAATAGCAATGTAGAAGCTGGCTGAAGATGGCAGGCGTATTTCTTTCGAATATGAAACTTTGAGATGAAGACTGCCAGATTTTGTACTCTGTTCTTATCTCATTTTCTCCAGTCTCGTATGCGCAGTTATCATTCACGACAAAATACAGAAGCTTCGTCTCTCAAAAGCTTCCATCAGTTCCAGAGGCTACCATTGATCTAAACTTCTTTCGGATCTTTCATTTCTTTTTTATTCAGAATATGACTCATATGCCACACGTTTGTGGAACAGTGTCCAGGGGAGTTAGGTAGAGCAGTGGTACATATTTGGGAGTCGAATATCAGATTCAAGCCGGTTATAATTATTTAAGTTTTCCGTCGTTATCGTCAATGACGTCGTTATCGTCAATGACATCTAGCGAGTACCGAGTAGCAAAGGAAAAACTTTATATGAAATATTTTCTTTCTGAGCACGATGTAATCTCTTTACTCCATAAACACTACACATACAGCTAAAGGCAAGACGTATAGATACGGTAGGGTTTACTCGTCAGCCTGTCCCCTTTACGACTTAGATTTCTCCATTAAGACGTTCACATTTGACAGAAATTTAAATTTTTCATTGGCTTACGCGTTACCGCAGTTCTCCTGGACGCGAAGACTGCACTCGTGTTCAAATTCATTTGAATTGCATACTCAATGAAAATTTCCCTATTTTTAATTAGGAATTCTTTTGTCTTGTCCCGGCTGTTTATCGCGGCTGCAGAAAGAATTTAGCAAATTGATTTTAATACGATTAGCATAAATTTTAGTTTACTTGTTTCTCCTCCTAGCAGTTGAATGCGCAAGCATTTATGTAGATAAATTAGGCTTTCCTCACGATGTCTTATTTCAAACTGTGCCTTTTTTGAAATTAAATTCATTACAAAATTTGTAATTCCTGTCAATTACTTTCTCATTTGAAAACTTCATTGTTCATTGTACAACTTCATTACCAGTATGTCCAAGTGTAATGTTGAAATTAGCAAATTTCCACAACAATCATACACTGAAACTTCCTACACACTTTGTAAACCGAACGCTAAAAATTGACGCAGAAGATTAAAACTACAGTGCCCTATGTTGAAATAAGTGGTTTTTCAACTCTGCTCTTTGGTAGTAAATTAATATCAGCGTAAGTGTCTAACACCGGCAGCTAACACAACTTCATCACAGTTTAGTAGATGATTTTCATATTGTATAGAGTGTATGATACCAACATTAAAGGACGGGAAGGCCGAGAGCTTATCTCAGCACCTGTAACACTTCCGTTTAATCACAGGACGATAAAGCAGCATCCACCAGCAGAGTTGATCTTGTAATAAAATTACACTTCAGTGGTTATTATTGGCATAGTATCGTAAATTGATTGTAAGAAAGCACACCCACTTTGGCGTTTTTGTTACTATTGACAAAAATAAACTTTGTTTCTGACGTTACATCTCCCAGTAAGTAAGAAATATAGAATATTACAAGCTACGCAGAGGTGTGTTTACATCTAAATTACATATTACAGCCGTGGAAGAGCACTTGTCTCTGATACACATATATGTAGAATCTTGACATGATTTGTATGCTATTTCGAAAAATTCTGTTTCGTCTGTCTGAACGGTCTGAAAATGATTTCAGGTAACCTGAAACTAGACATAACTGAATAAAAAGTGAATCTTGCAACGTTTGCTGTTTCTATATCGAACTTCACTAATCGTTGTTAGTGACAGAGCATTACACAGATTAGAGCACTGGTTTGAACACGAAATATCTGCGATGAACTGTTTACTGGACACTTCCAACGCCTGCCCCGAGAACTTACGACGCTAAGCTCACCACGTGATGTAAAACAAATGCAGAAAAGAGAAAGCAATGAAAACGGCTCTTTGCACTGGATTGTGTAGGTTACGAAGAAGGAAGTATGTTTCAAAATTACCACTGTATTTTTACTAGCGGCAACGTGTGTGAAGAGTCTGTGTAGCTACTAAGATAACTGTGGTTTTAAAAATAATGGTTAGAGGTTTTCTGTCGAGTCTTTGTATGATAATTGTTGCTACACGACTGTGTGAACGTTGTCATTAGGGCGCCGTCGAGAGGAATGTAGGCGAATATGCATGCCAAAACTTTGTCGTGGCACCCTCCCTGTTGAGCGACGGCAGGCGGAGGGCCAGGGAGACTTTTGTGTAATTTATTTCTTGCCTAACTGATGAGTGCGATCATGTTCGGATCACTGTTGTAGCCTCGAAACAAGAAACCATGCCTAAGCTGGGTTCAGAACCGCGTTCGACCATCCAGATTCCCCAAATCGACTAAGACGAGTGCCGGGATGGTTCGACTGAAAAGGACACAGCCCATTTCCTTCCACATCTCCGTCCGGTCATAGCTTGTTCTCCCATCTCCGACGTCACCTTCTTTTTGCAGCATCGAGTAATTCGTGTGAAGCAGTAGAATCATATATGACTGATATTTCAGGAATTTTCCTTCAATTAATTCGATTATAGGTGCAGGCGGTCCGGATAGGCAGCGCCGACAACCATTAGCGCGTTTCGACTTGGGCTGCCCTGTCATTCACTCCAATACGGGAGCGCTGTCAATTAGATTTTAAAACTGTCAGGACGACTGCCGATAGCGACGTCTCTCGCTGCTGGAATGTCCGGAATTCACTTTTACGCAAATGGTGTTAATTTTTTTTCCGTATCTGGATTCAGCACTGTTGTCACAACGCCTAAATGGAGAATATAAACTGTAAAGGGAGTTATCAGAAACGTCAAACGAAAAATTTTCTTTTCTCGCATGAGGAAACCTTTATGTTTCATGAAGCTGGCGAAGTTCCGAAAAACCACTTCTGCTACATGTTTTACAACGTGCGCAAATGTCGAGGTAAAGGCGATGAGAAAACAATGCACAATCAAGCTCTTGCTTCACATCTGTAATTGTGCGAACAAACAATAGCATTCGTAAATAGGATACTCCGACAAAGAAATTACCTCCACTATTCGTTACTTCGGTCAGCCTTCGAGGCTCAGTGGTCAACGTGTCTGATGGTCACACGAAAGAGCGACTTTCTATCGTATGTACTAGTAAGAATTTTTCTTTAGTGGAAGAACAGGAACTTAGTCCACTGAGTTTCGCGAGAGTAACTTCGGGTCTAACAGAATGATGAGTAGCTATTTCGGTTCCGTGTCTCTAAAATCTAAATCAGCGGCTAAATCAGCACAACGTCCTTCGGTGCTGCACCACGAAACTGAGACCCTTCTTCGTTTAATATTCTTTTGGTGAGCAAAATTTTGTTCACAATCAAAATCACAGTGAACCACTGACGTGATTTCAACGTACCTTGGAAAATTCTGCTAGATGTGTTTCTATATCACAGCACCAATTCATCGTGATATAGTAAGTTTTCCTAAATAGACTGGAATTTTGAAAATAGTTAGGTCTAGACATATTTTTAAATGTACATATCTGATGTAACTGAAAACAGAGTGTTTAGTACATTCATTCCTCTTACTATGCAGTAAGTTCCTCAAACCCTGTCTAAAAATTCTGGTACAAACGTTACGAAAAATGTGTCTGAAGCCTTACAAAACTTTCGAAAAAATTTTGTTTTCAGCTCCAAAGAGCCTTTCAAATTGATGAAGTTAGTCCACCTGTGGATTAATTTTACATCCCATGTAGGTAATTGCTAGTCATTGGTTTGTTGTGATACTTAAGTTATTTAAGTACCTCGTCATATCAGTGGGAAAGACAAAGTCACTCCTCATTAGTGGTCCTCCTTTCCTTTGTCAAACAGGATGATTTCTTTGAAATCGCAAAAAAAAAAACTTGTTGAGAACAAAGGCATCTTGCCGTGGAATGCTAACATTCACCACCTACCTGCCTGCCGCGTGGGATTAGCCGAGCGGTCTGAGGCGCTGTAGTCATGGACTGTGCGGCTGGTCCCGGCGGAGGTTCGAGTCCTCCCTCGGGCATGGGTGTGTGCGTGTTTGTCCTTAGGATAATTTAGGTTAAGTAGTATGTAAGCTTAGGGACTGATGACCTTAGCAGTTAAGTCCCATAAGATTTCACACACATTTGAACATTTTTGAACCTACCTGGCTGCACTGACAGAGTATAGGATGGCAGGTAGCGAACGGGGCAAGCAAATCGACGGACCCAGACCACGAACCCGACCGTTATGAAATCGCTCACACAAAGGCGAACGAGTCGTGACAGACCTGCTCGGCGGGGTTGGAGAGGGTGGGGGGCGGGTGGGTGGTCGGCCGATTGGTCGGCCTGTGTATGGGTGTCCGGGGAGCAGCAGCTGCGTCAGATGTTGAGTGATCACTGTGAAAGAAACGAAGATGCTGCGTAATATGTAGGAGGCAGCGTTATCAGCACCTGACAGAGTTTGGAAGAGGCTTTATTGTGGCTCTCTATTTGGCCAGCTGGTCGAATCGTGCAAAGTACAGATTTATGGGGCATTCAGATGTGACAATAACCTGATGTTGGACTCCGTGGAACGTGAGGGCAGGTATATTCATCATCAAGTTTCCGGTCGCCCACGTCTTACCGCTACAAGGGAGGATCGCCATATTGAGCATCAAGCACAACGTAACCACTTTACACCTGTGCCTGCCATCCGAGAACATGTAATGGATTCTTTTGAAATATTCTGTCTCATCCCTCCAGCAGCAACCACACTGCGAAATTATCGGCCCATGCGTACGCTGCCGTTAACACCATAACACAAATAGCAGAAATTTGAATGGTGTCTTGACTGGGAAGCATGGATTGCTGATGAATGCCATCACATTGTATTCAGCGATAAATCGCGGATCTGCACAACCCCAGATGACCATCATCGGCGAGTATGTCGATGATATGGGAAGAGGTCCCATTCTTCCAATGTTTGGGAGAGGCACAGCTGTGTTACTCCTGAGTCATGGTATGGGGAGCCACTGGGTGTTCCATCAGGCCACAGCTGGTAGTGACTACGGGAGGCCTGAAGGCACAACGGTTGTCACAGGCATCCTGTATCCTCGTATGTAACTTCTCATGTGACAGTATAAGAGTGTCATTTTTCACAGGAACAATATTGGTCCACACATGGTATGTGTCTCTATGAACTGTCTGCGTGATGCTGAGATACTCTTGTGGCCAGAAAGATCCATAGATCTGTACCCAATAGAAGATATGTGACCAGCTCAGAGGTCAACTCTGTCCCAGTGTTAGTAGTCAAGATATCAAGGATCAGTTGCAACAGTTGTGGCGCAACTAACGTCAGGAGAGGAAACAACGGCTTCATGACCGGCTTCCCAACCATATCAGTACATGCACCCAGGACAGAGCTACTGATAAGTGGGCTTACACTATCAAGTTCTTTGTAAATTTTACTCGATTTCGTAATCACAGCAATAACATCATGTACTCTCTCAACCCATGGAGTTTCTTTTTTCTTTTTTGCTCCTACCCTTTTCCGTACTTCGCTTTATTTTGTCCCTTCCCTTTTGCATACTTCACATTATTTTATCAGGTAGCGCATAGTAAGTGCGATGAATACAAATTGTTTCCGAAAATTACTTTTTATGTAAGCTAAATGATCCGTTAGACATCACGTGTTACCTCGCACAATGTCAGAAGCATATACAAAATTGTTAAGGCTTTCGTGGCCACTTGTTGACAAACTGCCTATTGGCTTCTGTCTCGGGTTCTTCGGCCGACGTTCATCTAATGATTTTTCTGACGTTTCGCCAGCACGAGTGGCTGGCATTGTCAAAGCTTCACCCTCCATTGCCGGTGGTGAACTGGAGTCGAGCTCGCGGCCGCAGACTATATGTACCTGGCGCGCCAACGTCCGAGGGCTTCTCCGCGGTCATTTCCGGTGCGGTTCTCCTCTTGCTACCTGGGACGGTCGTACGCTGCAGTACGGGAAGCCAGGATCCGTTTACCTTAAGGCTTTCCTCTTTCTTGTTCAAACTGTTCGCGTGTTTTTGTATTTCTACAGCTTCTATGAACAAGCGCGTGTGATAGTGCTTCTCTACAGCCAGAACTTCCGTGTCGGCGAATTTTATTACGTGGTCGGTCTCATTCAGTGCGTGCTCTGCACGGCCGATTTCTCCACCTGCCCCAACCTGCAATGTCGCTTATGCTCTTTGATCCTGGTGTTAATGGATCGTCCAGTCATTCCGACATAAACTTTTCCGCATGTGCATGGTATACGGAATATTCCCGACATTGCAAGTGGGTCTCTTTCCTCCTTCGCCGATCTAAGACACTCTTTGATCTTCCTTGTCGGTTTGAAAATCGTCTTTACTCCATGTTTGCGCAATATACGGCCGATTCTGTCCGTCACTCTGGGAATGTATGGCAGAAAGGCCGTACCCGACATTTCTTTTTCTGGTTCCTTACTTCGCCGAGTGTTTGGCTCTGTTATACTTCTAATATAATTTGTGGAGTACCCATTGCTCCTCAGGACAGTTTCCAGGTGTTGCATTTCTCGTTTGAGGTGTTGTGGCTCACATATTCGTCCTGCTCTCGTTACGAGCGTACTAATCATGCCTCTTTTCTGGCTCGGGTGGTGGTTTGTGCAGGTATCGGTCCGTGTGTGTCGGTTTTCGATACACGCTGTGTCCCAGGGTTTCGCCGTCCCTTGTGACCAGCACATCTAGAAATGGCAGTTTCTTGTCCTTTTCTACTTCCATGGTAAATGCTATGTTGGCATGGAGGTTGTTCAAGTGTCTTAGGAAGTCACCGAGCTGTTCTTCACCATGGCTCCACACCACGAAAGTGTCATCGACGTACCTGTACCACACCTTAGGTTTGCAAGTCTCCGAGTCCAGTGCCTGTGCTTCGAATTGTTCCACACGGACCAATACCTGCACAAACTGTCAAACCACCCCCCGAGCCAGAAAAGAGGCATGATTAGTACGCTCGTAACGAGAGCAGGACGAATATGTGAGCCGCAACACCTCAAACGAGAAATGCACACCTGGAAACTGTCCTGAGGAGTAATGGGTACTCCACAAATTATATCAGAAGTGTAACAGAGCCAAACACTCGGCGAAGTAAGGAACCAGAAAAAGAAATGTCGGGTACGGCCTTTCTGCCATACATTCCCAGAGTGACGGACAGAATCGGCCGTATATTGCGCAAACATGGCGTAAAGACGATTTTCAAACCGACAAGGAAGATCAAAGAGTGTCTTAGATCGGCGAAAGAGAAAAGAGATCCACATGCAATGTCGGGAATATATCGTATACCATGCACATGCGGAAAAGTTTATGTCGGAATGACTGGACGATCCATTAACACCAGGATCAAAGAGCATAAGCGACATTGCAGGTTGGGGCAGGTGGAGAAATCGGCCGTGGCAGAGCACGCACTGAATGAGACCGACCACGTAATAAAATTCGCCGACACGGAAGTTCTGGCTGTAGAGAAGCACTATCACACGCGCTTGTTCAGAGAAGCTGTAGAAATACAAAAACACGCGAACAGTTTGAACAAGAAAGAGGAAAGCCTTCAGGTAAACGGATCCTGGCTTCCCGTACTGCAGTGAACGACCGTCGCAGGTAGCAAGAGGAGAACCGCACCGGAAATGACCGCGGAGAAGCCCTCGGACGTTGGCGCGCCAGGTACAAATAGTCTGCGGCCGCGAGCTCGGCTCCAGTTCACCACCGGCAATGGAGGGTGAACCTTTGACAATGCCAGCCACTCGTGCTGGCGAAACGTCAGAAAAATCATTAGATGAACGTCGGCCGAAGAACCCGAGACAGATGCCAATAGGCAGTTTGCCAGAAGCATATGTTTATGGAATATTCCATCCGTTCTTGGAGGAACAGACACATTAAAAACTTGAATACACAGTATTATGGGACATTAATACCGTGTGTTAAGAAGAATATGGCACTAGGTTGCTTACTGATGTCTTCCAGATAATGTGTTGAACAAATTCTTAATTGATTTAGATCGTTTAACAGAAGTACATACTTCACAAGGGATTGGCATAAAGGAAACGACTGGTTAGCCCACCGCAATCATAATCAGGACTGCGGTGGGTAGTGCTCATTCACTAGGTACTTTGAATTTGAAGGAGGAGTAGGAAATAAAATTTATGCACCCATTTCTAAATCGAGTGTGATCTGCCCTGATGTTTTTCCCTCCCACGTTTCTGCGCAACAAATACACTATGTGATCAAAAGTATCCTTACACCCCCAAAAACATTCGTGCATTGTGCTGCCATCTACTGCCAGGTACTCCGTATCAGCGACCTCAGCAGTCATTAGACAACGGGAGAGATCAGAATGGGACGCTCCGCGGAACTCACGGACTTCGAACGTGGTCAGGTCATTGGGTGTCACTTGTGTCATACGCTTGTACGCGAGAGTTCCACACTCCTAAACATCCCTACGTCCACTGGTTCCGATGTGTTAGAGAAATGGAAACGTGAAGGGACACGTACAGCATAAAAGCGTACATGCCGACCTCGTCTGTTGACTGATAGAGACCGTCGACAGTTGAAGAGGGTCGTAATGTGTAATAGGCAGACATCTACCCAGACAATCACACAGAAATACCAAACTGCATCAGGATCCACTGCAGGTACTATGACAGTTAGGCGGGAGTTGAGAAAACTTGGATTTCATGGTCAAACGGCTGCTCATAAGCCACACATCACGCCGGTAAATGCCAAACAACGCCTCGCTTGTTGTAAGGAACGTAAACATTGGATGATTGAACAGTGGAAAAACGTTGTGTGGAGCGACGAATTACAGTACTCAATGTGGCGATCCGATGGCAGGGTGTGGGTATGGCGAATGCCCAGTGAACGTCATTTGCCAACGTGTGAGGTGCCAACAGTAAAATTCGGAGGCGGTGGCGTTATGGTGTGGTCGTGTTTATCATGGAAGGGGCTTGCACCCATTGTTGTTTTGCGTGACACTATCACAGCGCAGGTTTACATTGATGTTTTAAGCACCTTCTTGCATCCCACTGTTGAAGAGCAATTTGGGGATGGTGACTGCATCGTTCAACACGATCGAGCACCTGTTCATAACGCACGGCCTGTGGCGGAATGGTTACACGACAATAACATCCCTGTAATGGACTGGCCTGCACAGAGTCCTGACCTGAATGCTATAGAACACCTTTGGGATGTTTCGGAACGCCGACTTCTTCCAGGCCTCACCGGCCGACATCGATACCTCTCCTCAGTGCAGCATTCCGTGGAGATTGGCCTGCCATTCCCCAAGAAACCTTCCAGCATCTGACTGAACGTATGCCTGCGAGAGTGTAAGCTGTCATCAAAGCTAAGGGTGGCCAGTGCCATATTGAGTTCCAGCATTACCGATGGAGGGCGCCAGCAACTTGTAAGTCATATTCGGCCATATGTCCGGATACTTTTCATCACATAGTGTATATTAGCCGAGATAATCCTTTCAGTAATTTCACGAGTGGCGAACAAATTTATGTAATTTCTGTAGTTTAGTTGGTTTAGCGCAAAGTTTTCGAGAGTATAAGATAGTACAGATCGGTTCTAGGTTACGGATACAACGGCCAGAGCACATGAAACATTGCATAAGAAGTGCTAACAACGCACATTTTTCAGCTTAGCTGTAAGTGAATGTATTTACTTTTTCCAGTTAGTGAACATGTAAGTACCAAGCTTAGAACGTTCTGAGAATAAAAGTGCATTAGCTTCGACTGAACAAAAATTGTATCATTTTCAGCAGTCAATCCAACAGGGTCAGCCGGAATGGTGGACAACAGATATCGAGAAATTGGTGAAAGAGAAGAAACAACTACCACAAATGGTTCAGCATACAGGACAGCAAAAGTAGGAAGTGTTACGCAAGATGTAACAGAGAGCTTAAAAAAGGAACTGCAAGAGCAAAACAGGTGATGTGGGACAAAAAGCGTGACGAGATCAGTAAGTACATGGGAGGCACCAAAGTAAGAGAGGCCTGGTAAACAATAAAACGCCTTAGAGCAGACAGAGTAGAAAAAGCTAATATCGCAATAATTAGTGGACAGGAGTGTGAGGAGTACTATGAATAGCTATTGAGCAAGAAGAGAAAGAAATGAATACAAACAGGTGCTATATTAGGTAAATGATGCAGATAACTTGAATGTGGGAACCAGTGACGCAGAATGAAGTAAAGAAGACTGTCAAAATGGATGAAACATAATAAATCCGTTGTAGCGAGGGACATTTCTTTTGAATTAGTGAAATACGCACCGAATATTCTATGAAAATGTATTTACTTTTATAGTGGAGTTAGTAAAAGTGAAAAAGCAAAGAGAGAATATCAGTCGTAGTACTTCAGGAACTGATGAATGGTGAAGAGCTGCCAGAGGATTTTAATATTTCTGTGATAAATTCCATTTCCAAAAAGGAAACAGACAGAATCGTAATAACAAAAGAGGCATCAGTGTAACAAAACTCGATAGGAAGGTTGTATGGTCGGTTTTTCAGAAACAGAATCGGAGTAGAAATTTAAGACAACGCAGAACAGACTGGATTTAGAGCAAGCGGACCGTGTATTGATAATATATTCTCTCTATGCCAGTTGATAGGAAAAACATCCGAAAGAAATATGGAAACACGTTTAGTGTTGTTCATCGATCTCGAAAACGCTTATGACAACATCTCACGTGCCAAGTTGTTTGAAGCACGGGAACTATACGGTGCTGACCCGTTAAGCATAAAAAATGTATATAAAGATGGGCACGGGAGAATAAGAATAGGATCTGTCACCTCTATATCGTTTAAAATCAATAAAGATTGAAACAAGACTGTTTTTTATCTCCAACATTGCTAAAAAATACATCTACAAATTACCTTGCAGAACTGGAAATATAAATGCAGAAAAATGGGAATTCAGTTAGAAGACCACTGTGTCTATATCCTTTTATTTGCTGATGACCAGGTGGTGAATCCGATTGATGAAGAAGACATCCCCTACATGGTGAGAAGAGTAATAGAAGAACACAGAAAATGGGGACTGAAGCTGAATATCAGGAAGACAGAGTATTTAGCCACGGGAACGCAATCAGTAGATATTGAAATTAGTCGCGGAACCATCGGCAATCGTGACAGATATAAATGCATGTATCCAGGGATTGTAATTAATAAAGATAGAATATGTGACGATTAGCCGGCCGAAGTGGCCGTGCGGTTAAAGGCGCTGCAGTCTGGAACCGCAAGACCGCTACGGTCGCAGGTTCGAATCCTGCCTCGGGCATGGATGTTTGTGATGTCCTTAGGTTAGTTAGGTTTAACTAGTTCTAAGTTCTAGGGGACTAATGACCTCAGCAGTTGAGTCCCATAGTGCTCAGAGCCATTTGAACCATTTTTTGTGACGATTAATTGAAAAACAGATTGAGCTCAGGCAGGAGAGAAATATCAAAAGTGAACTCCCTTCTATGGTCTACAAAAATCGGACAGAAAACAAAAATTGTATAAAGCCATTATTGAGCCAATTACTGTTTATGGTTCGGGGAAGTACCACAAGAAGATCAAAGCTATGGAAATGGACTTTCTAAGTCGATTATCAAAGATCTCTTACGATTTCTCATTTGGAATAAAGCAAATGAGCATGTACGGAGAACAACACACCAGAAAGCTATTGTGGTAGATGGAACAGAGTGCAGAAAACTTTTCTAGTTTGGACGCTTAGACGGCGCAGAGAAGACCGCTTCTTAAATGGATTCAAGGGATAGAAAGGAGTATAGCCAATAGAAACTTGATCATTATAGAAACACAAAATAGGTTATTATGGAGGCTGAGATGAGGCAGGCTGTACCGGTTAGACATGAGTGGACCATGTTTGAAGGAATACAATAAACTAAGGTTAATATCCATAATGACATGAACAAAAATTGACGATTTTCATTTTTCAGTAGATGGCTCCCAGATGAACGACTGTTGTCTGCGCTTTATCTTCTAACTCACAATTTTTTCCCCGCTCTACGTATTTCGGACCTTCCCAACCCATAGCTCACACTTACCAGCACAATACTTGACTCATTCAACGCATTATTTTAAACAAATATATTAATGTTTTACACAGAAAGTAAATTAGATGAAGAATAGTCCTCAAAATTATAAATAGTTGTTTTGGCGATGAGTTTCTAATTTATGATATTAAATCAGGAGTTTAAGCACAAACCTTGCCACAAAAAAGCAAACATTTCCTGATATGCGCTCACTTCATCTGACTCAAATTACTATTAAGAAGACGGTAAATAAAATATGTAACAGTTACATAGTGTTAGTTACGAATCTACTCAAGTTATCTCCAGAAGGCCTCTTTTCATAGGTTTCCACGCAAATACATATTTGAGCATGGTTGCGTTGTTACACTTAAACTCAATTTAAGGCTTCATTAACAAAAGATATTCTGTAGTATAATTCCATTACCGAAACATTTCATTCAAACAGATTGACCACCATAAAAAGTAAACTGAGATTGTTGCACAACGACCAACAAACCTACAAAAATAGCTTCGTCGTTATAATGTGATGTTTCATTTGACCACAGTAATACTACCAGCCACATTTCCAAGGGCACAGTAACGGTGTGACCATGTTTGTAGGACGGCGCCATTATAATACATCCATAATGTCGGCGCCGTTGATTGCAAAAGTTAGATTCGGCCGCGTTCTCCTCTAATGCCAGAAATGGAATCCAGTCCGGCAAAGTTGTAACACTTTTCTTACTTCGTTACAACCCGTCCTTAAAACTTGTAACGGTCGATGGCGGCAGGAAGTTGCAGGCTGAGACGCGCGACATACGACGATTCCCATTGAAATTTTAATTACATATGAAAATTTTACGTCGAAAAACACAAAGAACTTACGCAATTTCCTCTGCCGCGTTAAGAGGCTTACCGGTGAGAGGAGGTATTGCCACGAAACGTCCAACACTGAATGAGGACAGACGGCGCTGTCTTGAGTACCGCGAGAAAAGTAGCATTCTGTCGCACGACATGCCTACCAGAAGTAGAATGAAGAAAACATTAAAATGTGGACAGAGTATTACCAGAAACTTTTCTCCGTGTGTTTAAATTTGTTGTTGTGAGAAATGGCTGTCACATTTAAAACGAGAAACGGCACCATGAAAAACAACGTACGTAAAATAATTTGGAGAGTTGCATAAGTTCGTCTGGAGCTGTTTCATGATGTGGGCAACGTACCGTCCGTCACATTTAAAAGCAATATTGTTCCACACACGTTTCAAAAAGCTGTTAACAAGTGATGATAAACTTCTGTACGTAAATAGTCAAGATCACCATCGTCATCAGCAGCAGCAGCTGCAGCAATATCAGTAGCAGGTACTTGACATCGGCTGTGTGCTGGAGAGGGATTCGAACCAGAGTCCCTGGTTTCCGAGGGCAGTGCGCTATTGATGACGTCATCTGATCACGCTTCCCGAACAACCTCAGATTTTCGGAAGGAAATGGTAGGAACAGAATGACGCAAGCGCATTCGAAGGACTTTTTCTTTTCTTTTCTTTTTGCCAATCAAGACAAAGACGAAGTATGGTAAGGCATCAATTCAATTTAGCACATCGCACATTTTTAGCAAAAGTGGTTAAAAAGCCTCTTCATAGTAGATACTCACTGGCGAGCTGTAGCTCTGGCAGTGTGACAGTGATTACTCTTTGCTTTCATGTAGTGGAGGCGTAAGATATTTTTGAAAGTGAATCACCTGACGAAATTCTTACTCACTAAAACATTCAGTATTTATTACAGACGTTACACATTTGTGCTTCACCTTCTCTTATACATTTCATTGCGACATTTTCCCATAACAACACAAACTCTACACTTACATGCACGTATACATAGTGATGATTATTGAACTATATGAAACAACCAATGTAGCTTAGTTACAAATTACGGCGTGCACAAACGTTATTCAACATGTAAACGTCACTACAGATATTTGGCTTTAAGTTATGACATGTTCGATATGCCTGCCATCATTGGTGATGATGCGGCGCAGACGAAAAGCGACATTCTGCATGACCATCTGAAGAGAGGGAACTTCGATGCTGTCGATGACATCCTGAATGGCTGGTTCCAGCTCAGCAATGGTTTTGGGGCTACTGCTATACACATTGTCTTTCATATAGCCCCACAAATAGTAGTCGCATGTGTTCTCATCCGGAGAATATGGCAGTGAATCGAGGCCCATGCCAGTGGCGTCTAGGTATCCCAGAGCCGGAATGCGGTCCTCAAAGTGCTCCTCCAAGACATCAGACACACTCCTGCTTCGATGGGAATTAAGCACATCTTGCGAAAATCAGGGTCACTTTTAAAAACGGGGTGAAATCATCTTCGAAAACCTTCACGTACCATTCGGTAGTCACCGTGCCATGAAGGAATATCCACTACTCCGTCTACAGGCCACAAGTGGCCCATCGGGACTATCCGACCGCCGTGGCATCCTCCGAGGAGGATGCGGATAGGAGGGGCATGGGGTGAGCGCACCGCTCTCCCGTTCGTTATGATGGTATTCTTGACCGAAGCCGCTACTATTCGGTCGAGTAGCTCCTCGATTGGCATCACGAGGCTGAGTGCACACCGAAAAATGGCAACAGCGCATGGCGGCCTGGATGGTCACCCATCCAAGTGCCGACCACGCCCGACAGCGCTTAACTTCGGTGATCTCACGGGAACCGGTGTATCCACTGCAGCAAGGCCGTTGCCTCATGAAGGAATATCGCACCGATCATTCCGTGACTGGACACTGCACGTCACACAGTCACCCGTCGAGGGCGAAGAGACTTCTCCATCGCGAAATGCGGGTTCTCTGTCCCTCAGATGCGCCAATTTTGCTTATTGACGAATCCATGCAAATGAAAGTGGGCTTCGTAGCTGAACCAAACGACAATGCGCATACCAATGCCCATCATGCCCCGTGGCCAACCATGCGGTTTGAACGTCCTAACGCAAACCGTTCAGAAGTAATGATGATATTATTTGATATAGTTCAATAATTAGCGAGCAAGGTGGCGCAGTGGTTAGACACTGGACTCGCATTCGGGAGGACGACGGTTCAATCCCGCGTCCGGCCATCCTGATTTAGGTTTTCCGTGATTTCCCTAAATCGCTCCAGGCAAAAATGCTGGGATGGTTCCTTTTAAAGGGCACGGCCAACTTCCTTCCCTGTCCTTTCCAAATCCGAAGAGACCGATGATCTCGCTGTCTGGTCTCCTTCCCTAAACAACCCAACCCCCCAGTTCAATAATTGTCACCCTGTACCTACCATACATCGCATTCAGTTGCACAACGTAGGGCTAAATAGCTTGAAGATCCACGCAATTTTTTGTAAGTTACTTCGGTCATCCAGAACAGCCTGAATTATGGTGGGGAATTATAAATCCAGAAGTATGTATAATGGCATTTTATACATTTTTTTTTTGAAATTAACTCATCCGGTTTCCTGGAAGGTTCAGGAGATGGGTATCGGGTTCTTAATTTTTGCCCCAACACAGACCATAGTCCCACGATAATATTCCAATACGGTAATTTTAAGGGCAAGGGAAGAAGTGTTCTTTACATCGTATATTCATCAAACCGGTCTTGAAGTCTTCCAGCCTTGTATGTGTGAGTATTATTACCATGAAATATGAAATCTCTTGCTATGAAAAGAAAAGCTCGTCTACTTCCCTCAGAATCCTAGGAGGAGGTAACTTTTTTTCCCCGGGAAGGAATGTTAAGAAATGTTATTTAAATCGCATACTCTGTGTGAGCGAGAGTGTTATTATCATAAAACATGCTGTTCCCGTTATGAAAAATATATGGCTTCCTGGATTTAATGTCCAGGGTCATAAAAATGTTTTTCGGATTTTGATGGTTACATCTCCTGTCAGGATGATCACAAAACACGGTCAAAGTCACGATATACCACTTCAAATACGAGGCTTGGAACTTAAATAGTGGCAACTATTTATTCACAACCGATACAAAAGAGTTACATGTTTGTACCTGTTACTGTCCTTCAAAGTAGTCGCCAACGTTGTGTAGAATCCGTTGCCAGATATGTGGAAGGCGTAGTATACCGTTAGCAGAACCTGTTCTGTTGATGGTGCGAATGGAGCGGTCTAAAATTATGGTGATTCTCGCGTACGACCGTCAATGCACAGTATTACTATTCATTTTTGGAGCATCACCTGCGTCCACCACTGCGAAAGAAGCGGCGACACTTTCTGCGCAACCCACCCATCATTTTGCACGACAATGCGCGTGCGCATACAGCGCAAGCTGTGGCTGGTCTGTTCGGTCGATGGGACTGGGAAGTACGTACTGTACCATCCACCATACTCCCCGGACTTAAGTCCTCGTGACTTTGATTTGCTTCCGAAGATGAAGGAACCACTACGTGGCATTCGCTTCAGAACTGTTCCAAAGATTCGACAGGCAGTAGACCGCTCCATTCGCACCATCAACAGAAAAGTCTCTGCTAACGGTATACTACGCCTTCCACATCGCTGGCGACGGGTTCTACACAACGCCGATGACTACTTTGAAGGACAGTAACAGGTGCAAACATGTAACTCTTTTGTATCGGTTGAAACAGTCTGAATCGCACATTCTGACTGCTGCTATTGTTACGTTATTGTGTTTGTCCTTAGGTAACACAGTAAAATTAGATTTGGCAGCGCACAATACAAATTTCTGTTGTGTGACAGGTCAGGTTTCTTATCCTGATACCACTGAAGCCTCTTTGCACTGATACGCTCTAGAATAGGGTTAGCAATACCATCTCTACCATGAATATTTCGTTTATGCAACTCGACACACAACACTTTCGTTATCCCTGTGCTACTTGGTCGCAGAGAATAATTTTAGTTTTTCTTCCATAATTAGATTTAATAACTGAAATTTTGATACGAACCCTTTACGCTGTCATGATAGTAGGTATAATAGCTTTACACACTCATGGAGAATTTGCGACGGTTGCCACACATGCAAAAAATAAGCGGACACCGTCTAAGTGTGCCGCTTGGAAGTCTATAACGTTCTATGTGACGGAGTATCAGCACGCCTCAACACGATCTGTTTTTGTTGCTGTTGTTAAATGGTTCAAATGGCTCTGAGCACTATGGGACTTAACAGCTGAGGTCATCAGTCCCCTAGAACTTAGAACTACTTAAACCTAACCTGACCTAACCTAAGGACATCACACACATCCATGCCCTAGACAGGATTCGAACCTGCGACCGTAGCGGTCGCGCGGTTCCAGATTGAAGCGCCTAGAACCGCTCGGCCAAATCGGCCGGCTGCTGTTGTTATTGTTGCTGTTATGCTACTGTAGTTATTTGGAACAATTAAAAATCAATATATTTACGTTAAAAGTATAGCTATCGTAGTTCTGTATTTTTGGAAATATGGTCGCAATATTTCGAGTCAGTATTTCAATATGCACTGAGAAATCAAAACATTATAACGACTGTCCACCGTGAGATTGAATGTCACCAGGTATCTTTGCGAGCACGTGACGGGGTAAGAAAAGTATTTAAGCGAAGCAGAGAGGAATGGGGAAGCTTTGCAGCTACGATAAGCGCCGCAAATGGGGAAATCAACTGATATAAGCAACTTTGACAAATGGCAGATTGTTAATGGCCGGCGCACAGTAACGAGCATCTCGGAAATGGTGAAGTTGGTTGGCTGTCCGCATGCTGCTGCCATGAGCATCTATGGCAATATGGTTGAAGGACTGTAAACCCCAACTAGGCGACAAGATGTTGGATATCTGAGGATCATCACAGAACGTGGACTTCGGAGGCTTAGCCGATCTGCGAAGCAGAACAGGGGCGATCTGTAGCAGATCCGAAGACAGAGTACAATGCTGGTAAAGGCATAAGTGTTTCGGAGCACATCGGACAGCGCAGAGAAATTGTTCAACATAAAGGCTCTGTAGCAGTCGAAGCCAACGTGTTCCTACAAGGACATCGTCAATTACTATTGCAGTGGGCACGGAACCATCGAGACTCGACCGTGGATCACTGGAAACGTGTCGCCTGGGCGGATGAATCATGCTCCGTGTTACACCAAATGGATGGTCGTAGAGTATCCGGTTTTACTATTGCAGTGGGCACGGGACCATCGAGACTCGACCGTGGATCAGTGGAAACGTGTCGCCTTGGCGGATGAATCATGCTCCGTGTTACACCAGATGGATGGTCGTAGCGTATCCGGTTTTACTATTGCAGTGGGCACGGGACCATCGAGACTCGACCGTGGATCAGTGGAAACGTGTCGCCTGGGCGGATGAATCATGCTCCGTGTTACACCAGATGCATGGTCGTGTCCGGATACGCAGTCATCCAAATGAACGGCTGCTCGGAACGCACCGCGCCGCAGGTGCAGGCCTGTGGGGGTAATATGGTATAGATTCAATGGTTCAAATGGCTCTGAGCACTATGGGACTCAACTGCTGAGGTCATTAGTCCCCTAGAACTTAGAACTAGTTAAACCTAACTAACCTAAGGACATCACAAACATCCATGCCCGAGGCAGGATTCGAACCTGCGACCGTAGCGGTCCTGCGGTTCCAGACTGCAGCGCCTTTAACCGCACGGCCACTTCGGCCGGCTATGGTATAGAGTATATTAAAACATGCTTCTATGGGATCTGTGGTAGTAACTGAAAGCACAATGACAGCTGTGGACATAGGGAGCATTACTGCGTGCTGGCTTTATCCCTTCACGCTTGAGGTCTTCTCTGATGGCGATGGCATCTTCCAGCAGGGCAACCGGCGGTGTCACATGGCCAGAATTGTGATACAGTGGCTTGAGGAGCCTGACAGGTATCTCACGTTGATGTCTTCGTCACAAAATTCGCACTTTCTGTACCCAATGGAACACATCTAGGTCACCATTGGGCACCAGCTCCACACACACAAGCCACTAAACAGTAATTTACGGGAATTGCGTGACCTACGCATAGATCTTTGGTGCCACGCATCTCTGGAAATCAATCTAGGTCTTGTCGAAACGCTGGAATGCAGAATCGCTAATGTAGTGCGATTAGAACCAACACGCTATGAAGCAGGTCACCATTACGTTTTGGCTCATTAGCGCATATTTCAATTATTCGACGTTCTTTAATACACTGAAACGTCCCCTTAGAAAAATTGTACATGACTGTGCGTAAACTGACACACAATATTTTCAGCGCAACGCAATCTGACTTTCAATAATCCCTACAAAAGAATGGCCCTAACTAACATTAAACTATACCTTTCACAAATAACTTACCTCACAAAAATCTTCGTTACTCGAACTACTGCAATACAGCGAGCGCCACTACTGCCAGCTTAATAGTGTTCAACAAATTTACTCTTTCTGATGGACACACGTCTAGATCGACCGCTCTCAAAATTCCGCCATCTCTCTCCCCACATCCACCACTGCTGGGGGCTCACCTTCAACTGTGCAACGCTACACGCTGTTAACAGCCAACTACCCAACACTACAATAGCAAATTCCAACAATGCCAACCAGCCACAGACTGCACACAGCACAGCCAGTGATTTTCATACAGAGCGCTACGTGGCGGTGGCGTTACCAATATAAGAACCTAAACAGCCTACTTACAACACTACTGGTCATTAAAATTCCTACACCAAGAAGAAATGCAGATAATAAACGGGTATTCATGGGACAAATATATTATACTAGAACTGACATGTGATTACATTTTCACACAATTTGGGTGCATAGATCCTGAGATATCAGTACCCAGAACAACCACCTCCGGCCGTAATAACGGCCTTGATACGGCTGGGCATTGAGTCAAACAGAGCTTGGATGGCGTGTACAGGTACAGCTGCCCATGCAGTGCCAACACCATACTACAGTTCATCAAGAGTAGTGACTGGCGTATTGTGACGAGCCGGTTGCTCGGCCACCATTGACCAGACGTTTTCAATTGGTGAGAGATCTGAAGAATGTGCTGGCCAAGGCAGCAGTCGAACATTTTCTGTATCCAGAAAGGCCCGTACAGGAGCTGCAACATACGGTCGTGCATTACCCTGCTGAAATGTAGGGTTTCGCAGGGATCGAATGAAGGGTAAGGCCACGGGTCGCAACACATGTGAAATGTAACGTCCACTGTTCAAAGTGCCGTCAATGCGAACAAGAGGTGACCGAGACGTGTAACCAATGACACCCATACCATCACGCCGGGTGATACGTCAGTATGGCGATGACGAATACGCGCTTCCGATGTGCGTTCACCGCGATGTCGCCAAACAGAACCTGGATTCATCCGAAAAAATGACGTTTTGCCATTCGTGCACCCAGGTTCGTCGTTGAGTACACCATCGCAGGCGCTCCTGTCTGTGATGCAGCGTCAAGGATAACCGCAGCCATGGTCTCCGAGCTGATAGTCCATGCGGCTGCAAACGACATCGAACTGTTCGTGCAGATGGTTGTTGTCTTGCAAACGTCCCCATCTGTTGACTCAGAGATCGAGACGTGGCTGCACGATCCGTTACAGCCATGCGGATAAGATGCCTGTCATCTCGACTGCTAGTGATACGGGGCCCTTGGGATCCAGCACGGCGTTTCGTATTACCCTGCTGAAACCACCGATTCCATATTCTGCTAACAGTCATGGGATCTCGACCAACGCGAGCAGCAATGTCGCGATACGATAAACCGCAATCGCGATAGGCTACAATCCGACCTTTATCAAAGTCGGAAACGTGATGGTAAGCATTTCTCCTCCTTACACGAGGCATCACAACGACGTTTCACCACGCAACGCCGGTCAACTGCTGTTTGTGTATGAGAAATCGGTTAGAAACTTTCCTCATGTGAGCTCGTTGTAGGTGTCGCCACCGGCGCCAAACTTGTGTGATTGCTCTGAAAAGCTAATCATTTGTATATCACAGCATCTTCTTCCTGTTGGTTAAATTTCGCGTCTGTAGCACGTCATCTTCGTGGTGTAGCAATTTTAATGGCCAGTAGTGTACATGGAAGCGTGTTTCCTGGCACCACAAATGTCCAACATTGCAAATCGATGCCCTAGGATTTCGTCATTGGTCCAATCCTTCGAAAGCCCTGGATTTCTTTAAAATTAGGGACTAGAGATAACGAGAGATAACTCAACACGTTTCAAGATTTCCCGTATTTCCATCGTCGAAACCTCCCTGTGTTGTAACTGTCCGCAATGGACGATGCCGTACACAAATTAGAAACTGCCCGCGGTTTTCTTTAGTAGCTCCTGCTGTTCTTAATGCATAGAAAATGCACAAAATGTAGATAGATGAGGAAATCCTGTTAACTTAGATTTTAAATTACGATAAACTACTCAGGAAATATTATAGTTTGGATTGTTGGTGTTATACTCCACTCACCCATAAATCTTAAATGACGTCACTCGGTGAACATTACACTTTAAACCAGCACATCGTCGTTTCGTAAACTACACATAGTTAAATTTCGTGTGGAATAGTACCATTTTTTCCCGACAGACAGCTAATATTAAGAGTTACGAGTTCTTAAATGTGTCGAGGTCCCCCTAAACCACCTACTCTGTGATTTTCCGATTTTACGTAATTTGGAGAAGCGTGAAGTATCAACGAAGATATAAAATATGCCTGTAGAAGATCAAGGTATTTTGGGCGTGTTTGGGAGGTGTGTGAAAGGTGAGCCACGTGGCAGCTAGTGCGCGGCCACGTAATGGAAGCTGGGAGCGCGTGGGATATTCTGCGTAACGGCGCGCCACGCATATCGCGCGCCAACGCCGCAGCTCACTCCACTAACGAGCGCAAATGTGCAACGACGGAAGGTCATTCCTACGATAGCAGCTTTCATCATGACGCTGAACTCTGCCACCGTTCAGGTACGAGTCACACACTGCAAAGAGGCGAACCGCAGCTTACACGCTGCAGTGTGCGGCTGTCATAAACCATTGTTCTCACATATTTGAAACAGTTGTAAACTTGGAGACTTTTTGTCTTGATTTAATGCGTTATTTCATTTTTCAGGTAAATCAGCGATACTCTAGGCACTCCCACAGTTAAGCTCAGTTAGTAAGAACTGTCCAGAAGAGTTCATAAGTTTATTAGCTCGTTGTTTTGCTCGACCGACATGAACTTTGTCATACTTGCACTATCAGCGGTCTACTGTTTAGTTATCTGTAATAGTTTGGTACTAATTCTACCTCAGATAACTACATCCGATAAAACCAACTGGATTGTGCCTAATTTCTGTCCATTATGTTGTTTCCAAGCAGGCTCGAGGGGTGTCTTCATTTATCGAACAGGTACCGTGAGTCAAATGTACTAAACAAAAGAAATAGTAACAAAGCGTTGGAAGTATATTTACACTGAAGCGCCAAAGAAACCGGTGTAGGTACGCGTATTCAAATACAGAGATATGTAAACAGGCAGAATACGGTGCTGCGGTCGGCAACGCCTATATAAGCCAACAAGTGCCTGGCGCAGTTGTTAGATCGGTTACTGCTGCTACAATGGCAGGTTAAGATTTAAGTGAATCTGAAAGAGGTGTTACAGTCGGCGCGCGAGCGATGGGACACAGCATCTCCGAGGTAGCGATGAAATGGGGATTTTCCAGTACGGCCATTTCCCGAGTGTACCGTGAATATCAGGAATCCGGTAAAACACCAAATCTCCGACATCACTGCGACCAGATAAAGATTCTGCAAGAACTGGACCACGACGACTGAGGAGAATCGTTCAACGTGACAGAAGTGCCATCCTTCCACAAATTGCTGCAGATTTCAATGCTAAGCCATCAAGTGTAAGCGTGCGATCCATTCAACGAAATATAATCGAAGGACGCCTCGTGTACCCTTGATGACGGCACGACAAAAAGCTTTACGCCTTGCCTGGGCCCGTCAACACCGACATTGGACTATTGTTGACTGGAAAAATGTTGGCTGGTCGGACGAATCTCGTTCCAAATTCTGTCAAGCGGATAGACTTGTACGGGTATGCAGATAACCTCATGAATCCATGGACCCTGCATGTCAGCAGGAGACTGTTCAAGCTGGTGGAGGCTTTGTAATGGTGTGAGGCGTGTGCATTTAGAGTGATAAGGGACAACTGATACGGCTAGATACGACTCTGACACGTACGTAAGAGTAAGTAAGCATCCTGTCTGATAACCTACATCCATTCATGTCCATTGTGCATTCCGAAGGACTTGGGCAATTCCAGCAGGACAATGTGACACCCTACACGTTCATAATTGCTACAGAGTGGCTTCCGGAACACTCTTCTGAGTTTAAACACTTCCGCCGGCCACTTAACTCCTCTGACAGAAACATTGTTGACCATATCTGGGATGCCTTGCAACGTGATGTTCAGAAGAGGTCTCCACCCCGTCGTACTCTTTCGGATTTATGGACAGCCCTGCAGGATTCATGGTGTCAGTTCCCTCCAGCACTACACCAGACATCACTCAGGTTCATGCCACGTCGTGTTGCGGCACTTCTGCGTGCTCGCGGGGGCCCTACTCGATATTAGGCAGGTGTACCAGTTTCTTTGGCTCTTCAGTGTATGACAGACTAAGAAAAAAAAGAAAAAGGCTCTCTCGACGAAGGATTTATCTGAGTGGGACGGAAACCGGTAGATGTGATGTACATGTACCGACAAACAAATAATTACAATTTCAGAAAAATTGGATCATTTGTTCAAGCGGAAGAGCTTCACAAATTCTGCAAGTTAATGAAGTGTTGGCCCACCTTTGGCGCTTATGCAAACCCTTATTCGACTTGGCATTGATAGATTCTTTGATAGAATTGTTGGCTACGCTCCTGAGGGATATCTTACCAAATTCAGTCCAACAGGTGTGTTAGATAGACAAAATTCCGTGCTGGTTGGAGAAACCTGCTCGTAATGCTGCAAACGTTTTCAGTTGAGGAGAGATATAGCGAACTTGTTGGCCAAGGTAGGGTTTGGCAAGGACGAAGACGAAGATGAGCAGTAATAGTTCTCGCTGAAGTGTAAGCCCAGGATAGATTGCCACGAAGGGCAACAAAACGCGATGTAGAATATTGTCGACGTACCGCTGTGCTACAAGGATGCTGCGGATGACAACCAAAGGGCTATGAAGAGAAATGGCACCCCAGACAATAATTCCTGGTTGTCGGGCCATATGGCTGGCGAAAGTCAGGTTAGGATTCTACCGCTGTCCGGTGTGTCTCCAGACTCGTCTTCGCTGGTCATCAGGGCTCATTTCAAAGCGGGACTCATGACTGAAGACAATTCTACTCCAGTCAATGAGATTCCAGGTGAAAACGTGTCTGGAGACTCCCCACACAGCGTTGGGATACCAACCTGACTGTCACTCACCGTACAGCTGGACAGCCAGGACTTATGGTCTGGGGTGCCATTTAATTCCGCAGCAGGACCACTTTGGTTGTCATCCGCGGTACCCTTACAACACAGCGGTGCGTCGACGATATTCTCCACCCCGTTTTGTTACTTTTATGGCAAGCCATCCTGGAATTACATTTCTTCAAGATAATGCCCACCCGCGCACGGCTAGAGTCTCTACTGATTGTCTTCGTGCTTGCCTAACACTACCTTGACCAGAATGATCGTCGTATCTCTCCCCATCTGTAGCATAATTGGCAGAGGCACGTTGCAGGTGTCGCCCCCGGCGCCAACCTTGCGTGAATGCTCTGAAAAGCTAATCATTTGCACATCACAGCACCTTCTTCCTGTCGGTTAAATTTCACGTCTGTAGCACGTCATCTTCGTGATGTAGCAATTTTAATGGCCAGTAGTGTATTTCAGTAGTCAGTACTATGCGATGCTTGAGGTGGTTCAAAGAGCGACGTAACTGGACAATGGATGACTGGAAGCGAGTGATTTCGAGTGACGAATCCCGGTATACCTTGTGGGGATCCGTTGGGAGGGTTTGGATGTGTTGAATGCCTGGCGAACGTTACCTGCCATTCTGTATAGCACCAACAGCAAAGTACAGAGGATATAGTGCTAAGCGCTACGGTCGCAGGTTCGAATCCTGCCTCGGGCATGGATGTTTGTGATGTCCTTAGGTTAGTTAGGTTTAACTAGTTCTAAGTTCTAGGGGACTAATGACCTCAGCAGTTGAGTCCCATAGTGCTCAGAGCCATTTGAACCATTTTATAGTGCTAAGGTTCAAAATGGTTCAGATGGCTCTGAGCACTATGGGACTTAACATCTGAGGTCATCAGTCCCCTAGACTTAGAACTGCTTAAACCTAACTAACCTAAGGACATCACACACATCCATGCCCGAGGCAGGATTCGAACCTGCGACCGTTGCAGCAGCGCGGTTCCAGACTGAAGCGCCTAGAACCTCTCTTCCACAGCGGCCGGCGCAGTGCTAAGATATGGAGTTGTTCTTCGCGGTAAGGATATAGTCCCTTTAGTGGACTTAAGAAAACGCTAAATGTGGATGGAGATAAACACAGTCTTCAGCACTGTATTGCGTACAAGAGGAGGAACATTTCGGAGACGATGATGATTGTGTCAGCATGACGATGCACTCTGTCATAAAGTAGCATCTGAGAGACAGCGGTGCGTGGAGAATAACATTTAAATGGTTCAAATGGCTCTGAGCACTATGGGACTTAACTTGTAAGGTCATCAGTCCCCTAGAACTTAGAACTACTTAAACCTAACTATCCTAAGGACATCTCACACATCCATGCCCGAGGCAGGATTCGAACCTGCGACTGTAGCTATCGCGCGGTTCCAGGCTGTAGCGCCTAGAACCGCTCGGCCACACCGGCCGGCGAATAACATTCACGAAATGGTCTGGCCTGCCCAGAGTCACGACCTGAACCCAATGGAAGACATTTGAGAAGAATTACAGCGCCGACTTCCCTCCAGATCCTAACGCCCATCATCACTACCTTCTCTGGTTTGGCTCTTGAGGAAGAACGGACTGCCATTATTACCCAGATGTTCAGATACGTTGTTGAAAGTGTCCCCAGTAGAGTTGAACCCGTCATAAAGGAGCAGGATGGACACACTCTCACTCAGTCCGAACAGACCTTGGAAGGCCCAACGGCACCGATTGACCGCCGTATCATCCTCAGCCGAAGGTGTCACTGGAGGGGCATGTGGTCAGCACACCGCTCTCCCGGTCGTTTATCAGCTTTCGTGACTGAGAAGGATGGACACATCCCATATTAATGTCCACAAATGAGTGTAGGATACTTTTGATATGATAGTATATATTCTAGGAAGGACGCAGCAAAAAATAGGCCGTTGGCCTTTCAAAGCAACCATCGTGGATTTCACTTTACGGCATCTATTGAAACTACGGAGAACTTACATCTTGATGGCCTTACAGGGATTTGATTAAACCACATTCGTCCCGAATGCAGGTCCACTGAGTCCAGTGTGTGGAGTGTATCGACTTCACGATGTAGGTTACTCACAAATCTTTCGTGGCCCGTGGTGGACTCATGTTTGTGTCTTGCGAGCTGATGACGAAATTCTGTGCATTAAAATAGCCCTCCACTGAGAAGATGCACGAATTCCACTCGGCCGGCGGTCGCGTGCGAAACAGCCGGAAGCTGGCGAGGAGCACGCCTATCCTGAAAGAGCGTCGGAGGCCCCCGGGTTATACACCGAGCCGCAGCCCAGCCGCCGAACGCGGCAGCGGAATTTTTTCTCAACAAGCCGGACCGGATCTTAACAATGAAATCCGACATCGGTTTTAGCGTCGAGCGACCTCGCTAAACACTTTTAACAGTGTGTGCGTATAATCAAAACAGCGGCCGCTTAAAAGCTTTTGATCGTTAGCTACACGCTCGTTATTCAAGTGCCCCGGCAGTATGTGTCGTTTTATTTGCCTAGCGCAAATATCACAGTACCGTAAATGAATATAAATTGTTTTGTCGTATAAAGGGAAATGATGAAGCACGTAGTCACAGAGCTAAAGAGCCTAAGTGCGCTATGAAGTACCTCTGCCTCACAGACCCCACGCCACATAAAGTAACAACTAACTGCAGCTTCATTGTGCAATTACTGTTCCTCACATTCACACACCTCTGGATCGTAATTTGTTTAATGCTACGTTTTTAGAGTGCTTTCACAATTGTCGACAGGTATTCAGTACACAAGTGGTATGTAGCACATCTCCCACGACCTCGCTGCGAAATATCTGTGGTATGATCAGTTGCTACACCTAGAAGTACATAGCTAACTCAATACTTAAAATTAAACAGAACAGAAAGTCCTGTGTTAGAAACATTCCTCTAAGCGATTCCTACGTGGCTTACACGAAACAAATTTTCAGTTTTGGTGTTCAACGAACGATGTCTTTTATAATCGAAAT
Source organism: Schistocerca nitens (assembly GCF_023898315.1). Classification (NCBI taxonomy): domain Eukaryota; kingdom Metazoa; phylum Arthropoda; class Insecta; order Orthoptera; family Acrididae; genus Schistocerca; species Schistocerca nitens. Next base: position 662,671,017 of record NC_064616.1, on the reverse strand, counting down.
TCCACATTACTGTACTTGCGTTACTTAAAACGATGAACCTTACATAAAACAACTTTGTTTGCACATCTTTAAACAGAGGTTACTTTTTGTTTTCGTATTTATGAAAGTTTCTTCATATCCTACTCAATTCACTCTTAGAATGTGAAAGTGTCGAGTACTTAGATAACAGAGGCCAAGCTATTAGTGGCCTAATATTATCTTTGCGATCTTCTGGGAAGATGTGTGGATCACTGCAGAACATTCGTACAGCTCCTGCGGGAAGCTATAAAGAGCGATAAAAAAAAGGTTCTTTTCGAAAGCCATTGATTTCAGAATCAGGATGCCAATCAGGCAAGTTCGCCGTGAGCACTGAGGCAATAATCCCACCGACGAACCGTTTGGTAGAACACCGTGTCCTGCTGGGTGGAGAAGTCCGCAACTGCCTGTTGGATCATCGACCTTTCAGGGCTTTTCTAAGGGACCGAAGGCGTGATAATCGCATGGGGAGAGATGAAGACTATAGGGTGGGAGCCCGAGTGGTTCCCATTTGAGTTGTTGTAAGTTCTGCGATACGACATTTGCGTTATAGGGGCGTGTGTTATCATGAAGCAGCAACACGGAACTTGGCGCACCATTCCACAACAGATACGCTGCCCCATACATACTCATCAATGGATGTCTACCTATGTTTATCCTTCGGCATCCCAGAAAAGAATAACGGCATGTTGGTGCTATTTGGACGCATTGGTAATAACGTCACCATAGGTTCGCATTTCCTCATTTACCGCAAGCATCTCGGAAAGACACGAATGCCAGACTGCTCCCTTGCGTACATCTCGATGCTTACATACCCGCATCGGAGTCGCGCTACATTGCATATACACTGCAGCAACTCCCTCAAACTGAAGTTTTTGATCGTCCCTTATAGATCTCCGAACTCCATATGTACTCGACAGTTGTTCATACGTTTTACATTAAGCATCTGCAAATTCAGATCTTTCTACAGTCACTTTTCTCTTGGGTCGAACAAACCAGTGACCAACCTTGCTCTCTGTCCTTCTGCGCCGGCCAGAGTGGCCGAGTGGTTCTAGGCGCTACAGTCTGGAACCGCGCGACCGCTGCGGTTGCAGGTTCGAATCCTGCCTCGGGCATGGATGTGTGTGATGTCCTTAGGTTAGTTAGGTTTAAGTAGTTCTAAGTTCTAGGGGACTGATGACCTCAGATGTTAAGTCCCATAGTACTCAGAGCCATTTGAACCCATTGTCCTTCTGCTTATTTCCAATGTCTTCTGCCAATCCAACCTAACGTGGATGTCATAGAATAGGTAAATGTTACGGTACAGATCGTACACACTCGTTGTAAACAAAATTCCATAGAATAGGTAAATGTTACGATACAGATTGTGCACACTCGTTGTAAACAATCTCTTTATGAAAGTATACGATAGTTTTCCCACATTGCACAAACAAGTCGTTTCTTGCCACTCACATTACCCTTTACTGAAGCTACGTAATCAATCCTTCCTGAAATACAGTCCACCATAGTGGCTTCAACTCTACATGCTCGCTGCACAGCCCCATGAGCAACAAAACCTTTTATTTCAGATCCCACGTTTTTACTCCCATATATTTATAAGGCACGAATATTTACAATTGGCACTCTGTAACCCTGTAGTCCGCTATTAAATTTTAAGACTACGCAAAGCCTACGAGTTTATTTTTCACTATACTTAGATCTAGTTGCCCATCCTTGCGATAGGAAGCATCTGAATAGATATTCTTGCAGCTTATTTCGCAAGTAACACTTATTTGCGTGTAGCATAATCACAGGAACACGCTGTCAGGAGAAAACCACCATTCAGTAATATAATAGCTCAACAAAAAATACTTTTGAAAGAAGACGAATTCTCATTAAAATGACGGGGATGGATGTACAAAATGTATAGTATGTTGGTAACGTGCATCAAGATAGAGTTTCACGTCGAACTGTCTTGAACCCGGTTTATTGTTTGACGTGGGCAGTGTTCAACGTTTAAGTTACCCATGTCCACATGACGGTCTAAGAAAAGAAGGGGGCGTCCACTTACCACAGGCTCCCCTCTATTTTCCCAAATTCTGCAACGGCTGTGAGACTAGTATCTTCGTGAAACTCACTAGAGTCCAAAAGTTAAACACAACCAAAAATTGTGAAGTCTTAACTGATTCTTCCTTTCTTTGGTACAGCGACTTCATAATTACATTGGTCGCTGTAAAAAGAGTTGCACCCAGAAGGACGTGACAGATCCACTGCAAACTGGGTCGGTATGTTGCATAGCATCAGCCATACCAAACATTACTTTTGGACGGTCAGCCACGCGGTCTTGGAAAACGTGGATGGGGCCTTATCGTTGTGCCTATCTGTTCATGTGGGAGGGCCCCAAACAGTCGTGCCAGCCAGTACGACAAGGGGGACCGACACTATAGCATCACCCAAACCTGCACTATCCCCAGGCGATGTGTTCGGTAGCATGGTGTCCAGCTATACGAGTTCGAGAGAGGCCTGTTCGTGGGGCTGCGGGGGCTGAGTGGTCGTATCGTCGTACTGCGCATCAGAGCGAACGTACGCACACCACCGTTGCCCGTTATTGGTGTCAATGGATCCAGGAAGCCGCGCATGCACGAAATGTAGGATCTGGACATCCGACACGCACTTCAAAGGGAAAGGACGACGGATTGTCCTCCGCGCTCAAACGGATCCAACGGCAATGATAGGGGCCATTCGTCGGCCTGTCCTGCCGTCTACGCAAGACTCGTAAGTGCTAGTATCGTTGGTAGGCGGCTACCTGACCAAGGGCTCGCTGCACGCCGACCGTTAGGACTAGTGTCACTCACACCCCCACAGCGTCACGTCCGATTCGCGTGATGTCGCCAACGACGAACATGGGTCTCGCTTCTGGCTTTGAGGCGACATCCACCAGGTTTGTGTCTCGATGTGCAGTGGCGAGAGCTACGAAGAGCGGTTTATGGTCTCGTATTATACGTCCCGCCAGTCTGGTGTGATGGTGTGGGTAGCGATAGCCTATGATGCCCGTTCACCATCAGTATCTCTGACTGACTCTGTGACAGCCGCTCGGTACGCGGAGGAAGTCCTGCAAGCGGTGACTCTGCCGTTCGTGAACGCCAATACCTATGCCCTACTTCAGCAGGACAACCCTCGTCCTCATACTGCTGCCACCTCCTGAGCGTGCCTTGCAGCTATGTATACTCTACCATGGGTAGCCGCATAGCCTGATCTATCTCCGATCAGATATATGCGGGATCTGAAGGAGCGTGACATCAGGAATTCAACATCACCCACCAGTCTGCCCGAACTGCACTCTTTGTTGCAAGGGGCATGGGATGGAATATCACAGGACTACATCCAAGACATGCACAACTCCATGCCGCGACGTCTGGACACTTCTATCCGCAACAACGGAGCACGACGCCATACTAACAGATACGTTTTGTGGCAGTGAAACGCAATAAATTTTGGACCTTCAATGTTGAAAGCGTAATCATTTCGTACATGTGGTACAATCTACGTGCCTGGCAACAATGATCTCCATCCGTCTTTTCCTTCTTGGTGCCGCTCTCTTTATGACGATCGTGTATAAATGAATAGCACAATGTTGTCCTTTTCATTCATAAATGTGAAAGACACTGAAGCGCCAAAGAAACTGGTACAGGTTTGTGTATTCAAATATAGAGATATGAAAACAGGCAGAATACGGCATTGCGGTCGGCAACGCCTGTATAAGACCACAAGTGTTTGGCGCAGTTGTTAGAGAGGTTACTGCTGCTACAATGGCAGGTTATCAAGATTTAAGTGAGTTTGAACGTGGAGTTACAGTTGGCGCACGAGTGATGGGACACTGCATCTCCGAGGTAGCGAAGAAGTGGGGATTTTCCCGTATGACCATATGACGAGTGTACCGTGAATATCAGGAATCCGGTAAAACATAAAATCTCCGACATCGCTGCGGCCGGATAAAGAGCCTACAAGAACCGGACCGACGACGATTGAAGAAAATCTTTCAACGTGACAGAAGTGCAGCCCTTCCGCAAGTTGCTGCAGATTTCAATCCTAAGCCATCAACAAGTGTCAGTGTGCGAACCATTCAAACGAAACCATCGATATGGGCTTTCGGAGCCGAAGGCCTACTCGTATACCCTTGATGACTGCACGACACAAAGCTTTACGCCTCGTTTGGGCCCGTCAACACCGACATTGGACTATTGATGACTGGAAACATGTTGCCTGATAGGACGAGTCTCGTTTCAAATTGTATCGAACGGATGGACGTGTACGGGTATGGAGACAACCTCATGAATCCATGGACCCTGCATGTCAGCAGGGGACTGTTCAAGCTGGTGGAGGCTCTGTAATGGTGTGGGGCGTGTGCAGTTGGGAGTGATATGAGACCCCTGATATGTCTAGATACGACTCTGACGGAGACACGTACGTAAGCATCCTGTCTGACAACCTGCATTCATTCATGTCCATTGCGCATTCTGACGGACTTGGGCAATACCAGCAAGACAATGCGACACCCCACACGACCAGAATTGCTACTGAGTGGCTCCAGGAACACTCTTTTGGGTTTAGACACTTATGCTGGCCACCAAACTACCAAGACATGAATATTATTGAGCGTACGTGGGATGCCTTGCAACGTGCTGTTCAGAATAGATTGCCACCCTCTCGTACTCTTACGGATTTATGGACATCTCTGGAGTATTGATTGTGTCAATTCCCTCCAGAGCTACTTCAGACATTAGTCAAGTCCATGCCACGTCGTGTTGAGGCATTTCTGCGCACTCGCGGGGGCCCTACACGAAATTATGCTGGTGTACCAGTTTCTTTGGCTCTTCAGTGTATTTCCAGGTACGGATGTTCGAAATGTTAGAGAACAGTGACAAGGCATTTAGCCATATAACCGTGTCCAACGAAAGTAATTGGAATAGTTATGAAAATAATGACACATTTATTTTTTAAATTTGCGAAATCACAAAATATCTTCTGTTGGGAGAATAGGCTGGTGGTAGTCCTTATCTGACACACATGCATCACAACGTCGTTGAATCACTGAGTGAGTTGATTCAAGGGCTTTGTTGGCAGCCGAATCCATTCCTGAGAAAGAGCTGCCTGGCGGTCTGGAGGATTCGATGAAGAAGCCTTACGGTGTGAAACCTCTCTCCAAGGCATTCCATAAACGGATAATCGGGGGTGTCGCTGGTCAGGCCATCCGGTCGACATCTTCATATGCGAAAACTTCGCCCAGCAGGGCAGCTCACTGCGAATGGGAGTAACAGTGCAAAGAACAGCTGTATCCGCTGCACCTCTGAAAAGTCGTACCTGAGAAATAATACCTCATCTTTGTACTCTTAAGGTAACGAAAATGTGAAGCTCTGTAGATCAATGTAAGGTAATGTCTTTGGACACCAGCCGGCCGGAGTGGCCTTGCGGTTCTAGGCGCTACAGTCTGGAGCCGAGCGACCGCTACGGTCGCAGGTTCGAATCCTGCCTCGGGCATGGATGTGTGTGACGTCCATAGGTTAGTTAGGTTTAATTAGTTCTAAGTTCTAGGCGACTGATGACCTCAGAAGTTAAGTCGCAGTGTGTTCAGAGCCATTTGGACACCAGGCCCTTCCCATTACCATCGAAGTTTTCCCACTCTACGATGTGTCTTTGACTATTACGACTACCACTGTCTCTCTGGACTAATGTAAGACGAGTGTCATTTTTCAAACTGAAGCAGAATTTTTCTGTCAAGAACAAAGTTCTCCCTTCATTCATGATCCAGTCCCGATGTTGTTGACTTCACAATAAACGGTCTTGTGTGCCCTGTAGCGAATGGGACACACAGTACCGAACGTACAGTACACTGAAGCCTCCGACACACAGTTTTTAGGGAAACTGTAAATACTGAGGAAGGTGTAATTCCTCCAAACAACTATCTAGAACAAACTTTGTCGTGTAATGAAGGCCATAGATCGGTCCTATTATCGAGTACTTCCTCTTCGATGGCCTTGTACTGGCCTACGACAAACATTTCTTGTATCTTGCAACCGTTGCAAAAGCCTGCACCAAATTCGACGCTGCTGAGGCTGCGGTCTGTGCCTGATTCCGCTGTGACAGTTTTAGAGTCATTCAAAGAAAATCTGCTCTTAGTATCTCGGAAATACACAGATTATACAATGTTAGCAGAGGCGACTGTAACCTACCGAGTATGGACTAGGACGTCCATGGATCCATTGCAAGGGGTACAGACAGTTAGCCTTAAGAAGGACTTTTGAATATGTTTTCCGAAAACCGCCTTGAGCAGTCAGTTAGACAGCCCACAGGCAGTGGACATATTTTAGACCTTGTAGCTACAAATAGGCTTGACGTTATTAACGGCATCAGTATAGGCGCAGGGATTAGTGGCCATGATGTCATCATAGCGACTGTGGTTACTGTAATTAATAAACCAATCAAGACGGCTAGAAGAGTATTTCTGCTAGATCGAGCAGATATGGCCGTTATTAGCAACCCGCTTGGGCAATAAATTGACATTACTTTTGAATACATTACGGGAACAGCAGTGATCAATGTCTTATAAATAATTACTATTAAAAAGAGTCTTGATCACGATTTATTTAACAAGGTGACCGGTTTCGACCACTACTGTGGTCATCTTCAGACCTATAAGTTGTATACAAAGCTCTAATTAGAGGGCTACATACATTAAACAAAATACATAAAGTTATAAAGCTATAAAACGTTGAATTACCATTGAGTAGGAACCTCTTTCTGTTGGAGAATCACTACTGGAGAAACCAGTGCACGTCTTACTATATATAATGGAGGCTCCACCCACTTCTGACTGCATGATGTCATTATTAACCAATGAGTTATAAGTCGAATTACAATTTAAAATTTCTTAGTTAAAAGAACATTGTCAAGAATTAGAAATAAATACACACTAAACTTAGCTTATTAAACAGCTATTGTCAATTAAGAAGCGTTAAAAATATTTAAATATGTAGGAGAATGAACTTCGGTTTGGCAGTACATGGGTTGCCCTCAAAATATTTTAGCAAATATTTTATCTTTACATTATAATTGTCTTTTACCAAACATTATTTTATAATTGACTATCTGTTTCAGAATTTTTGCTTTTATGCTTTTAGACTGCATATTGCTAATTCACATCGTTTTATTTTTGACACTGGCTCATAATTTTATAATTTTAAATTCTTTCATTTTTATTTGCTTATATGACTGGCATATAACTTGAGGAATAGAAATGCCTTAAAAAAGCACATGTAATCTACATATCAACTTCATGGATAATATTTCATATATACGGACAACTACTTCGTATCGTATTTGGACAGCATGTAGTATACATGTCAGCTACAGATTATTGTAGCTTACTCTTTTCGTTTCAATAAAGACAAGTTGCTGCTCAATAATACATCGTCTGACGCCACCGTCTTTGCCATTCTACTTCGCAACAACTTCGTTGGAAAGAAGCCTGCTGCCACATCTTTGCACTGCCGTTTGTCCTCACCATGGCAACCACTAGTTCGACTATCGACTTTACAATAACTTCAGTGAAAAAAGCCTGCTGCTTCATCTTTGCAACGGCGTCTAACTTCACCATAGCAACCAGTCGTTCCAAATGGTTCACTGACAGGCCTTGAGAGGGCAACCCATGTACTGCCAAACCGAAGTTCATTTTCCTACATATTTAAATATTTTTAACGCTTCTTAATTGACAATAGCTGTTTAATAAGCTAAGTTTAGTGTGTATTTATTTCTAATTCTTGACAATGTTCTTTTAACTAAGAAATTTTAAATTGTAATTCGACTTATAACTCATTGGTTAATAATGACATCATGCAGTCAGAAGTGGGTGGAGCCTCCATTATATATAGTAAGACGTGCACTGGTTTCTCCAGTAGTGATTCTCCAACAGAAAGAGGTTCCTACTCAATGGTAATTCAACGTTTTATAGCTTTATAACTTTATGTATTTTGTTTAATGTATGTAGCCCTCTAATTAGAGCTTTGTATACAACTTATAGGTCTGAAGATGACCACAGTAGTGGTCGAAACCGGTCACCTTGTTAAATAAATCGTGATCAAGACTGTTTTTAATAGTAATTATTAATAAATTGACATCTTTCAGATCAGGTATGATGGACATAGAGGAATTATGAGCAAAGCTTAAACGGATCGTAAATCGTGCTCTGGAGGAATATGTGCCGAGTAAGTGGACTGAAGACGAAAAAGACCCACCGTGGTTTAACAAAGAAATTCAGAAAATGCTGAGGAAGCAAAGATTTGTGGCACTCTCGGTTCAAAAGAGAATACGCAAATGACGACAGGCAGATTCGTGCATTTGTGAAAATATTTATGCGCGAAGCATACAACAGCTACCATCGTCATACCTTAACGAAGGATCTGGACAGTCACTCGATTATCAGTCCCGTATTGCAGCAGAAGATAGCAAAAGGAAAGCAGTTTTAAATTTCTCTTTCAAGAAGTCATTCACGTAAGAGAATTGTAAAATCATAGCGCCGTTTGATCATCGCACCTATTCCAGTATGGAGGACATGCTAATGAGCGTTCCTGGCGTAGAGGAACATCTGAAAGAGTTGAAAGCAAGTAAGTCCTGATGGAATCCCAGTTTGGTTTTACAAAGAGTACTATACGGCACTGGTCCCTTTCGCTGACTGTATTTATCGCGTATCTCTCGCCTAGCGCAAAGTCCCAAGCGACAGGGAAAAAGCGAAGGTGACTCCTGTATAAGAAGAGTAAAATAACGGACTCGCAAAATTACAGTTCAATGTTCTTAACATCGGTTTGCTGCAGAATTCTTGAACATGGTGTCAGTTCGAATACAATAAATTTCCCTGAGACGGAAAATCTGTCCACGAATCAGCACATAGAAAACATCGCTCGTGAAAAACTCAGCTTGCCCTTTTCTCACATGATGTCTTGCGAACAATGGATGAAGGGCAACAGGCAGATTCCATATTCCTAGATTTCTGAAAAGATTTTAACACTGTGCCTCATTGCAGACTATTAACGACGGCTCAAGCTTGGGAAGTATGTACCTAGATATGTGAGTGGCTCGAAGACTTCTTAAGTAACAAAACCCGCTATGTTGTCCTCGATGGCGAGTGTTCATCAGAGACAAGGGTGCCGTCGGGAGTGTCTCAGGGAAGTTTGATAGGATCTCTGTGATTTTCTCTATACATAAAGATCTTGCGGACAAGGCGAGGAAAAGTCTGCTGCTGTTTGCTGATGATGCCGTGGTGAACAGGGAGGTGTCGTCGTCGAGTGATTGTAGGAGGATACAGTCTGACTTAGACAAAATTTATAGTTGGTGTGATGAATGGGAACTAGCTCTAAATGTAGAAAAATGTAAGTTAGTTTATATGAATAGGAAAAACAATCCCGTAATGTTGGAATACAGCATTGGTAGGTCCTTCTTGACGCAGTCACATCGATTATATATCTGGGTGTAACGTAGCAAAGCGATATGAAATGGAACGAGCATGTGAGGATTGTAAGTAGGGAAGACGAATAATCGACTTCGGTTTTTTGGGAGTGTGGTTCATCTGTAAAGAAGACCGCATATAGGATACTAGTGCGACCTATTCTTGAGTATTGCTCAAGTGTTTGGGATCCGCACCAGGCCGGACTGCAGGAAGACATCGAAGCAATACAGAGGAGGGCTGCTAGATTTGTTACCGGTCGGTTCGAACAACACGCAAGTATTACGGGGATGCTTCGGGAAATCAAATGGGAGTCCTTGGAGGGAAGGTGATGTCATTTTTGAGGAACGCTATTGATAAAATTTACATAACCGGCATTTGAGGCTGATTGCAGAACGATTGTACTGCCGCTAAAGAATATTTCGCGTAAGGATTATGAAGATAAGATCAGAGAAATTCGGGCTTGTACGGAGGCATATAGACAGTCGTTTTCCCCTCGCTCTATTTGCGATGGAAATGACTAATAGTGGTGGAGGGTACTCTCCTCCACGCACCAACGATGGCCTGTGGAGTTTGTAGATGTAGATGTAGATGTAGATGCAGAACTGATTTTAAGTGTTAAAAGGTATTCTATCACGCTAAACACTATCAAAATGGCATTCCATTTCAAACGTAACCAAAAAAGTATTCTTTACTCACAATAAAAGTACAAACGCAACTGGTGAATTATGAGTTTAGCGCTCTGCTTTATGTTTTCTTTGAGTAATGTGTCTATGTGAAGCTATAAGACAGCAAAATTTCTGTTTGTGAATAACTGTCGACGGTACTTTCAAAACGTGGATCACCACTTCAGTTTCTATTTTCTTCCTTTCCTGTCTACGTTTGGGACATTAGTGGTGTTATATAGTGTTCTCCACAAAGAGTAAAAGAATTCCATCATATTAATAACTTTGATGCTGTAGGAGACGCTAAACTCTTCTCAGCATTCATTTCCTTGGAGTAGATGACATAGAAGAGAGCTGACATGAAGGAACAAAATTAAAGATACTTTAATTTTTTAGTAATATCATAGAGAGTTTACAGAGTCTCTCGACTGTATACACCAAATCTTACAATTTTCATCACACTGTCGTAAAAGTGAACGCCACCTTCAGACTGTGTGTCTGACAGCAAAATGATATAGCTCCGTGAAAGCTTCAAATTCGAGGTAGCTAAGCGTTCGAATACTATTTACATTGGCTGTTAACATACTATTTAAGATACGTCTCAAGCTTGAATACGGTACTGTGGAACAACGGCGTCGTAAGGCACTGGGTTCCTGGAGGGGAAAGAGTTAATTAGAGAAATTTTTTGTTCCTTTGAACAAAAATAAGGAAGATTCGACTTAATAAAGTTCGGGGGTAAAGAACCGGCCTTGGCTTGTTCAAAAAGCAAACCGTTATTCGCCTAAGATTGTGAGGAGAAACGACAGATATCTTGGTCTGGATGGTCAGTCTGGAATTTGATCTTCGCGTCCCTGGAATTACACTCGTCTGACATTTGCACCAGAGCTCCTGACTCACGAAATACAGCAATGTTTAATTATGTAGTCGCTTCTGTCTGAGGCGTTAATGGCAAAAGGCAGCCTCGAAACAACTTTGAACTTGATTTTTTAAAAAGGTTTTTAAAACTTTTCGGTCGTTGAACAAAGTTTAATTATTGTTATTTATTAAATATAAACTTGATGACCTAGCATAGGCAGCTCACGTATATGTTAGCGAAAATTCATATGGTCAGGGAAAATATAGGGATATTTGTTTCAGGTCCGTAGTTAAAGCATACTGAATAAAGAAAATGTGTGCGGATTTTTTTCATTGTTGATACATTAACTTAATCGATTTTTTTCTTTTTTGCTACTTACGTAATACAACTGCGACGCCTTCGCGCTCTTGATAGAAATATTGATCGTAAGTTAAGTGTGCAATACGTCAGACTGAAGTATTTTTTTTTTATTACTGGCCGGCTGACACCATGAGTGTGAAATGAAATGATCGTATGGCACTGATGGCTAAGTCCGCGCTTGGGGAAGTTCAGCCGCCGAGTTGCAAGTCTTTTTAGATGACTCCACACTGGGCGAATTGTGTATCAGTGAGGATGAAATGATGATGCCTCCAGTACCCGAATGGAGAAAATCTCCGACTCGGCTGGGAATCGAACCCGGGCCCGATGCATGGCAGTCAGTGGCGCTGATCACTAAGCTAAGGAAGCGAACACCGTAAGTGGATTCCCTCTAAACAGAAGCACGCTTTGCCATTAAGGGCGAAATCTCTTTTCTAACGGAATACTCGCATGCTTCCCGTAGATATACTAATTTTTATTTTCTCATAAATTACAAGGTCATAAACAGGCATTTTTAATATATAAATGTGGGAACAGTTCACGATTTTTGTGTGCATTAACTGGAAGAGATGTTAAATACATCGCATGCAGTGGGTGGCCGAGTTAAGTTCTGTGGCACTTCAAATGCGTCGCATGGAATAAATTACGTTCCACTAGTGACGTAAGATGGCGAAAGCTTAGGCCGTGCTGTTTTCCGAATAGGAAAGCTGCACTCTAATGTTAATCAACCATGTTAACTACCTATGATTATTATACGAATGTCGTTGCTCAGACCTGTTGTCGTCGAAATGGAAAAATATCCAGGTGTAGGTAGATACATCTTAAACTCTATTTATGGCAGAAACTAAAATTCCGCATACTGGCTACATAAACACACAATATAATTAGGTGCGAGGCTTTTAAGCGAATACCTTTGCTAGTAAAGCTTATTCCAAACGCCAGATAATTGTATTTGCTGCTAAAAGCCCGTCCGCCGTAACAGGAATAACTCATCCGCCGCAGAACGCAGTTATTCGACCGATTTTGGGAATGCTTCGCCAAGTCCAAAGCACATCTCTTCAATAGCAAGTTGCACGATATTGCCAGCTCGAAGTACATACATTATACACTAGCTTAGCGGCCGCTGCTTCGCTCGCGTGGACTGTATGGTATGCACTGATTTTTGTTTGTTTGTTTTTCTTTAATAGAAGTTTTATGTTGTTCACAAATTGCAGCACCTCCTAGACTTTTCACGCTAAGTAAGGGTATAGATGCATGGGTTTTTGTGACCAAAAAGCGATTCTGGTAGCTGGAGTCGAAGATTTTTACGAGGGCAGTTCAATAAGTAATGCAACACATTTTTTTTCTGAAACAGGGGTTGTTTTATTCAGCATTGAAATACACCAGGTTATTCCCCAATCTTTTAGCTACACAACACTATTTTTCAACGTAATCTCCATTCAATGCTACGGCCTTACGCCACCTTGAAATGAGGGCCTGTATGGCTGCACGGTACCATTCCACTGGTCGATGTCGGAGCCAACGTCGTACTGCATCAATAACTTCTTCATGATCCGCGTAGTGCCTCCCACGGATTGCGTCCTTCATTGGGCCAAACATATGGAAATCCGACGGTGCGAGATCGGGGCTGTAGGGTGCATGAGGAAGAACAGTCCACTGAAGTTTTGTGAGCTCCTCTCGGGTGCGAAGACTTGTGTGAGGTCATGCGTTGTCATGAAGAAGGAGAAGTTAGTTCAGATTTTTGTGCCTAGGAACACGCTGAAGTCGTTTCTTCAATTTCTGAAGAGTAGTACAATACACTTCAGAGTTGATCGTTTGACCATGGGGAAGGACATCGAACAGAATAACCCCTTCAGCGTCCCAGAAGACTGTAACCATGGCTTTACCGGCTGAGGGTATGGCTTTAAACTTTTTCTTGGTAGGGGAGTGGGTGTGGCGCCACTCCATTGATTGCCGTTTTGTTTCAGGTTCGAAGTGATGAACCCATGTTTCATCGCCTGTAACAATCTTTGACAAGAAATTGTCACCCTCAGCCACATGACGAGCAAGCAATTCCGCACAGATGGTTCTCCTTTGCTCTTTATGGTGTTCGGTTAGACAACGAGGGACCCAGCGGGAACAAATCTTTGAATATCCCAACTGGTGAACAATTGTGACAGCACTACCAACAGAGATGTCAAGTTGAGCACTGAGTTGTTTGATGGTGATCCGTCGATCATCTCGAACGAGTGTGTTCGCACGCTCCGCCATTGCAGGAGTCACAGCTGTGCACGGCCGGCCCGCACGCGGGAGATCAGACAGTCTTGCTTGACCTTGCGGCGATGATGGCACACGCTTTGCCCAACGACTCACCGTGCTTTTGTCCACTGCCAGATCACCGTAGACATTGTGCAAGCGCCTATGAATATCTGAGATGCCCTGGTTTTCCGCCAAAAGAAACTCGATCACTGCCCATTGTTTGCAACGCACATCCGTTACAGACGCCATTTTAACAGCTCCGTACAGCGCTGCCACCTGTCGGAAGTCAATGAAACTATACGAGACGAAGCGGGAATGTTTGAAAATATTCCACAAGAAATTTCCGGTTTTTTCAACCAAAATTGGCCGAGAAAAAAAATGTGTTGCATTACTTATTGAACTGCCCTCGTATTAATCATGGCTTTTTCGTTCTTCAGGTGACATTTCCATAGGAACTTTCATCTCCTAACACGTATATCTTTATGTCTAACAGAGAAGTGAAATACCAGTTTTCATAGATTTAGCTTTAAATATTTTTTAACGTAAAGAAATATTTCATAAAAATTTTCATCCTCTATTTCACCATCTTAGGGGATTAATTTCCAAAAACAGTGAAACACGCATTTTTCTTATTTCTAACAGAGAAACAAAATACAGAGTTTCATAGGTTTAGCTCTGAAGATGCTTTCATAATGAAATAATTTCAAAAACACCTTTCATCTCGTATTTCACTCCCTTAGAGTGTCGAATTTCCAAAAACATTGAAACGGGTATTTTTTTTATTTCTAATCGGGAAGTCAAATACCAAAGTTCATAAATGTAGGTTTAAAAAAGATTTAGTAATTTTTTAATAACGATTTACTTTCAAAAACTTTCATCCTCTATTTTACCCCCATAGTGGTTGAATTTCCATAAATGCTGAAACACGTAATTTTTTTTTGTTACTTAGTGAGAAACCAAATACCAATTTTCGTAGTTCTATCTTCAAAATTGCTTTATTAGCGACGTATTTTCAAAAGCCTTTCATCCCCTGTTTGACCTCCTTAGGAGTGAAATTTCGAACAATACCTTCTTAGTCGAAGCCTGTAGTATAAGATTCATACCCCTCTCTCCAAAGTTCAAATTTCTGTTCTTAGTGGTCTGGGCTATCAGGAAAGTAAGAGTCACATGGAATTACTATTTGGGATCCCCCAATGGACTGTTCATCTACCTCACTGGAAAAAGACAGTGCGACCTAGCGCAGTGCATAAAGAAATGTACTCGCATTTGGGAGAAGTAGGGCTCGAATTCACACTGTCATCCAGATTTAAGTTTTCCTAGATTGCTTAAGCCAAATACTAAATGTTACACTGCTAGACGAGAACCTTAGGTTCGACCAGGTACGGGACACCACTCAAATAGATCACGAACGAACTGAGCCACCAGTAAAACATCTTCCATCTGAAATTCTTCTTCATAACTGATGCCCAATAAGCGAATCTCCGACAGTTGTACACTGCCCTCATTTGTAAATGCAGTTATTTACTTGTCATATTACGTGAGACCATGTGAACCATAGGTACTTGGACATGAAACAAGTCAGTTCATAGTTTACAGAATGTTTGTTAAAAAATTTATAAACATAAGAATTAATAAAACGGCGTAAAGTAATGAGGGAGTATATGAATAGATAACACACTACAGAAAAAGCTCTGAACTATTCTAAGGAATTCTGTACGGAATAAAAAGAGGGTGTCACAAGGAAACCTTTCAACTTTGGTTTCAAGAGTAAAGGTTTACCACTCAATTTTTTTAAGCTCTACAGGAAACGTAATGAAAATGAAATCTGCAGAACAGTGCACACCTTTCTATACAATGTTTAAGAAACTGTTATTCTAGAGTAAATAGTTTTTCCGGTCGATGTACACTGAATCAATGTTCCAGTTTCTTCTGAATGACTCAATGTTACCAAGAACCACCCCCATGACGGAATATACGTACAGGTATGGTAGAGCTGGAATTCTGAAAAACTTGAGCTGACACCACAGATCTTCCTGGTTGCCCTTTTTTGGCTACGAATGTTCTTGGTGTGTGTACGGAATCGCTCCAGATCATACCATGTGAGATAATAGAGTGAAGTCAAGCAAAGTAAAGCAAGCCTTCGCATTTCAGTATCAGAGACAATGTGTATTATTTTTATAGAGAAGGTAACAGATTTCAGTTTTTGTACAGCATCCTTAACACGATACTTCCAGGAAGCTTTCCTTCTACCTCACTCTTATGACTTCACTGACTGTTTGACCAGAAATGGACGGAAAAACTCGTTTGTTTCAGTTAAGCGTTGATCCGTTCTGTGAAAGCCATGTGCTGATGTTACTTCATTCCGATGACACGCAATAGAAACCAGGGAAATGTCGTATCCTAGAAAAAATGCGGCTACATGACGGAAGACCTGTAGAGGCTCGACGCTTAGTGCGGGGAGTGGCAGGTGACTCTCATCATAAATAGGCAGAAAGACCCAGAACTGTATGATTACAAGATTTCCGAACAATCATGGGAGGCAGGACACCCATTAAATAACTAGGAGTATCCATACGGGGCGATTTAAAGCAGAACGGCCACATAACATTAATCGCAGGTAAGGCAGATTAGGGTAGTTCACCCACAAAGGAAGTAGCTTACGAAACCCTAGTTCGATAGTATTTGAATATCGCTCGCCAGTCTGAGATCCACATCAAATAGGACTGATAGAGGAAATAGAGACGATCCAAAGAAGAGCAGCGCGATTCGTTGCAGGTTCATGTAGTACGTCGGATAGCGTCACAGAGATGCTTAGTCAACTCCAATGACAGACGCTACAAGAAAGGCGTTGTGCATCACCATGTGTTTTACTGTTGAATTCCCATGAGCGTACTTTTCTAGAAGAGTCAACCAATATATTGCTTCCTCCAGCGTATACACTGCGAAGAGATCATGAAGGTAGAGCTACAGAGATCTGAACTCACACAGAAGCTTTCCCACAATCGTTCTTCCCGCGACACATTTGCTACTGGAACAGGAAAGAGGGATATTTGACAGTGGTACTGCAAGTCAACTCCGCACCCGCCAGGGTAGCCGAGAGCGCTAATTCGCTGCTTTCTGGACTCGGGTAGGCGCGCCGGCCCCGGATCGAATCGAATCCGCCCGGCGGATTAACGACGAGGGCCGATGTGCCGGCCAGCCTGGATGTGGTTTTTAGGCGGTTTTCCACATCCCGCTAGATGAATACCGGGCTGGTCCCCATGTTCTGCCTCAGTTACACGGCTCGCAGACATCTGAACTCATTCGCACTGTTCTATGGATTACACTCGACGCAGACAGTTGGGGTACACTAATTCCGTCCCGGGGGGTACGGGGTGGCGGCAGGAAGGGCATCCGGCCACCCCTTAAACATTAACATGCCAAATCCGATTAACGATGGCTGACCCTGCGTAACTGCGGGACAAGGCTCAAGCGATGGATCGACTGCAAGTCAACCCCGCAAAACCATAAGGTAGCTTGCGAAGTAAAAATGCAGAATTAAGAGACAAGCGTTTCTGACGTGTTGACATCGCAGTGAAGGTCCTTCCATAACCAACTGATGATGAAGCTACTCGGAAATGTACATTGGTGAAGTAAAAGCTCTTCGGAATACGGCAGTAGAGGGACTTCATTATTAAGTTTACCATTCATCTCAGACTTGGTTTTGCAGAGAATAGCCATTATGGGTGCCATGAAAAATACGTAAGAGAATGTCTGTAGTGAAGAGCCCGTGATCGGGCTACTGGCCTGGTTGTGGGTGGAGTGCAGCCCTTATTCGACGCGGCACTAGGAGCGGGAGAGTGGCTGGCCCCTCACTCCGGCCGCCTTTTGCTACCGGGAAAAGTCCGTGGTACTCATTCGATACCAGGCTGAGCCGACCTGGGCCGTGGTAGAGGGACTGGAAGGAAGAAAATTCCCCGCTGCCATCCGGCATCGAACCCGGGACCACCAAGGCCGGAGTCAATTACTCTACCCGCTAGACCACCACGGCCACACCATGAAATATACTCGTAGTTAGGCCTTTAAAGAAACGTGGCTTAAGCAAGTATGTATCTTGAAAGCTTGATTTCTTTAAGTCCCTTCCCGTCCTTAAGTCCCGTCGACGACGACGTCATTACCGACAAGGCATAAACAGGAACTGGACAAATAAGGGGAAGCAATTCGCCAATGTGCTGCTTGGAATCGTCCTAGTACTCGCCTTAAGGGACCTGGACATCATGGTCTGAAGTTTTTACTAGTATTTTGAAATTTAATGACTCAAAAACTTTAATACATAGTGGAAGGAAACTTTAACCTTTTGTTGAAACAGTAAACAAGGAATATTTACGTATTTGTTGTTTTGCGTATTTTTTAAAAAAAATGTTTTTAGTACTCAAGTTTTTCTCCTAATAATTTAAGAACATACGACATGCTCCAGCTTAAAATATTTAACACATTTTTAAATAATGTGGTTCACTATGTAAACAAGGACTATATTATCATTAATGTAAAATATTGTTTTTGTAGCTTTAATACTGCATGAGACATTGATACCTAAGTATGTGGAAACGTTGATTAACAGAAACTGAAAATAAAAATTTGAATGTAATTTTTTTCTAAATGATAACATGTGGAATCATACCAGCTCCATAATCTTGTTGATTCTGAGTTTGCTTTGCATCTTCTTTAGTGTTCTTACTTTTCTTCGTTATTCTGGCCTCCTCTGTCGCGTTTTCATCACTTTTTCAGCTTCAGCAACACGTTGCCTGTCCACTCGTAGCAGCCCACTTTTCGTGTTTTACCCAGTTTTGACACCTAGTCTGCTCATCGTTTTCAATCTGCTTGTTGCTTCATCATTAAAACATATTATGGCGTCCATCACGCCAATCTGAAAAGCTGAAATGCCAACAAAAACACGAACACACGCGAGAAACCTAAGTAAACGCAAGTAATCGATTGCAATAAATCCCTGCTCATAGTACAAACGAGGTGTTCTTCAAGTATATTACACAAATGATCTGGTATGAAATAGCGGAGCTGAAATGAAACGAGAAATTATAGGCCGGGTTTTGTGTTTGACAATAGCGTGACATCTAGGTATTCTCTCGCCACATCTGCTTTAGAAACGCATTTAAACACGAAAATGAGGAGGTGCTACACACAGAGGTGACAAAAGTCATGGGGTAGCGATATGCACGTATACAGATGATGGCGGTAGTATTGCGTATACCAGGTGTAACAGAGCAGTGCATTGGCGGAGCTGTCATCTGTACTCGGGTGAGTCGTATAAAACGGTTTCCGTCATGATTATGGCCACACGACGGGTGTTTTCAGACTTTGAGCGCGAAGTGATAGTTGTAGCTAGACGCATTGCACATTCCATTTCGGAAATCGTTATCAAATTCAGTACTCCGAGATCCACAGTGTCACGAGTGTGCCGAGAATACCAAATTCCGTGCATTACCTCTCACCACGGACAACGCAATGGCCGACGACCTTCCCTTAAATACCGCGAGTAGCGGCATTTGCGTGAAATTGTCAGTGCTAATAGAAAAGCAACACTGCGTGAAATAACAGCAGAAATCAATGTGGAACGTACGAAGAACGCATGCGTTAGGACAATGCGGCGAAATTTGGCGCTAAGGGGCTATAGTAGGAGACTACGGACGCGAAGTGCCCTTGGTAACAGCACGACATCGCCTGCAGCGCCTCTCCTGGGCCTGTGACGATATTGGTTTGACCTTAGAAGGCTGAAAAACAGTGACCTGGTCTGATGACTCCCGATTTTAGTTGGAAAGAGCTGATGGTAGGGTTCGAGTGTGGTGCAGACCCCACAAAGCCACGGACCCTAGTTGTCAACAAGGCACTGTGCAAGCTGGTAGTGGCTCCATAGTAGTGCGGTCTGTCCTCTTGCCAACTGAACCGACCGTTGAAAGGAAATGGTTATGTTCTGCTACCTGGAGACCATTTGCAGCCGTTCCCAAACAACGATGGAATTTTAAGGAAGAAAATGCGTCATGTCACCGCGGTACAATTGTTCGCTATTGGTTTGAAGAACGTTCTGGACAATTCTAGCTAATGATTTGGCTACCCAGACCGTCTGACATGAATCCCATCGCACGGTTATGGGACATAACAGAGAAAACAGTTCGTGCACAAAATCCTGCACTGGCAATACTTTCGCAATTATGGACGGCTGTAGAGGCAGTATCCCTCAATATTTCTGCAGGGGACCTCCAACGACTTGTTGAGTCCACGACACGTCGAGTTGCTGCACTAGCAGGGCAAAAGGAAGTCCGACACGATATTAGGAAGTATCCAATTACTTCTGTCACATCAGTATACATTAAGTACACTACCGGCCATTAAAATTGCTACACCAAGAAGAAATGCAGATGATAAACGGGAATTCATTGAACAAATATATTACACTAGAACAGACATGTGATTACATTTTCACGCAATTTTGGTGCATAGATCCTGGGAAATCAGTACCCAGAACAACCACCTCTGGCCGTAATAACGGCCTTGGTACGCCTGGCCATTGAGTCAAACAGAGCTTGGATGGCGTGTACAGGTACAGCTGCCCATGCAGCTTCAACACGATACCACAGTTCATCAGGAGTAGTGACTGGCGTATTGTGAAGAGCGAGTTGCTCGGCCACCATTGACCAGACGTTTTCAATTGGTGAGAGATCTGGTGAATGTGCTGGCCAGGGCAGAGGTCGAACATTTTCTGTATCCAGGAATGTCCGTACAGAACCTGCAACATGCGGTCGTGCATTATCCTGCTGAAATGTAGGGTTTCGCAGGGATCGAATGAAGAGTAAAGGCACTGGTCGTGACACATCTGAAATGTAACGTCCACTGTTCAAAGTGCCGTCAATGCGAACAGGAGGTGACAGAGACGTGTAACCAATGGCACCCCATACCATCACACCAGGTGATACGCCAGTATGGCGATGACGAATACACGCTTCCAACGGGCGTTCACCGCGATTTCGCCAAACAGGGATGCGACCATCATGATGCTGTAAACAGAACCTGGATTCACCCGAAAAAATGACCTTCTGCCATTCGTGCACCCAGGTTCGTCGTTGAGTACACCATCGCAGGCGCTCCTGTCTGTGATGCAGCGTCAAGGATAACCGCAGCCATGGTCTCCGAGCTGATACTCCATGCTGCTGCAAACGACGTCGAACTGTTCGTGCCGATGGCTGCTGTCTTGCAAACGTCCCCATCTGTTGACTCAGGGATCGAGACGTGGCTGCACGATCCGTTACAGCCGTGCGGATAAGATGCCTGTCATCTCGACTGCTAGTTATACGAGGCCGTTGGGATCCAGCACGGCGTTCCGTATTACCCTCCTGTACCCACCGATTCCATATTCTGCTAACACTCATTGGATCTCGACCAACGCGAGCAGCACTGTCGCGATACGATGAACCGCAATCGCGATAGGCTACAATCCGACCTTTACCAAAATCGGAAACGAGATGGTATGCAACTCTGCTCCTTACACGAGGCGTCACAACAACGTTTTACAAGGCAACGCCGGTCAACTGCTGTTTGTGTATGAGAAATCGGTTGGAAACTATCCTCATGTGAGCACGTCGTAGGTGTCGCCACCGGCGCCAACCTTGTGTGAATGCTATGAAAAGGTAATCATTTGAATATCACAGCTTCTTCTTCCTGTCGGTTAAATTTCGCGTCTGTAGCACGTCATCTTCATGGTGTAGCAATTTTAATGGCCAGTAGTGATAATTTTTTTAGAATCAGGAAGAATCACATCATCTTATTTAATAAAAAAATCCATTTTTGTGCCCTCATGACGTCTAGCTTCCCTTAATCGCTTTAGGGATAGCGTGGGAAACGTAAATGGTTCAAATGGCTCTAACCACTATGGGACTTAACATTTGAGGTCACCAGTCCCCTAGAACTTAGAAATACTTAAACCTAACTAACCTAAGGACATCACACACATGCATGCCCGAGGCAGGATTCGAACCTGCGAGCGTAACAGCAGCGCGGTTCCGGACTGAAGCACCCAGAACCGCTCGGCCACAGCGGCAGGCGAAACGTAAATCTGGATGGGCGAATGGATAGGGTAAATCCAGGAGAGGCTCCATATCCGGTGTAGACTGCTCACTCCACGTAGTTTCGTCAAGTACAGACACAGTGTGCGTGTATCGGCACTCCAGTTGACCAGTAGTCGCCAGGTCTTCATAAAAGTGTTTGCGTTTCGAACGAGTAATTTTTCCATCAGATATGGGAGAATAACTGAGGCAAGTGTATAATTACCCCTTCAAAGCATTTTCAACATCACGATTAGTTCTTAGTCTACGCTAGTCAAATATTCCCATATGATTATGTAGCTGTATTGACAGTAAGATCTGTTGGGCATATTCTGATTCTAGTGCGGTCATCTTGCTGTGAAGATCATGAATTTGTAAGGTGCGGTGTCTCTCCCCTGGAGGACAGGATACATGCCACTATAAAATTAGTTACATATATCGCACATTTTTTCGTTACGGATACTTGCTGCGCGAATCAAATTACAGTTTTAAGTAAGTGGAAACATGTCTGTTTTGCTGGTGTTTTCGTTCAAATGACTTAGCATGTATTTTAGGTTGTTCAAACTGTCTAATGAAGATAAATGCACAGTACTATTCAATACTCCCATATATATATATATATATATATATATATATATATATATATATATATACCTGCGAGCGTAGCGGTCGCGCGGTTCCAGACTGTAGCGCCTACAACCGTTCGGCCACACCGGCCGTCCTATTAAGCCTATAATGAACCACATATAATCAATTTGATTGATTGTTTTACTCTAAAAATCAAAAATATTATTTTATTTTATTTACAAATTGGGCGTAAATTTTAATTGGCATATATATGCCAATTAAAATTTACGCCCAATTTGTAAATAAAATAATATTTTTGATTTTTAGAGTAAAACAATCAATCAAATTGATTATATGTGGTTCATTATAGGCTTAATAGGACGGCCGGTGTGGCCGAACGGTTGTAGGCGCTACAGTCTGGAACCGCGCGACCGCTACGCTCGCAGGTTCGAATCCTGCCTCGGGCATGGATGTGTGTGATGTATTTAGGTTAGTTAGGTTTAAGTAGTTTTAAGTTCTAGGAGACTGATGACCTCGTATGTTAAGTCCCATAGTGCTCAGAGCCATTTTTTTAGGCTTAATAAAGATGTGTACCTATTACAAACAAAAACCAAGGGTGAAACATCGTGGTCTTTGTGATCCAGAAAAATTGAAGGAGCCTATTGCCAGTATACAGGCAGGAGATGTGTCTTAGTTTTAACGTTGTCAACTATTAAAAAGTAAAGTAGTTATCTAAATCATTGAACTAGTTAGGTATATAAATAAGATATCATGAAAAAAAACTGTTGCTAACACTTCATCGTTTTTTCTTCATCCCACAACATATTTATATCCAGAAATGTATTTGTAAGTGTATATATACAGGCTTTGACTTAAAAAAACGGGGCAATTTTGCAGTTTTTTTAGGATGCGGCCTATCACCCGTAGCATAAGGGACAGATGGCGCAATCTACAGATGTTTTCATCGTCAAGTTGGAAATTTGTGGTAAGGTACTATGGGACCAAACTGCTGAGGTCATCGGTCCCTAGGCTTACTCACTGCTTAAACTAACTTATTCTAAGGACAACCCCCCCCCGCCCCCCCCCCCCCACACACACACACACCCGTGCCCGAGGGATGACTCGAACCTCCGACGGGGCATCGTCAAATATTAGATTTAAATGTTACATTGAAAAAATCAAAAAAATTGTACGTCGTAGACAACTGGTGTGTTTCGTTTTGTACAAAAATTTTTTAGTAAAAGTCCACCACGGGACTTCACATACGTGGTTTGAAAGTGTGCGCCCGGATTTCCCTTATATGAACTCGACTCCTCTGACCTAACCATTCCGTGACGACTTAAGGAGAAACAAGCCGCTTTACCTTCGCAATCCCAGGCCTTCGCTAATTTTCAGAGAGCTTCAAATTATGGAGAAGGCTGAGAGATTAAAGGATGCGCGATCTGTTGGTAGCCGCGGCTGCGGCTGCAGCTCGTCGCCGAGGGAGTTATCCTCGCAGCGAAACAGCCGCAGAATGGAGCAGCGTGAATAGGCGGCTCCGGCTGGCGCTGATATCTGCCGCGCAGCGCCGCCTAAACAAGCAGCGGCCGACACAGCAGCGACGCCCCAGGTACCATCTGTGCGATACAAAATCTCTAACGGCCGTGCCACAAGGACTTCGCGTTTTTACTTTTATGCCAAGTCATTTCTTTCGACCAGAAGGGAAACTCACAACTGGCTTAATCGAGTCACGAACAAAAAGCCGACATGCAAAATATGTTATTCCCGGTTAATTAGAACTTGACAGGCCTGATTGATTATGTGACTACCCGAGCTACTCTTAATGGAAATTCGTTTCATTTCGTTTTCAAACGATAGAGGAACTGCAAGTGAAAAGACGTTACATATTCCTGGATCACTCACCAAACGCTGGTTCTTTAAATTCTATAAGTACATATTCGCGAACCAGGTGTCGAAATTCTTCAGTTATTTTGATTTTTCTAAAATCCGTACTGATCGTCTTTCTAGAACTGTAACACATTCTTTTTCTCGGGTAATTTAGGTGGAAAAGATGCGAAATTTGTTGTAGGACATTGTGGAATATCCCCGCGAAAAACCAGAGCACCGCAGATATTCAGAGCCGCTTGCAGAATGTCTACGGAAACCTGGCAGTGAACAAAAAGTACGCTGAATCGTTGGGCGAGGCGCCTGTCATCATCGAAACAAGGTCGCACAAACCTGTCCGATCTCCCGCGTGCCGGAGTGCGGCATACAGCTGTGACTCCTGCTCTGTTGGAACGTGCGGACACTCTCATTCGAGGTGATTGACGGATCACAATCAAACACCTCGCTGCACAACTGGATGTCTCTCTTAGCAATGTTGACACAGTCGTTCACCATTTCTGACTCTCAAAGGTGTGTCCCCGCCGCCTAACACGAGGTCATAAAGAGCAACGAATAACCATCTCTGCGGAACTGCTTGTGCGTTATGAGGCTGACCGTGACAATTTTTCGTCGAACATCGGCGCAAGCATTGGGACATGAATTCATCACTTCGGACTGGAAACAAAACGGCAATCGATGGAGTGGCGCCAAACTACATCTCCGCAGAAAACGTTCGAAGCCGCACCCCCAGGCGGTAAGGTCATGGTAACGGTCTTCTGGGACCCTGAAGGGGGGTCATTTTGTTTGGTGTCCTCCCTGACTGTGCAACGATCAACTCTGAAGTGTTCTGTGCTATCCTCAGGAAATGAAGAAACAAAAATTCATACAAACTTCTCCTCTTCCATGACAACGTAAGCCCTCACACACATCTGCGCTTCCGTGGGGAGCTCACAAAACTTCATCGGACTGTTCTCCATCACCCACCCTACAGCCCGGATCTCACACCTTCCGACTGCCATCTGCTTGGCTCAATGAAGGATGCACTTCGCGAGAAGCAGTACATGAATGGTCGGGAGGTTATTGATGCCACAAGGCGTTGGCCCCGACGTCGACCAGTAGAGTGTAGCATACGGGCATAGAGGCCCTCCCAGTAAGGTGGCTTCAGGCCGTCGCATTGAACAGAGATTATTTTTTGTGCCCAAAAGAGTGCGGAATAATATGGTGTATTGGAATCCTGAATAAAATCAATCTGGTTTCGGCAAAAAAGAAATGTTGCATCTCTTACTGAACGGCCTTCGTAGTTTTCTAAACGGAAAAAAGACTACTTGCAGCAGATTGTTAATAACACTGGTCAACAAGTGAAAATGTTCTGAGTTCAAAAATAACTAACTCTCATGCATTTCCACCCACTGAATTCAAAATTCATTACAAAATTGACCGATAAGCTCTGGCTTTGCAGATACAGTGACATGTCATTTTTTTCCCTTTCTGTATTTTTAGTGTGTGGGCAGTTTTGTTCCCGGAGTTGTCACATCTGTTAAATGACAAAACACAACATTATCCAACTGCTCGCAAGTTACAAACATTATTGCTGTTAATTAAATGAAACAAATGGCTCTGAGCACTATGGGACTTAACATCCTTGGTCATCAGTCCCCTAGAATTTAGAACTACTTAAACCTAACTAACCTAAGGACGTCACACAACACCCAGTCATCACGGAAATGAAACAACAAGTTTAATGTTACCAGTCACTGTGACTGGTAACAGTAAACTTGTTTCATTTAATGTCAACAGCAGTCACGGTAAAGTTTAACCAAAAACGTTGGCATTTAAAATTACAGCTGTTGCTGAGACTATTAGTTTCATACTATTTGTGCTGTAATTAGTGTAGAATTTCTAGTTTTCGAATGCTCATGAAATGTAAAACATATTGAATCAAAATGCCGCAAAAATGTGTAAATGCAGTGAATAATTTTTGTTACGTTTGTGGTGAAATAACGTTTTGTCACAAAAACGCAGTGTGGCGCGTCTTATGAAGGCTGCCTGTCAGCATTAAAAAATGGTTCAAATGGCTCTGAGCACAATGGGACTTAAGATCTGAGGCCATCAGTCCCCTAGAACTTAGGACTACTTAAACCTAACCAACCTAAGGACATCACACACATCCATGTCCGAGGCAGGATTCGAACCTGCGACCGTAGCGGTCGCGCGGTTCCAGACTGAAGCGCCTAGAACTGCTCGGCCACACCGGCCGGCCTGTCAGCATTAGTTTGGTATGAAGATAGGGGACAAGGAATGGAATGAGCATTTAAGGATTGTAATAGGGAAGGTGAATTGTCGACATCGGTTTATTGGGAGAATTTTAGGAAAGTATGATTAATCTGTAAAGGAAATCGCGTATACGACACTAGTGCAACCCATTCTTGAACACTGCTCGTGTGTTTGGGAAGCCCAACAGGTCGGACTGAAGGAAGATATCGAAGCAACTCATAGGTGGGTTGGTAGATTTGCTACCGGTAGGATCGATCAGCATGCTAGTGTTAGAGAGACGCTTCGGGAACTCAAATGGGCATCCCCTGAGGCGATGTTCTTTTCGAGGTACACTACTGAGAAAATTTAGAGAACTTGCATTTGAAGCTGAATGCAGGAAGACTCTACGACCACCAACGTACATTTCGAGTAAGAACCACGAAGACAAATTAGGGCTCGTGCAGAGGCATACAGACAATCGTTTTGGAGGCATATAGACAATCATTTTTCCCTCGCTGTATTTGCAAATGGAACAGGAAAGGAAATGACTAGCAGTGGTACAAAGCACCCCCACCCCTCCCCCAAGCACCGTACGGTGCCTTCCGGAGTACGTATGTAGATGCAAATGTAGGTAAGTCATGAGCTCCGCATTTATGTTACAAATCTTGATCAATTGCACTACGAGAATGTATGTGAAAAAAAAGCGATCAGTGGCTTTGCAGTGCCTATGGTTTGGCGACAACCTACAGACCATACAGATAACTGCTATTTCTTACGGACTCCACCGATAAACGCAATTTCTGACAATGAAGAAAGGCGGAACAGTTCAGTACCCTAATCTTCCAAGTGCTATTCGACCTATTACACATTCAGGTAGTTTACCAGTTCCTATTCCATTCCAAGCTCATGAGCTTGAAGAAGAAAACAGAAATAGTGTGGAAGAATAAAAACCAGGCAAGCATTCCACATGCAATGAGTCTGATTTTGACGAAATAGATGATCAGCCACACGGTCTGAGTCAAATGGGACTGAGCGATGTCATTCGAGACCTTGGATTTGCCCCAGGAGTAGGCGGCAGAAACGGAATCTCTCCCAACGTGATGTCAGGCACGTACAGTACACACATTTCCCTTAAAATACATTTCGTCCACTCCCACCTAGACTTTAACCCTCCTTGTTGTGACGTTTTCAGTGATGAACACGAATAAATATTCCACCAGGAGCTTTAGGAATGAGCAATGCTCACAGGCTATTGCTGTGCTCTATGTTGCTGCCTCACTTACGAGAACAAGCCAAAAGAAAACGATCTCAGAAAGCCATCACACGATTCTCTTCATACCCAACCAACTGCTAGATATTCTTCCATTAATTTAGAACTGTTACAGTGTAAAAGAAGGTAAGGTAAAATTCCCGACCGACCGCCGCGTCATCCTTCACAGTGGCGTCATTGGTTGCTGTATGGAGGGGCATGTGGGCAGCACACCGCTCTTCCGGTCGTTGTCGGGTTTCTTGACCTTGGAACCGCTACTAATCGGTCGAGAAGCTCCTCAGTTGTCCTCACGAGGCTGAGTGCACTCCGTACCAGCCCTGTCACCGAAGAAAAATCCCTGGCAGTACCGGGAATCGAATGCTGATATCTCAGCTACGGAGGCGGACCTCTTAGAGTGTTACTATCATTAAAAATGTCTACGGGACTTTCAATGTCGTAGCGTTGTACCAACTTTCCAATACCCTCGTTATAGAAGGCAGCCGCCAGTGCTTTCCGCCAATTCTCTACGCTAGCCTACGGCTGGTTGTCTGTGCCAAAATGTTGTCTTCATAGCCAGCGGTTCATGTAAGCAGAGATGAAAGTCAGAGGGAGACAATTACGGGCTGTATTGTGGGTTCTCAAACATTTCCAATTGAAAACGATACACAGCTTCAGGCGAAATTTCTCACCAAGCCCTTGAATTCGTCAGGAGACACCCTATTGTTGTATGTATCTTCATGTGCTCTCTGTGTGCTCAGAACTAAAAAGAACGAAGTAACGCGATCGACGGGCATACTAGAGACACTGCCCAACACACCTGTGCAAAACTTCATCGGATTTTCGCTGTGGTTTCCATTTCGTGACCGATCGTTCCTTCTTCCCGAATAGCTCTCGTATTATTGTGAAAATCGATAACACGTGCAGTGTTCAACATTCAGAAAAGTTGTATATTTTCTCTGTTTTCCAATGTACACCATTCTCCAAATCCAAATGTTGTAATATAAATATACTCTGTTCACTCATAAACTGAATGTGAAGTAGCAAAATAGTCTCAACACCGATGCGTTACACGGAAATTACTCACAAAATGTGACGAAAGGTGAATTCGTTGCTTCAATTTACTTATTCATTTGTGTGTCGTAATATACACTGCATATTGATTTAAATGTAAAATTAATGTGTGATTCTTGGTGCGTTCCAGCATAGCTGACTGAAGAATTATTGTCGGGCTCATAAGCGGATCAAGTGTTTTTGTACCACACGATATTTCGACAATCAATTACGATTTAATTTTCGAGTGATTACTCCAAATATCTTGTGGGATCATCGAGTTTATGTAACTGGACGCCTGGCAATGTTACGCAGTACAGAAACAAGTATCGAAACAGAACACACATCAGAGAAAAAATGTTTATTACTTTTAAACTTAATTGGACTTTTATATTTTAATCCTTTACGGACACACATCAACGGTTCAGAAAGGAAAGCCATAATAAATCCGGAGGCTGTATAAACACAAAGTGATGAAGACTGCTGAGAGATG
The DNA here is from genome assembly GCF_023898315.1 of Schistocerca nitens. Taxonomy (NCBI): domain Eukaryota; kingdom Metazoa; phylum Arthropoda; class Insecta; order Orthoptera; family Acrididae; genus Schistocerca; species Schistocerca nitens. The sequence goes on along the minus strand of NC_064616.1, from coordinate 662,641,843 downwards.
GCGTAAGCACATTCCGGCAGCGCCCTGTAACATCGAAGACAGAAAGCGGCACTACGTTCGTCGATGTCAAAGAGCGGATCAGCATGTGCGTTCGAAGCACAGTGATCCGCTTCTGGTAATTGAATCTGACATACAATGACATTTCAGATCGTATGGTGCACGCCTATAATAAAATGAAGGGTGTGTGGAATCTACGGGATGAAGAAAATCGTACACAGCAATGAGCGGGAACAAGACCCCGTCACCGAGCGAGGTGGCGCAGTGGTTAGCACACTGGACTCGCATTCGGGAGGACGATGGTTCATTCCCGCGTCCGGCCATCCTGATTTAGGTTTTCCGTGATTTCCCTAAATCGGTTCAGGCAAATGCCAGGATGGTTCCTTTGAAAGGGCACGGCCGATTTCCTTCCCCATCCTTCCCTCATCCGATGAGACCGATGGCCTCGCTGTTTGGTCTCCTCCACCAAATCAACCCACCCCTAGACCCCACATAACACTACAGCACGCGAAAAGTGCCGGATTATTGTGCAGTGTTGGATCGACCCGGCATCATTGTGCAGCTGTCTGTGTCGTCGGTTCGACGCAGTCTTCTGCAGACTGGACTGAAGGTTCGTATGCTATTTCATCGGCTTCCATTGTTCAGAAGCCACAGGAAATTCGGAAATGTGTGGTAAGATCCTCTGGGCGCTTCAGTCCGGAACCACGCGACTGCTACGGTCGCAGGTTCCAATCCTGCCTCGGGCATGGATGTGTGTGATGTTCTTAGATTAGTTAGGTTTAAGTAGTTCTAAGTTCTAGGGGACTGAAGACCTTAGTTGTGTTTTTTTTTTTTTTTTTTTTTTTTTTTTTTAAATACCGCCACTGTAGAATATTTGACGTTGTCCACGGAGCTACAACCTCCTCTCTGCTTGCACTACTTCATCACTATGAAAGTAAGTCCTCGAAGGTGTTCTTTAAGTTTTAGGCATCAGACAAAACTCGGAAGGGGCCAACTCGGGGCTCTATGGAGGATGATCGATGACAGTGAACCCAAGGCGTCGGATTATGGCAGATGTCGCAGAGCTCGTGTGTGGTCTGGCATAGTTATGCTGAAGGTGCGAGTACTCCATGTGAGGAGGTCGAAGTTTACTGCGGTTATAAACTCGGTTACAGCACACCATAGTTACGTGACGCACCGCCATGTTACAGGCTACTATTCGGAGCCCTCTAGGTGTAGAGAATTGCAACGTGCGTCAGCGAAGCAGGAAAGTCGACCGAGTAAGATGCATGACATGTAATACCTTAACCGATACTGAAAACAGAATAAATAAATCGGAGGTATTACTTTTCAGCACGCTCTGGTAGGATATGTGGAGGAAAAAAAATCTGTAGGGGAAGCCAAAGATGTGCATATATCCAAAAGATAATTGCGGTCGCAGGGCGTAGGTGCTACTCTGAGATGCAGAATCTGCCAGAAGGAGAAAGTTTAGGCGAGCCGCGTCAGACCACTCAGAAGACAGATGACACAAGAAAGTCGATCAAGTAGCGAATAATGCTTTGAAATTGTACACTGAGTAGACTCTAAGATGTGGGAAAGTGATAATACGTCGTGGAAATGGATGAAAGAACAAAGGAAAATTGGGGTTTAACTTATAGACGGAGCACATACTTAGATTGGGGAATAAGGGGAGATGAAATTGCCCATCTCCTATTAAAAGGACGACGGTAAACATAAAGACCGGATAGGGAATGTGAATCATTATCCTCCGGAATGGAAGCTCAGTGTGTTACTACTATACCACCTCGCTGGGAACTTACTACTGGAACAAGGTTATTTTCATTGCAACGAGAAAATAAGTCAGCCTTGACTGCAACTCAGACTTAAATGTATGATTCGGAAACAGAAGAAAGGCGAAAGCCCGTGACGGGTCAAGACATAAAACGAAGTTTCAAAACAACGTAGGTAGTTATTGTGTTTCCTCAAGAGACATACCGAGAACATTTAGAAACGGGACACATGAGAACTTTTTAAGCCTTCAGACGCTGGTGCAAGGGTGACTCCACTAGAGGGAGACTTGACTGGGAAGAGGAAGTCGTTGTCTCCACGCAGGGGAGTTTTGTCCAGCCTTCCTCAGGATGTGGATACTGATGCGCTCTGATGCAGTTTAAGCTTCGGCGACAAGTTTCGTATACACAAAGCTGTATGAAACAAGTGCGAAAGGCGACATACCTCCTTCACGACTAGCGCCACCTCTTGATAGTCAGGAGGCTAAAGAGGTACGCCGCTACAAGTCTGCTCCACACTTCGTATGACAGGAAGAACTATTACTAGCATTCTCAATGCTTATTCAATTCCACTAATTGCTTACACGTCAGAACTATCGACATTCCAAGTAATGGTTGTCTTTCAGATGAAAACATTTAGGCAGCTGCAGAATGAATTAAATTTACCGCTGATAACTGTTTCTGGAAAACTTACAAAGTTTCAGAAACTTACCAATGTCTTTCTTTAAGAAATTGCCGATGAATTATTCGATTCTATATAGAATATGCGCAGAACTAGCCCCTGTTCTGGCAGCAGTGTACCGTAGGTCTCTGGGGGAGCGAGGCGTTCGTAATGATTGGAAAAAAGCGCAGGTCATTCCTAGATTTGTGGAACTACCTTAGGTTACCGTAGACCATCGTAAGTAAGCGTAAACTACTGTAGTTCTCTTAGCAGCCTTGGTCATTTAAGATAGTACCGCGCTACCTGTACGTCAGGTGTTTTGCATACGTATCTGGTGTTACCTTACTTCGATCCCTTTATTTGCGTATGCGATCAGTGTCTTACTAAAGTCCCCTAAAAACCAGGTATATAAATAATGTGTCACTTAAGGAACATTTTTGTTCTACATAAGTTATCCTCCTGACTGTTACTTGATAATAACCTATTTACTGTATAACTCAAATTTTCAATGCTTAATTTAGGTTTTATTCGAAAATTTTTGAATTGTAACGTGAAGCAGTAAAATTCTGTAGCAAAAATAAAAAAAATCAAGACTGATCATATAGCGCTCAAAAACGAAATTTCCTCCAAACAAACGCCATTTTTTTTAAAAAAAAGAAAAAAACCCGAACCAAAAACATATCTGACATCGCTGAAACACTTCGTCGAGTTTATATAAAAAATGTTTCTGTTATTCATAAATACACTCCTGGAAATGGAAAAAAGAACACATTGACACCGGTGTGTCAGACCCACCATACTTGCTCCGGACACTGCGAGAGGGCTGTACAAGCAATGATCACACGCACGGCACAGCGGACACACCAGGAACCGCGGTGTTGGCCGTCGAATGGCGCTAGCTGCGCAGCATTTGTGCACCGCCGCCGTCAGTGTCAGCCAGTTTGCCGTGGCATACGGAGTTCCATCGCAGTCTTTAACACTGGTAGCATGCCGCGACAGCGTGGACGTGAACCGTATGTGCAGTTGACGGACTTTGAGCGAGGGCGTATAGTGGGCATGCGGGAGGCCGGGTGGACGTACCGCCGAATTGCTCAACACGTGGGGCGTGAGGTCTCCACAGTACATCGATGTTGTCGCCAGTGGTCGGCGGAAGGTGCACGTGCCCGTCGACCTGGGACCGGACCGCAGCGACGCACGGATGCACGCCAAGACCGTAGGCTCCTACGCAGTGCCGTAGGGGACCGCACCGCCACTTCCCAGCAAATTAGGGACACTGTTGCTCCTGGGGTATCGGCGAGGACCATTCGCAACCGTCTCCATGAAGCTGGGCTACGGTCCCGCACACCGTTAGGCCGTCTTCCGCTCACGCCCCAACATCGTGCAGCCCGCCTCCAGTGGTGTCGCGACAGGCGTGAATGGAGGGACGAATGGAGACGTGTCGTCTTCAGCGATGAGAGTCGCTTCTGCCTTGGTGCCAATGATGGTCGTATGCGTGTTTGGCGCCGTGCAGGTGAGCGCCACAATCAGGACTGCATACGACCGAGGCACACAGGGCCAACACCCGGCATCATGGTGTGGGGAGCGATCTCCTACACTGGCCGTACACCACTGGTGATCGTCGAGGGGACACTGAATAGTGCACGGTACATCCAAACCGTCATCGAACCCATCGTTCTACCATTCCTAGACCGGCAAGGGAACTTGCTGTTCCAACAGGACAATGCACGTCCGCATGTATCCCGTGCCACCCAACGTGCTCTAGAAGGTGTAAGTCAACTACCCTGGCCAGCAAGATCTCCGGATCTGTCCCCCATTGAGCATGTTTGGGACTGGATGAAGCGTCGTCTCACGCGGTCTGCACGTCCAGCACGAACGCTGGTCCAACTGAGGCGCCAGGTGGAAATGGCATGGCAAGCCGTTCCACAGGACTACATCCAGCATCTCTACGATCGTCTCCATGGGAGAATAGCAGCCTGCATTGCTGCGACAGGTGGATATACACTGTACTAGTGCCGACATTGTGCATGCTCTGTTGCCTGTGTCTATGTGCCTGTGGTTCTGTCAGTGTGATCATGTGATGTATCTGACCCCAGGAATGTGTCAATAAAGTTTCCCCTTCCTGGGACAATGAATTCACGGTGTTCTTATTTCAATTTCCAGGAGTGTAACTTTCGCACTTATCAATAACAACAGGAAACTCTTCATTTGATCGTGATGGTGAATGTTCTATTGAGTACAAAACAACAACAATAATTATACAGATTTTTTATGTTTGTACATACATATATACACTACATACACTATTCCTTGTTCCATAGGTCATGAATACGACATTTCGTAATGATGTGTAACGTGTCACTTTGACATAAGTTTTATTTGCACTTCTTTTTTTTTACTACTTCGTAACTAAGAATACATCCATTGAGTAGAAGGAGTTGTCATTCAGAAATTCTTTTAATTTGATTTTAAATTTTGGTTGCCTACCTGTCAGACTTTTAACACTATTTGGAAAATAACCAAAGATTTTTGTGGCAGCATAATTCACCCGTTTTTGTGCCAAAGTGAGATTTAATCCAGAATAGTGAAGATCATCATTTCTTCTAGTGTTGTAGCTATGCACTTCACTGCTATTTTTTAATTGGGATGGGTTATTAATGACAAATTTCGTAAGTGAATATATGTATTGCGAAGGTACTGTGAATATCCCGAGTTGCTTAAATAAATGTCTGCAAGGTGATCTTGGGTGGGCTCCAGTTATTATTCTGATTACATGGTTTTATGCAATGAATACTTTCTCTCTTAATGACGAATTGCCCCAAAATATATTGCCGTATGAAAGCAGTGAATGAAAATAGGCATAGTAGGCTAATTTACTGATATGTTTATCACCAAAATTTGCAATAACCCTAACAGCATAAGTATCTGAACCTAACCGCTTCAGCAGATCATAGATGTGTTTCTTCCAATTCAGTTTCTCATCAATTCACACACCCAGAAATTTTGAGTATTCTGCTTTAGTAACAGACTTCTGTTCATAGTCTATATTTATCAATGGTGTTATGCCATTTAGTGTACAGAATTATATAAATTGTGTTTTCTCAAAATTTAGTGAGAGTCCATTTGCAGAGAACCACTTAGTAATTTTGTGAAAGACATTATTTGCAATTTCCTCAGCTGATTCTTGCTTGTTGAGTGTGATTACTATACTTGTATCATCAGCAAAAAGAACTGGGCTTGCATCTTCATGAATACAGAGTGGCCAGTCTTTGATATATATTAAGAACAATAAGGAACCCAAGACTGAACCCTGTGGGACACCATTCTTGATACCTCCCCAGTTAGAGGACTCTGCTGGTTTTTGCAGACTATCTGTACTGATAATTTCAACTGTGCTTGCATCAAAAGTAATTGCTTTGGTTACATAAAAGGACAGAACTCACGCGATCAACTAACTTTTATTACTTATAAAATACCATTTATATTTTGTAATGATATAAAATACAGAATGGACTGACAATGAAAGATGTGCGATTTATATTATTTACAAAACAAACGACCAAACAAAAAACAAAAGGAAGTCGTCGGCTCCCACTTTCTCTCTCACACATTCATTTATGTTTCCTTCCCTACCAATGCTACAAGTAATGCCGTTAATCGTGCCATTTACTACGTTATTTATGTACTGTACCAAAACTACCGAACCGCAGTTTTATTTGAGCGCAAATCTAGTCATTTCCGTTTCCCAGAACGGTCGTCGAATAGACGCACAGAACTATAGGCCTTTATTTCTGACGCCGATCTGTTGCAGAATTTTCGAACATGTTTTATGCTTGTGTATTATGGCATTTCTGGAGACCGAAAATCCGCTCTGTTGGAATAAACATGGGTTCCGAAAACAAAGATCGTATGAAACCCAGTTTGCTCTGTTCGTCCGTCAGATTCAGAAAGCAGTAAATACAGGCGGTAAGTAGGTGCGGTTTTTATCAAGGAAGATCGCCAAACAGCCGTACGTATTTGAGAAGTTATTTCATTTTGTTTTGACTGACGGTTTCGGCATTTCAGTATGCTATCTTCAGGCCCGATGTGCATTTAATATATAGATATCAGATACATCGATATTGGCAAACTGGAGCCATCAGTGTCTGGATATCGTGAATTCGGTATTCGAGTTCGGGACTCGAATAACGGATTCACGGTCGATTCGGGAGTCGAATAACGAATTCACGATATCCAGAAACTGATGGCTCCTGTATGCCAATATCAATACATATGAAAATGTGTATAAGGAGCGCATATGGAGCCTGAAGAAGGCATACTGAAATGCCGAAACTGATAGTCAAAATATAATAAAATAACTTCTCAAATACGTACGGTTGTTTTGCAATTTTCTTTAACAAATATTTGACCAGCCGCTGTCCCGCGTTCACAATGGATCAACAGAGAGTAGATGCCGCGTTCCTCGACGTTCGGAAGGCGTTCAATACATTTCGGCACTGAAGCCTTATGAACAAAATACGAGCATACTAAATGTCAGACAAAATGGTTCAAATGGCTCTGAGCACTATGGGACTTAGCATCTGAGGTCATCAGTCCCATAGAACTTAGAATTACTTAACCGTAACTAACCTAAGGACATGACACACATCCCTGCCAGAGGCAGGATTCGAACCTGCGACCGTAGCGGTCGTGCGGTTTCAGACTGAAGCGCGTAGAACCGCTCGGCTACGACGGCCGGCTTTGCTGAGGCAACCAGGTAGGATATTTCCGAGCAGTGCCAGAATGACGTTAAACTGGCTTCCACGAAAATTTTTCCTGGAATAATGCGGTTGTTGCAAGCAAGTATATTGTCAATTCAGTTATAGGCCTTATGGCTTACTATATGTACTAATTCCGTCTAATTTGAAATAAGTGGCTGTGTTTGATACCAGTTAATTTCGACAAGAATTTTTAGCAGTAAAAAAAAGTGGTGTGGTCAGTGCTACATACTCTAATTTCAACCGAGCGTAACTTACGTAGAAATAAAAATACGATCAGTATCAAAGTTGGTTTATTGCACACTGATATTGACATGTCCAACATGCACAATTTGAATAATTAAATAAATATACTAAACTGAAATAGCACCCTGAAAAATATGTTACAGTACTACTCGCTTTAAAATTCCCTGCGGATACATAAATCACAGATTTTGTAACGAAAATTTGGTAAAATAGTCGAAACTGTTTTGAAATAAATGCTGATGTCAAGCTGTGAAAGATAAATGGTATACTTACATGTCAAAAAGATATTTGAAAATACTGCAAAGAAGTGCTGGAGTATGTGACATTGGTCGCTGACGTGCTAGTAGCCTTGAAAATATTGTATTGGCAGTTGCTAGCACTTGTGACATCTCACATACGCGTCTGATGATGAAGCTGCCGCATACGCAAATAAGCACAGAGGTATTTACATTGCAGCGAATCTATCTGAACAAGTTTTGCTGCAGTAAGAAGCAGCGAACTAAATCCGTGTGTAATTATAGGATTCTAAATCTCATTTCGTAAAAGGCGCTCATTGTTAGGGACCGATCACAAATTCTTCACCATTCATAAAACTAACTACCAGTATGTGACTTGTCTGCAATTATTAATGTTCAAATGTGTGTGAATTCCTAAGGGATCAAACTGCTTAGGTCATCGGTCCCTAGACTTACACACTACTTTAACTTATGCTAAGAACAACACACACACACCCATTCCCCGAAGGAGGCCTCGAACCTCTGGCGGGAGTGAAATTATTAAATTTACATTATAACACAACTTACAAAGAGGTCAATGTATATAATAAACTGCACGGCCTTTCAGGCTCGATGAAGATATCGTCTGAAATGCGCAATGTTTGGCAGTATTACAGTCGTGTATTCATAAAATTATCCTGTACCTTATGGAATTCCCATAAAAATATAACAGTACTTATATTTCTTCACATTTTAAGTGAGGTCACTAGATGACATGTTAACTTGCGAACCCCCCCCCCCCCCCCATCCGCCCTCGCCCTCGTCCTCCTCCTCCCCCCTACCCCGTAGACGTCAAGGCGAGGGAGATGTATGGATAAATTCAGACGTACTTGCGCTGCGGGGTGTGTATAGCATCTACACATAGGTAGTGTGTATAGCATCTACACACATTTCATATACAAGGCATCTGAGAACTGAGAAGCTGAAAGCAACGATTTATGGATGAAATGAAAGGAATAAAACTCGCGTACTTTATCCACAAAGTGTTGCGATTAATTCTATCCCATCACGGAGTCATGTCGGGAGGTCAGGAAAATGTTAAGGGATTTCGAGGCGTAACTAGGCCTGCTCTGATATATCACAGTTCTCGCTGTGCTCCCAATCAACAAAGAGATACTGGCCTAATATGTCGCTTGAAAATGCGTTTCAAACTTTGCACATTTTCTCATGAGTACAATGCTGAACGTGGTTCATCTACTGTATAATTTATAGGCTTATTTAAAATTTAACACACCATTTCATTTCTTGTCTGATGAAATAAAAAAGTCGTAACTAATCGCAAGGTACGACGATAAAAGCATAATGGTAATTTTTATGAATGATAATTTAACTTTTAACCACAATAGAACTTAGATAGCATGTGACTCAATACTTTCTAACAATGGACATAACGCTTTGATCGTCGAGCGTGATGTGAACAGCATGTGCTCCACCGGCCGATTTGACTAAAATGATTGTGGTGCATTAACTCGCTGTATTTGGCACTGTTTCCACGCTCCGGGTATCGGTTTGTAGCACTGTGATAGACGTGAAATATTGGCAGCTTCGACACTTGCTCCGAGCATGATCACGCACAAATCTAATGAGTACCAAAAAAAATTTGCACACTTCACGGAAAAATGACATAAAACCTTTTGATATTTATATAAATTTGGCGTATATTCGGATAACCTATCTAGAACGAACTGGCACCTGATGGAACGCTCACAGCACTGGAAAATTAGCAGTAAAAATAATAATAATAATAATAATAAAAGTAATAGTTTGCAACTATTTGGTAATCACGCTCCAATGATCAGAATTCATCAGTTCGAATGGAATGTAGATGTAGTGTATACGTGTTAAGTCTATTACGTGTTTACGTGACACTGCTGTCACCAGAAGCGTGAAGAAATCCGTGAAAATGTTCCACGCGATGTGTGAATCTGTTAGCACCCTCCAGTTACCTCAGCTCATAAATCTAACATTTTATCAAGAATAAGTTCCTGAGACTAACATGCAAGAGAACACATAATTTTTCCGCATAGACGAACTCTTTACTGTGGTCACGCCGGCTAATGCGAAAAACTGTGGATGTGTTAAATGTTGCCGTCTTATTGTTCTCATTTAAGCAACCGCTAGTCAAAAACCCTGGGAAACGGAACTTCCGAATAGTCGACGGGACTAAATTACACATAATTACTGCGTAGGATAGAAAAACAAAAACTTAAACAGTTGTTAAATCGTACAAGTAGTCTGAAAGTGTGCATAACCAGGTAATTTTTACTACTATCAGCTACTGTACATGTGCGACATTCATATCAACACAGTTGCACCGATTGCAATTAACAGACGTTACGCTGTAAATATTAGAAAGGCGGATTGATACAGTAATGAAGCCTCCTACTGACAGGATCAAGTATCATCACAATTGAACACTTTAATTAGTTTTACGTGGAGGTGTTACCAGAGCCACGAATTTTAATTGACTTCATTACAAGTAAAAAAAATGTTCTGAATGCAAAAGAGAGGCAGTGCCTGAAGATGAACAAGTTAAAACTTGCAACATCTGTTCATGTGACGAACTTATAAGGCTTGTTCAATTTGAAAATAATAGTAACAATAAAATAAATAAACGTAAATAATAAATAATTTTACCCGTAATTTTGATACTTTAATAGTTATTTGTATGGAACAAAAGTTATTGGAACTGGTAATGTGAATGAAGGGGAAGACACGAAAGTTGCGACGTCACGGGCTGGAAGCGAACGGCGGCGGAGCGGAGTGTTACGCGTACCTGGGGAGCGGGAGCGACGGCGGTGTCTGCTGCTGCGGCTGCGGCTGCGAGGCGACTGCGTCGGCGGCGTCGGCGGGTGGCAGAGAAGCGCCGGCCCGCCTGCGCCTGTGCAGCCCCCGCGCACGCGCACCGCCGCCGCCGCCGCGACGCCGCCGCCGTAGCCGCAGCACCTGTTGGCTCATTCGGCGCGCGACGGCCGCCGCAGCCGGTCGCCCACCCCCACTCGTGCCGAGCAAACGACTCGGCATCACATTTCCGAACAAAGCACGCAAGAATTAAAAACTCGATTCGGGAATGGACGCTGGGTGGCACCCTGTTAGAATTCCATTCCCGTCATTAGATGTATGGCGATAGGGTGAGGTTGCTTTAACCCGGGAGCAGCCAAGAATTCGGCTATCGAGACGCGTCCTGGCAGTAGCGCCACAGCGCTCAGCCTCGTTGCACATTTCCTCCCACGCCAGGGCACGCTGCTGAGCGCGAGGAGGGGCAAAAGAGGAAACTGCGAACGCGCCGGGATTAAAAGGCAGTGCAGTCACACTACGTACGACTTTGATTTATTCTTCGTATTTCGTAACAACAAAAATAACAAGCAATTCAAATCTTCAGTATTATTTAATTATTTTTGGCGGGCAGAAGACATAATATAATTTTTATACGGTAAAAACTGTCAGCATACAGACAGGCACAGACAATTTCACAGAGTTTCGCATTCAGGCTGCCACGTAATCGTGACTTTCATTATTGAAAGTCTTTCACCCAAATATGTCATCGAAATATTGTAGCACCTTTGCAATCCCAGTATGGGGACGTGGAAGCTCTACCTGAAGAAAGTAACACACGCCTCCTGGATAGCTTTAACGCAGAAGGATTTGTCAATGAAACGGGAGCTACCTTGCAGGTCAGTCACTTACATCTGCACGTGCACAGGGGGGCTTTGAACTCAAAAAACAAACGGACTCGAAACCATTTCGAAAATAGATGTAAGACTGGCATTGTCCTCAAGACGTTTAGGAAACTATCCCTGTAATTATTCCGAGGCCACAATGAATCCTGAAATCTCACATTTTCTTTAACAGCACTGAGCTTACGGAATGTGTCCCTTCTGTGCGTCCCTTCCATAACGCTATTTTCTTTTTAGATGCGCCCTCGTCAAATCAGAAAGCAATTGTTTCTCGCCTTGCAGTCTTTTAGTGTCGGGAGAGTGCAGTCAAGCCCACTTCAAATGCAAGGTCTGCAATCCATCATGGACGTTATAATTTTTGTTCCTGTACTCCTTTTTTCATCATAAATTCAATGATAGCGAGTATTGAATCGAAAATTCATTCCAGTCACGCCCCTTGATGCGACTACCGTATTTTGCAGTAATATATAAAGTCTCCACTCTCTTCGTTCAATTCCTTCGAAAAATGTTGCAACTGACAATGAGATAATGCGTACAACTTCATAAATTTTAATATTCGTACCACTAATTTCTTCGTGGGCTGCATGACTGCAAATTTAGCATAAAGTCCTTTTTGATGTACACAACAATGAATCCCGTCTTTCGATCATTGTAATTGTTTGTTCTTTCATTGGCAGCTTTTCGTGCATATCGTTGCGTAGCAAGTTTGCAGTAACCATCGCTTATACTATTGCATAATATTTAATGAGAATTCTCATCCATCTCTTGTGCATTTCCATTCACTTTTAAAAGTTTGCGACGATAGGTCGTTAGACTGCCTCCTTTGTGCCACTGGAACTTTGAACGTCCGTTATACGAGGCGTATTCGGAAAGTAAGGTCCGATTAGGCGCGAAATGGAAACCACTGTGAAAATCCGATGGGACTTTGCAGAGATGTGTTGGGCAGCGTCTTTAGTGTGCCTGTCTATCGCTTCGCGTCGCTCTTTTCAGTTGAGAGCGCAAAGTGATCACGCAGAAATGCCTAAAACAACTGTCTTCCGCCAACTACGTGGATCTGGTGAGAGATTTCGCCAGAAAGTATGCAGCCCACATTACATAAATGTCATGCGTTTCTAATTACACTGAAATGAACACCCTTAGCTGCTTACAGGCGTTGACATACGTCAACGGGGACAGATGAAAATGTGCGCCCCGACCAGAACTCGAACCCGGGATCTCCTGCTTACATGGCAGACGCTCTATCCATCTGAGCCACCGAGGACACAGAGGATAGCGCGACTGCAGGGATTTATCTCTGGCACGCCTCCCACGAAACCCACATTCTCAACGTATTGTCCCGCACTACATTCGTAGTGCCCCCGCCTATTATACTCGGCGCGTTGCCGATTCCCGTAAGAGTTTGGGCACTGTTTATGCATTCGCACAGAAGAAGAAGATGGTCAAGTGGCCGGTGAGCCTTAACTCTATATATATACTAAAATGGTATCTGTTCTTTCGGACATGTCCGAAAGAACAGATACCATCTTAGTATATATCATGCGTTTCTTTCTTCAAGACAATTTTCAGCCGCATTCTACAGGGCAATGAAGACGCTCCTGCAGCGGTTTCGATGGGAAGTGTTTGACCACCCACAATACAGCCCTTAATTGACTACCTCCGTTGTTCATCTCTGCTCACATGAACCGCTGGCGCCCGCATCTCGTGGTCGTGCGGTAGCGTTCTCGCTTCCCACGCCCGGGTTCCCGGGTTCGATTCCCGGCGGGGTCAGGGATTTTCTCTGCCTCGTGATGGCTGGGTGTTGTGTGCTGTCCTTAGGTTAGTTAGGTTTAAGTAGTTCTAAGTTCTAGGGGACTTATGACCACAGCAGTTGAGTCCCATAGTGCTCAGAGCCATTTGAACCATTTTTTTGAACCGCTGGCTACGATGACAACATTTTGGCACAAACAACGAAAGGCAGACAAGCGTAGAGAATTGGCGGAAAGCACAGGCGGCTGTTTTCTGTGACAAGGGTACTGGAATGTTTGTACAACGCCACGACAAATGTTGAAGTCGGAGCGGCGACTATTTAGAGAGGTAGGTAGAAGATGTGGCTAACCGTCGTGAACAAAAAATTTTTGATTTTCACTGCGGTTTTCATTTCGCAATCGGTCGGATCTTCTTTCACAACAGACCTCTCGTCGCGAACAAATAGCGAAGGCTAAACAACACTGATACCACAATTCTGCCGAACTGAAGTTAGTTGGTACGACCGAAAAATGCCACACGGCAATATTGAATGAAATATCGATCTGTACCGAGTATTTCCAGGAAGGAATGAGAAAAGCCGAGGTAGGCGGAGCTGTGTCCAGCACGCAGCCCGTATTAAGTTTGGCACGCCTGCTTTGATAATCTAGCTGCCAGCACTGACGGCTAAAGCCAGCAAGGGACGTGTACACTCGCCGATAGTGATGGGTCAATCGACTGCTCTTAATAACCGAATGGTCAGTCGAGTATTTTTTTGTTCAGTAAGCTGTTTCAGTCAAATGAAACAACCGAATGAAACCAGTGCGTCAGCTATGTGAATGTTTTTCGCTCACCGGGTTCGACTGGTTTTACCCCAGATCACATCTTATATTGGTTTCAGTTTTCACATTACACACAAAAATGCCTCTACAGCCATAATCAAGATAGTGAAGTGAATAAACAGTTTAAAAAAAGTCAAATCGCAGCAATGATTTCATTTAAAAGTTATATCATATCCTTCTTGTACAGGAAGGGCTGCAACGTTGTATCAGAATATAATATCTACAGAATTTAAATAGGAGCTGTGGTATCAACGTTCGATACCACACTTGTTAGGGGTTGCAGTTACCGACCGCTGTCCGTATTAAGGCCGGTCCCCACTAGAGCGCGGTAGCGCGGCGTGAGGCAACGGCAGCGGCAAGCGTTTTCTGCTTTGACGCGGCGGCTCGCGGAATTGGCGTTCCCATCTGGAAGCGGCAGACGCTAGCGGTAGCCAATGACGGACAGCCACTGAGGTACGGGGTGGGACCCACCGAAACGACCGGTGTGTTTGAATAACTATAACTTACACCTACGTGAAGGAAAGACGAAGTTGGGTGAAGACATTCCAATTTTTTATTTTCTGTACTATGTACTCTTTCACATATTTCATTATTCGTGTTTTCTCATTTCAGCATAAACAGATTTCATGACTACCGTTCATGATTGTTCACTATCTCCTAACACATTGAAACAATGTACGATAAAAGAGATTATTCAGATAGTTAAGCGAGACAAAAATTTAAGATGTGATACGGTAGCGGATACACGAAAACAGTAAGAACACAAAGGCTAGGTGGAAGGGATGAAAGTGGAAACCACCTGATAGAATTTCCCACAGAGCACAGTAATCATCGCCAGCACCTTGCTTAAGAATCACGAAAGAATAATATATATTTGGAACAGAGTTTTCGAAACCAGATTTTAAATTGTAAGGCATTTCCTGGTGCAGACGCAAACCTGACTGAAGACAGTCAATAGCAAGAAAACCGTTCTGAAAAAGAAAATTTGTTCACATCGAATATAAATTCTAATGGTTGGATACTATTTTACAAAGGTATTTGTGTGGAGTGCAGCCTTGTATGTAAGTGAAACGTGGACGATGAACAGTTCTGTCAAGATGACAATGGACGCTTTCAAAACGTGGTGATCAATAAGAATGCTGAAGATTAGATAGGAGGATCGTGTGACTAAAGAAGAGGTACGGAATTAAATACAGGAGGAAGAGGAAATTACGGCACAACTTTGACAGCAATAGGGGTTACTTGACAGGACGTATTATGGGGCGTCAAAGAGTGAGGACAAAGGGGTTGGGTGATAGTATTCTGATAATAATCTGTTGGAATACTATTCTACTACTTTATCTATTAATGTAAGCAGTGAATTTACTCTTCCATGCACTCCTCCACAAAACATTTAAACCAAAACTGAAATCAGCTGAACACCAAATCTTTCAACCACTGTCTGACAACTACTGGATTCACTTTCAACTTTCTATAACTATCACTGGCTAGCAACACACACATACAGATATAAGGAGAACAAAAATAAACAAACATTAGTTTTCAGCAATAATTCTGCAGGTTGGCAACATGTACATAAACAAACCAGACACGAAGGGACATGAGGTGAATAAACTGTGGTTACGACTTCAAATCAGAGTTTTCGGTAAAACGTCTACTGCTGGTGACAGAAGAAAAAAAGAGCGAACATGAAAATGTGCTTATGTTCCATAATCAAAGTTTTAGTTCAACCTCCAGCATGTGACCAGGTGAGGGGAAACGTATATGTACGCCAAAAACTCGATTCACTGTAAGTAATCAGTCATTCACGTAAAAAAAGATGTGAACTGTTTTATAATCTGCAAGTATCACACTGCCGGCTGCGGTGGTCTCGCGGTTCTAGGCGCTCAGTCCGGAACCGCGCGACTGCTACGGTCGCAGGTTCGAATCCTGCCTCAGGCATGGATGTGTGTGACGTCCTTAGGTTAGGTTTAAGTAGTTCTAAGTTCTAGGGGACTGATGACCACAGATGTTAAGTCCCATAGTGCTCAGAGCCATTTGAACCATTTTTGCAAGTATCACATATCAAAACAAAACTGAATCATTCTAGATTACACCGAAGATGCCTTAAATTAAAAGGCGAAACGCGTCTTGAATCAGTAAAGTACACTGGATAAAGAAAAAAAGTTTGTTACTTACCAAAGGAAATAATCAATAGCTGTAAATATTTAGTAAATTACATCTTATGACATCCCAGCAAATTAGTTTCGGTTTAACTTCTCATTCCACACGCTATTAAATGCTGTTTAAAAAAATTCATCTATCCCTTCCGAAAAACTGTAGTTACTTTCATATCTCGGTAGATAAACAGATTTAGGATATTTATCATTCGACGAAATACGTCACTTTTTACAAGTTATCGTTTGCAAAAAAACAAGTTTCGATTTCTTGAACCGTTTGCGAAATTTGTGGTTGATACAACCACATGGTTTACGACGAGCAGGACGAAGTACCGGTCGCGTCGCGAGCAACCCGCGCGCGGTCACGGCACAGCCCGTCCGCCGACTTATCATTCAATACCTCGAGAACGGTGATAGCTATCCATCTGCTCTCAGCTTTAAAAACAATTTTGATATGTTGACTAAATTTCATACGCAATAATGTATTACCTAAAATGAACTGTACGCAAAGTCCTCGCAATGCGTTTTTACCTCTGCACACTCATTAAAATTTCGCGTAAAGGTTTACGTAAATGCGATACAAGAAGTAACCACGACGAATAACGAAAAGAAATTCGGTCCTTTATCGAAAGAAGATATCGGTCTGTAACATGCCCAAGAATGAAATTTTTCTGCCGAATAGTTTTCTTGGAATCGGATGATAAGTATTTCATAGCTGCCGCCGCGTCCGCGGTTCGGCGAAAGTTTGTGTGGCCCGGGGTTCCGTACCTGACGTCACGCTCAGCGCGTTCTGTGATTGGCGGCGCGGACCTGGAGCGCGTCACGCGGCAGCGGAAGCGGTTCGACATGGGCAAACCGCGACGAAGAGCCCGCCGCGCCGTGCCGCTGACGCCGTTTCCATGGCAACCACGCCGCTGACGCGCGGTTTTGACGCGTGGCAGCCCTAGTGGGCGACCAGCGCCACTCCGCGGCTTGTATCAAGTTTCTAGCGAGCTCTCGTCCACTCTTGCTCGGGACGTCAAGTAGTAAAGTAGCACAGCCTTCAGCCGATAGGAAGCAACCTCCAACAACGCGCTTCGTAGCGTATGGCCTAAGTGAGGCCTCAATAGCTATCTGTTTATAATTATATGTATGCAGCTAAGAAGAATCCTGTACAACCAGTTAAGTGCAATATAGATTATTTTTTACCAACGACTTCTAATTATTTTAGTCGTTGCAGATCCAGACCATGCAGTCAGCACCTTATCGACGTTACTGACAAATCTGCTGTGATTTATACGTTTCTATTTAGCATTGGCCACCAATCAACATTGGCGTCGACTCGTTCGTCGTCATCATAACAGGATCGAATGCTTAGGGTTCTTTATTAATTATTACTCGTAACTAATTTATTAATTTACCTGAAGTTAAAATCCACTTTCGTAACCTTTCTTTATTTTTGATGGGAAATCTGAACATTTTTCGTTCAGGATTTGTCTGTCTACTCCTTCCACAGTTGATGTACTCGCAGGCACTCGGCATGACGACTCAATCCACTAGCAACGGTATGTCAGAAACAGCTGTACTTCATAGACGCCAGACGGTGGAAAGAGACTAGGGGCTGCACACGTTCGGACGAGGTTGCCACATATTTCACAGAACGGAGTGCCATCTAGTGGTTGGTGCCACGAGTAAGGGTGTGACGCTGTCGCCGCCTGGTGGCCGTTCCCTGACAAGGGTTGCCTGCTAGACCAAGCGATCGGGCACTGTGTTTCTTACGTGATCTGGGATTTTTACATAACGTGAGAGAACCAACCCACATGTCTCTAACAGTTATGTCAGTTATATGAATGTTTTCCCTCAGTCTCTGAGGAGGAATATTATCACTTACATACTTGTTCATACTTTGAGGTCGTAAATGAGCCATGACTAGGGTTGCCAACTTCATTTACAGACAATTAACCTATCTTATTTCCAGGAGAGGTAAATAAAGAAGTATACTTCCAAAAAAGGAAGTACTTTCAAAATTTATGTATTTATTTACTTATATACGATTTTTTCTTACTTCTGACATTAAATATCAATTTTTGCTTGGTTTTAATAGCTGGTGCTACATTGTAAATTTATGTTTAAGTAAATGAATAGTCACTTTTGGAATTTTATATGTCCTGTTAGATTTTTACACGCTCTTATGGGAACACCCTGTATATTAAAGCACTGTTTCTCTCTTCCCGCTGCTTTGCACCCATCACCGATAATTCTCCTTGGGTAAATGATGAAGTGACGCAAACAAAAACCTGATAGGATACAATTTTTTAAGTTATTTGTTGACTTAATTACTTGAGTTTTTCAGCATGTACTGCGACTTGTCGCAAATATTTTATTTTCCCAAAAATGTGTCATTCGTTAATATTCTTGGAATTTAATTAATATAGTTTCGTACTACGAATCATCCCTGCAGATGCTGTATCTTCTTTCCTTCTTGTCTTCCTTTTGCCATTATACCGCTCACGTGAATGTGAGTACCCTTTACTAAATGTTTGGAAATCGTATAACTGAGGCGGGACGTGGGTACCAGGTCACGTATTTACCAAGTTGGATGTTGGGAAACCCGCTATAAGCCACATCCAGACTGGCTGGCACACCGGCCCTCGTCGTTAATCCGCCGGGTGGATTCGATCCGGGACCGGCGCGCCTGCCCGAATCCCAGAAGCGTGCTAACACGCTCGGCTATCTGGGTTGGTGATGCACATACTGTATATCGCATTAAATCGATCTAGAGGATCACTTTTTACCGAGTCGTACGATTTTCAGCATTCCACACGACTGAGCCTTTCGACATTTTGATCCAGACACGCCGGCCGGAGTGGCCGTGCGGTTCTGGGCGCTACAGTCTGGAACCGAGCGACCGCTGCGGTCTCAGGTTCGAATCCTGCCTCGGGCATGGATGTGTGTGATGTCCTTAGGTTAGTTAGGTTTAATTAGTTCTAAGTTCTAGGCGACTGATGACCTCAGAAGTTAAGTCGCATAGTGCTCAGAGCCATTTGAACCATTTTTTTGATCCAGACACAAAATTTACCATTATGTAACGCGCTATTCACAAACACGGACGGAAAAGTGAACTAAAAGCCACTTGTTGCCATCAAATGAAAATCAAATTTCAGTACGACAATAACAGTGACGACAGGTGAAAAGAAAGTCAGTCAACAATAATGATTTCACAACACGAAAACGATCGATTGTTTCTGCTCAGAATGGAATAAGCCGAGGGTCAGACGAATTTAAAACTACAACTGACGGAACCATTGGTTTCCATTCGATAGTTCCTATCACTAACCAGCGATTACCCGACTTTGCTTATCATTCGCACAGTTGTACATACTTTCATGTAGGGAATGCTGCCCTAGTACGATGCGCTCCTCCAACGTTTGTCAGTAGTCGACGTTCATAGTTTATACGAGCCTTTCGAATACCATACGAAAGGGCGAGTCGTCGACCAGTCGGCTGCAGCGGATGATCGGAAGACTGCCCGTCCTGAGTTCGAGTCTCCTCGTTTGTTTTCTAATCTTCCACGAAACACAGGTATCGTTACAACGAAACACATTTCTTCCATTTCTTCGGAAAAGAACGAAGAAAGAATCGTGATGAATGGACATCTGAAGAGTGGGAATGTCAAACGTTGTAAGCGCCAAACCGCACATTTCTCAGAAGACTCTTTTCGTACGTAATTTATTTGTATCCAAAAACTGGAGAAGGTATTCTGATATCACAGAATTGTATTGCTCACATCATCATTGCAAAAAGTAATGAGGTACATCAGAAAACAATTTGTTAAGTATGTTTTAGGTGCATTACCTCGTAACCATTAATACTGAGCACTACTTGTCGCTTGTGATAATACAAGTACAGAAATGCAATAGTAATGTTTTAACTAATATAAATGTACTCAACACAAATCATTTCTCATATCTTTTACATTCTTTACAAGAAAATAATACAATTAAGTTCAAGAAAATATCTCTCATTATTGACTTACGTATCTTACACAACTATGTTATTGGGATAAGATGTTGCTCAGTTTACTGCAGAACTCACTACAGTCTTTAAGAACCGCTGACAAAATTGTCAGCAGATCTTTCTGTTTTGGCCTGCCTGAGTGGCCGAGCGGTTCTAGGCGCTACAGTCTGGAACCGCTCGACCGCTACGGTCGCAGATTCGCATCCTGCCTCGGGCATGGATGTGTGTGATGTCCTTAGGTTAGTTAGGGTTAAGTAGTTCTAAGTTCTAGGGGACTGATGACCTCAGAAGTTAAGTCCCATAGTGCTCAGAGCCATTTGAACCATTTATTTCTGTTTTGCCACTATGAATAAACATGACTGGCCTTACAGATAAACTGCAGCATGACATACATCAGCTATGGTGTGTCATTTTTTGAATACATTGATATTTTCCATTCTTCTGTTTCAGGATAAGAATTTTTAATAGGTACGTGAGATGGATGAATATGTGACGCTTTGATTATACTGCATTTGTGACATCTTACGTTTCTGCATTGACAAAAATATTTCAGCAGCAGCTATAGAATCAGAGAAGTCAGTTGTATGCATTTGAATTACATGGAATGGATTCATTGCTTTAGCTGAGTCAACAATTTTGTACAATTTTTGTGGAACGAAGGCTTTGACACATGGCAGTTCGAACTCTAGAGCGAGCGAGATAGGGCAGTGGTTAGCACATTGCACTCGCATTCGGGAGGACGACGACTAAATTCGCGACCGACCATCCAGATTTAAGTTTTCCGTGATTTCTCTAATTCGCTCCAGGCAAATACCGGGATAGTTCCTCTGAAAGAGCACGACCGATTTCCTTCCCATTCGTTAAAACAACACTCCGAGCTTGTGCTCCGTCTCTAATGATCTCGTTGTCGTCACGACGTTAAACGCTGATCTTCCGTCCTTCTTCCTTTAGCCGCCCCAAAAGGAAGCACTGCTTGGCGCAAATACGCCCTCTAGAAATGAATGTTTGAAAAATTTTCACCACTATCTGGCGCTAGTAACAAATGTAGGGACATGTAACGGTGCCGAGAACACGACAGCACAGAAAACGCACTTTTTGGAAAAAAATTACAATTAGAACGTTTCTACGATTTTTGTTTGAAAAGAAATCAGACAGCGAGAAGAACACGTATTTCACACAAATTCGAGGTTTGGCACTACTCAGTCTTGATGAGCCCACGGCGCTAAGCGAGTAAGAAAGCAGTTGCAGTCAATTTGTCTCATGAGACTGATCCGTGAAGATTTAAATGTTTAACCGCAAAAGCTGCAAATCGTGCAAGAACGGAAGGTAAAGTCTCAATGTTTGCGATTAGCGTTCTTCTACCTAATTAAGATTAAAATAAATGATAGCAATGAATGTAAGTGCAATATATGGATGTCAGATATGATGAGGCAGGATGAGCAGCACAGTGAAATTTCTGACAGATTGAAACTTCGTTTCTAATCAGGGCACGAACCCGGACTCTTGGGCTACACGGAAAACACACAAACCGAAGGAGCTCCGAGACACGTCTCTCCTCGAAACGTCAATCTGGCAGTTCTCTCAATAATAAAACATAAAAAATACACACATAAAGTTTTTCTCCCTTTTTTTCAACAACCTGTTCCCAATACACAAAATAAGCTTATGAATCTCACACTAAGGCAGGTGCAAAATAAGTTTCATAAATGGCACAGTACGATACAGTTTAGATATTGAACTTGTCACAGTTAAAATATTCAAAATGTTGTAGAGCGCATCCACAACACATTAAAACCGACATAGAGACAATCGTGAAAAACATTTGATGCGCATAAAAGTGATGATTGAATATGTAGTATTACGTGTGGCAAGTCAATACAGAAAAGTCTGTGCACGTCTTACTACGACGTTGTGCTTGTGCTAATAAGCATAACCCAAATCTACTGTGGAAATCACTGGATTTGATTAACAATATCTTAGATGATTAACTTATTTACGTATAAATGTATACTAACGTGATTACACTTTTATATTACCATATAATATTACAGGGTATAATGAAAAAAGTGAGAAACATGGCTGTACACGTTGACGTACTGAGAATTTTTGTGAGGGTATTTTCAGTATAGCAGAAGAAAACGTGTTTGCATGCAAGGCGTAATGAAATTATTAAAATGGAAAAGACTCTGGCGTCATCTATTCAAACGGTCTTGTTCACAGTACTGTGCCGAAGTAACGGGTATTACTTGTGAATACGAGATCTATTACTAGAGTGAGATCGATCTGTTTGCACATTCAATAAAGAGTTTCGGGTAGTTTAAGTCTAGTAGCTAAATGCACAGAAATATAAATATAAGGGGCGAACAAAAAGTTTCCGTTCGAAGGCCGTGCAGCCCAGAATCAGTACGTCGAACCAGCAAAATCGCTTGAGCATTGACGTAACCATACCACCAGCGCCCCAGGTTCAATATACATGTCTGGTAAAACACCATGTCCTGCTGCGTGAAGAAATCCCTAACTGTCTGGTGCACATCCTCGTCCGACAAGAATCATCGACCCTTCGAGGCTTTTTTATGTGACCGAAGGCATGATAACCACACGTAATGCAATTTGTATATAGTTCCTAGCTGACACCCTCATATGCGGGTTTGTCAGGAGACGTTCGAAGAAATTACTTTACCGAAAATGAAATGCAGAGCACAATTACAGCCAATTTGGATCGCTACACAGAGATGGTGCAATATTATGTTTCACCTACACTTCACACATGTATAAAACGTCATGATGCCTATTTTCAACAAACTGGTGTACAACGCGCACTCGGATGGAACCAACTGCAGTTGTACACTCGTCGTACCGAACATCCAGCGTTACCCTGTAATCCAAGACGATACGAACAGTGAAAGCAAAAGGAGGGTCAGAACTAACCACGAATGTCTGCGTGTGTTACTTATGCAACATTCGCCTATATTACCATGTCAGTGCCCCGTAGGTCCAGTTAGGCTGGTAGTAGCCAGACACATTAAATGACTACCATATGTAGCGTCCACTTCATTGGCTCCTCAGTTCGTGAGCAGCCCAGCACCTCCCATTAGAGCCGCGCGGGATTAGCCGAGCGGTCTAGGGGGTTCAGTCACGGACTGTGCGGCTGATCCCGGCGGAGGTTCGAGTCCTCTCTCGGGCATGGGTGTGTGTGTTCGTCCTTAGGATACTTTAGGTTAAGTAGCGTGTAAGCTTAGGGACTGGTGACTTTAGCAGTTAAGTCCCATAAGGTTTCACACACATTTGAACATTTTGAACCTCCCATTAGAGATTAAATACCTGTCATCTCATCATAATCGAAACGCAAGTCCTCATTCATTTAGTGTACTAGCTGCGCCTATTTATAACACAAAAACATTCGCAAACTCTTTCGCTGCTCCTGTAGTCGGCCTGTGGAACAAACTAACCCGCACACTGCGCACGATTCAATGCCCTGTTGCTTTTAAGAAGCTGAAACACTTTCTCCCGTCAGCCTCATAAAGGTTCCCCAAACATTAAAGTATATGGCCATCACCTTCTTTCTCTCCCTTGTCCACCACTTTGTATTATGTCCATTGGCCGAAGTGGCCGTGCGGTTAAAGGCGCTGCAGTCTGGAACCGCAAGACCGCTACGGTCGCAGGTTCGAGTCCTGCCTCGGGCATGGATGTTTGTGATGTCCTTAGGTCAGTTAGGTTTAACTAGTTCTAAGTTCTAGGGGACTAATGACCTCAGCAGTTGAATCCCATAGTGCTCAGAGCCATTTGAACCATTTTTGTCCTTCTGGTAAATACCATCGTGCCGAGGAAAAACTGCATGTAGAGTTGAACATGGTACCCAAGGATAGATGCTTTCTTGTGTTGATCTATTATGCCTTCCAGAATGACGCGATCGCTCACCTACCAGGGAATGCCACGTAAACATTCCGCAGACCATAACGCTCCCTCCTTCGGCCTGGTCCCTCCGACGATTGTTGCAGGGCCATATACACCAAGAGCCATCTTCTCGATGGAGCGCCGGCCGCAGTGGCCGAGCGGTTCTAGGCGCTTCAAATGGCTCTGAGCACTATGCGTCTTAACTTCTGAGGTCATCAGTCGCCGAGAACTTAGAACTAATTAAACCTAACGAACCTAAGGACATCACACACATCCATGCCCGAGGCAGGATTCGAACCTGTGACCGTAGCGGTCGCTCTAGGATCTTCAGTCTGGATCCGCGCGACCGCTACGGTCGCAAGTTCGAATCCTGCTTCGGGCATGGACGTGGTTGATGTTCTTAGGTTAGTTAGGTTTAAGTAGTTCTAAGTTCTATGGGACTGATGACCTCAGAAGTTAAGTCCCATAGTGCTCAGAGCCATTTGACCCCGATGGAGCATAAGCGTGATTCATCTGAAAAGGCCGTTTGTTGCCACTCAGTGGACGTCCAATTGCGCTAATGGTGTGCAAATTCCAGCCTTCGTCGCCGATGAACAGCTGCCATCATGGGTGCGAACCAGGCTCCTGCTGCGGGGCCCATACGCAGCAACGTTCGCTGAACGGTCGTTGATAGCCCCATGGTCCACCTGAGCGGTTAGTTGCTCAAAAGTTGCACGTCTGTTCGCCCGTACACACCTCCGCAGCCATCGTTCACCCCTGTCGTCTATGTCCCGCGGTGCACCACAGTTTTCTCGGCACTGGTTTAGGATAGCGCCATTTTGCCATACACTGTATACTTTAACCACGGCGGCACGCGAACAATTTACAAACTCAGCCGTTTCGGAAATGCTTTCACCCTTGGCCCTGTAATGGTTCTTTGTTTACGTGACCATTATGGCACTCCAACCTCAGTTCTCGATACCAGTAATATCGTACTACTTTTCTGCGAAGTAACAGACATATTTTTGTGACAATATACACATTTGGTTTTATTAATGTATAGGTACTCCGATGTATCGATATATTACAGTGATATGGCTCTTGTGTGTATTCATTTCTGTGAGACTGTCATAGTCTTTGACTTACTTGTAACCGTTTTGGCGCGAATGCGCACAGAGCAGTCTTTGTTTCACTTTGCAGAAGTTGTTATTTCGCTTTGTAAAAGAACAGTCAAGTCTTGTGTTTGGTTAAAGTGGAAATTAAATATGTGAACATTGATACAAAACTGTTTTCTTGATGATGTGACAATTAAGAAGACGTATATGTGGAATTTACAAGAAGTTTAATAAAAATGTGGCTTGTGAACACCAAGTCAAAAGTTATTTCTACCATACCATTGTTCTGATCTGGAATTGTTTGATCATTAAGAATTTCCTGAAAAACGCATTTGTTAGGCCTCCAAATATTGCTAAAATACAGATCTGGACATTCTAGCAGTCAAAGTGTAATCACCCTAGAATCAAAAAGATGAGCCATAACAACTTCGACGAAATCTACGTGGGAATCCATTCAAAATAAGTGTCAAAATTAATGACTTTTTTTACAGTGACTTCATTACTTCCATTCTGACGATACCATCCACAGTCAATAATTTTGTTGTTGCCCGATAAAGCGAACATATGCTGCGTGAGCAACATTATTAATCTGGTTTCTAACCTACTTTGCAAGTGGTGGTATTGTTAGATCCCGAAAGCCGAAGATTATGCCCGGTGGCACGTCAGATACACTCCTGGAAATTGAAATAAGAACACCGTGAATTCATTGTCCCAGGAAGGGGAAACTTTATTGACACATTCCTGGGGTCAGATACATCACATGATCACACTGACAGAACCACAGGCACATAGACACAGGCAACAGAGCATGCACAGTGTCGGCACTAGTACAGTGTATATCCACCTTTCGCAGCAATGCAGGCTGCTATTCTCCCATGGAGACGATCGTAGAGATGCTGGATGTAGTCCTGTGGAACGGCTTGCCATGCCATTTCCACCTGGCGCCTCAGTTGGACCAGCGTTCGTGCTGGACGTGCAGACCGCGTGAGACGACGCTTCATCCAGTCCCAAACATGCTCAATGGGGGACAGATCCGGAGATCTTGCTGGCCAGGGTAGTTGACTTACACCTTCTAGAGCACGTTGGGTGGCACGGGATACATGCGGACGTGCATTGTCCTGTTGGAACAGCAAGTTCCCTTGCCGGTCTAGGAATGGTAGAACGATGGGTTCGATGACGGTTTGGATGTACCGTGCACTATTCAGTGTCCCCTCGACGATCACCAGTGGTGTACGGCCAGTGTAGGAGATCGCTCCCCACACCATGATGCCGGGTGTTGGCCCTGTGTGCCTCGGTCGTATGCAGTCCTGATTGTGGCGCTCACCTGCACGGCGCCAAACACGCATACGACCATCATTGGCACCAAGGCAGAAGCGACTCTCATCGCTGAAGACGACACGTCTCCATTCGTCCCTCCATTCACGCCTGTCGCGACACCACTGGAGGCGGGCTGCACGATGTTGGGGCGTGAGCGGAAGACGGCCTAACGGTGTGCGGGACCGTAGCCCAGCTTCATGGAGACGGTTGCGAATGGTCCTCGCCGATACCCCAGGAGCAACAGTGTCCCTAATTTGCTGGGAAGTGGCGGTGCGGTCCCCTACGGCACTGCGTAGGATCCTACGGTCTTGGCGTGCATCCGTGCGTCGCTGCGGTCCGGTCCCAGGTCGACGGGCACGTGCACCTTCCGCCGACCACTGGCGACAACATCGATGTACTGTGGAGACCTCACGCCCCACGTGTTGAGCAATTCGGCGGTACGTCCACCCGGCCTCCCGCATGCCCACTATACGCCCTCGCTCAAAGTCCGTCAACTGCACATACGGTTCACGTCCACGCTGTCGCGGCATGCTACCAGTGTTAAAGACTGCGATGGAGCTCCGTATGCCACGGCAAACTGGCTGACACTGACGGCGGCGGTGCACAAATGCTGCGCAGCTAGCGCCATTCGACGGCCAACACCGCGGTTCCTGGTGTGTCCGCTGTGCCGTGCGTGTGATCATTGCTTGTACAGCCCTCTCGCAGTGTCCGGAGCAAGTATGGTTGGTCTGACACACCGGTGTCAATGTGTTCTTTTTTCCATTTCCAGGAGTGTATATCGCTGCGTTTCCGATTTACCACAACGACTGTACTGTTGTCTGCGCCCCCCAGAGTTGCTTTATATACCTTCCACTATTACTACCTGCCGTCTGTGAATCGTTACTGCACGTTGATACCGAACATAGGCGGCCGTGACATTAATGTGACTGGACCATGTATGTGTAATGTGAAATATGTAGAAGGCCGGATTAGAGGACCTAATGGCCCTACCCTTCCCAGGTTAATTAAATGAATAAATAAGAAACAAAGCTTTCATTGATATTGTTATCTTGTGTTTCGTATCGTATCCTACCTCCTAGCTCACTATGTATGTTCTCTTGTCCTTTTTTCCCTCCTTAACAGACTGTCTGACAGTCAGGCATACACGTTTGTGTAGGAGACACTAGAGAAATTAAAATAGCTAATTCGTAACGAAGTTCACGATTTTTCAGAAAAGTTGTTCAACCAATGGGGAACATCAGAGACGGACTGGAAAATTCGTCCACAATTTGCAAACTTCGAAAATTTGAATTGATATCTCTTCAATGACAAATTGTAATGGTTCAGATTTGTAGGATTTCTCAAAAGACCTACACCCCTCTCTTTTTACATTGCTATACAGTCCAACTGAAAAGGTACACTTTCTTATTAGTTACCAAGCTTTTGAAAACAGTTTTGACCGAACGAGATGGTGCTGTGAGTGTTTTTGGTGCCCCATCGACAGCGAGGTCATTACAGTAGGCCAGGACACGGACGGAAGGCTCGTAGGCCGGACTGTTGCGGTTTCTGCTCAGAACATCACCCCAGTCGCTAATGAAGCGCTCTCTCGTGTTCGATTGCCCTACAATCGATGTTACATGAGCGTTCCATTGGAAAGCATTAATAATGCGACGTCCGTCGACTAGCTACAGTGGACTCGCTTTTAGGTTTTCCGTGATTTGGTGGAGACAGCTCCCGACTCACGGATGGAACCGGTGCTATAAAGTTGCGATGTATTTATGTCGCGTGTGAAAAGGGAAACCAAAAACAAGAAAACAATGCATAGCAGCATTGTGGTGTATACTTAAACGACAAAAAAAGGAAAAACGTTTCAGCGGGCTTTTCACGTACTGCATGAACGATGGAGCAGTAATATGGTGCTAGAAATGAGAAGTCTTCATTACAGCTCATTCACATTACGTGGACCACATTCGACAGATTGCACTGATAGGAATTTTTGAGTTACTGAAAGGCATTAAATATGTAAATTTACTTTAAGCACACTAGAATAGAGAGACATAAAATTACGAAACATTGCTATGTAAATATACTTGTACAAATTACATTACAAACAAAAACGCTGCAGGAAACGCTTAACTCGTTTCACTATAATTTTAAGATATTTTATGCAGTTGTGTCGTATCTCAAAAAGGAACACAAAATATTTAGCTCTGGAAAGGAGCATGCAATAGCACTTTGGTCCAAGTTTAGAAGAATATTTGACCATGCATTTAATAGATATGCACCTAGTACAACAGTTCATAATGCGTGACGTCTTCAACGACTACCGCAGCGAAATGTTATCGAAGTCTGTCTCACGAAACCCAAAGAAGTTATAGTCATTTGTAATGGTTGTTAGTGGTACCAAAATTAGTGTCCAAACATTTACTGACGAGACAGGAACTGAAACTGAGTGTAGCACAGAAAAAAAGTAACCCTGAACTGTTTTTTTTTAATATTCCTTTTAGAAAGGAAAATCAATGGGCATTATCCCAGATTAACTCTGATGCTGCTGCAAAGAAGAGTGATATAGATTTTAATATCAGTGATGATGAGAAACATCTGAATTTGCGGTTTAGTTAGGGGGGAGGGGGAGGGGGGAGAGGGGGGAGGGAGAGGGGGGAGGGGGAGTGGGGAGAGGGGGGAGGGAGAGGGGGGAGGGGTAGGGGGGAGGGGTGGTGGGAGGGGGAGAGGGGGAGGGGGGATGGGGAGGGGGAGGGGGAGGTGGAGGGGGAGGGGGGGTCGAAAAGGGTGTGCTTTTGGCCCTTATGACTGTCAGCGACTCATTTGTACTCCGGTCAAGTGACCTTGTTGGTAGATAGTACTACTTGAATTTAATCATTCCCGCAAACGGCAGTTGGTGTTTTTATAGTTGGTTGTCTACCGTGCAGGAATCGACTTTCCTGAGGAGTGTCAACGTGAACTCTGTTGAACCTGTATTAAGCGTCAACAGAAATGAAAGTTACCAGGAACATTTAGCCGCAAAGAAACTAGGGCATTCCAGACCAGATCCGTTGTCTAAGAAAGTGGCGGAATGAAATAAGCGTCACTACAAGTGAACATTCAACAAAGAAGTGTATTAAAAGCGTAAGTTTTTGTGTGGGTGCAAGGTAAGTATGTCTGATTTTCAGCTCAGATGTTAATTCGTCAGCTAATATATGATTTAGAAATCCTTTACATTTTACGAAGAAAAAGAGGTACGAAAACTCCCACTTACACAAAAATGCGAAAGGGAGAGTAGTGAAAGCTTAAACATTATTTCGTTCTTCCCATAAAATGTACTTAGTTATGTACAAGAGAACAAAATTCTACAAAAACAATTCTTTCTTTTTTATTCAGACATGTTATGCAAAGTATTATTACTATTATTATTATTACTGACAGCGGCTGAAGTCGTAAAATATGTTGACAGGCCTACCTGTTATACAGCAGCTGCAATTAATTTCGCACTCTCACATTTATCTGAATTTACAAATTTGTGAACATGCAGAATGTATACCTACGAGATATCGCTTGTAAGAGGCCCTAATAACTGGCGCAACGGAAGTGCTCTATACCATACATTTTACAGGATGTATGTAGAGACTTGTTCTCTCCTGGATTGCGACAGACAGACGGGAAGGGGTACGCGACGTATTCAGTACTTACCAGACTGTCAAGTAGGCAGGTCCATATTGTAATCCCAGTGTGCGGTGTAGATCCTTTGGTGTGGTAGTAACGTGTGGCGGCCGCAGCTGTGTCGGCGGCGGAGCCTCGTAGCCTATCGCGCCACCAGGTCCGCCAATGGAAGCGTGACGAGCCGTCCCTCGGGAAATACCACTCTAGTTCGACTGAGTCCGCGCGCTCACAATGGCCGTTGCTCCCCTGGTCCACTGAACAAAAAGTGTTTCTCACCCGTGAAAGCGCCCTCCTCTGCGGATTGTTATTGTTATGGAAAACGAGTTTCCTGGCAATAGTGCGCCGAATTTTTGCACCACATTTTAGCTTTCGGAGACCGATTTTTTATTTAAATGGATCGAAATTACGGTACCGCGTCGAAACCGTATTACACCGCATCGTCACCCGTAGAACGGCAGGCCAAGATTGTGTGTGACTTGGATTCCTGAGGTGCTGGTATTTCTGCTGCAGAGAGACGCGAACACCCAGCGCTCTGTTAGTGCTCTCGCTACGTACGGCAGAAACAGCACAACGATTTACAGTTACAGCACGTAGAGCTTCGAGGTGAACAACGTCTTGCTCCATTGGTGTCTCAAAAAGGGTTTTGCACAATTTGAACTTTAATAACTGAGGTCGTATTAAGGATAATCTCATCCAGTTGTGATTATTTGGCGCTCTCATGGTTAGGGAGCGTAACATTCCATTTTTTTTTCCTGTTGTTTATTTTCAGCTGCCAGTAACTGCAAGTAAATAAAATATGGCTGGAAACTTGTCCTTAGAGCAAAGAAAATGGATTTTTAAGTGTTATTGGAAATGTGGAAACACGAAAGCAGTGTAGAGACGATGGCGGGCAGAATTTGAGACTGCGCCACCATCACGTGTAACAACAATGAAATTATGCGAAAGTTGTGTGAGGGAAGGAAGTGTGCGTGATGTGAAGAAAGGACGGTGTGGCAGAAGAAATCAGTAGTGCACGGAAGAGGGGCGGACGCAGTGGTTCAAGCGTTCATAAGATCCCAAAGAAGTCCACATAACAAGATGCGAGTGAGTCAGATGTAAGTCAATCAGGTGTTCACCGCATTTTAAAGGGAGCAAAGTGGAAACACAACTATCCCAAGTTGCTTTACGCGATGAATGAGGACGAACTGGATAGGCGCTTTGAATTTTGTGAATTGATTTCCGATAGTAAACGGTTGACTGATGTTTGGTCTGATGAAGAGACATTTAAACTGAATGGAGCCATCAGTCGCCATAGCTGCGTGTACTAGGCACGAGATAATCCCCATGTTACGGAAGAACGAGCTGTTAATTTTCCTGGGTTATCAGTGTGGTGTGGTATGTTTGTCAGAGGACTTGTAGGACCATTATTTTTTGAAGGAACAGCGAAAATACGTTACGGTGTTGCAGGAACGAATTGTACCAGTTGTTCACCGACGGTACCGAGATGATTATTTTTTTTCTACAAGACGGTGCACAGTCACGTTATCATCATGCCGTGCGGCAGTTCCTAAATGAACCATTAGTTTAGAAGTGGATAGGCTGAAGAGGAAGTGTTAGAGTTTCCACTCGGATCTCCCGATCTAACGCCGTTAGACTCCTTTCTGTGCGGAACACTGGAGGACACCATCTACGCCACAAAGCCACATATGCTGACTAACACGAGAGAAGCGATTGCGACTGCCTATGGATCCATTACAGTAGCGACCATAACACATGTTTTGTCGATCTGTTCCGCAGCGTTGCAGACGCTGTATTGCCGCAGAAGGAGGATATTTAGAACATCTTCAGCAGCAAAAGATTGTAACTAACGTTGTGAAAATTTTAGTGACTTAAAAATTAAAAAAATTAAACCCCGCCCGAACAGGCCACGAAGGCCCAACGGCACCGACCGGTCGCCGTGTCATCCTCAGCCCACAGGCGTCACTGGATGCGGATATGGAGGGGCATGTGGTCAGCACACCGCTGTCCCTGCCGTATGTCAGTTTACGAGACCGGATCCGCTACTTTTCAATCAAGTAGTTTCTCTGTTTGCCTCACGAGGGCTGAGTGCTCTCCGCTTGTTGTTGTTGTTGTTTTGAGGGAAGGAGACCAGACAGCGTGGTCATCGGTCTCATCGGATTAGGGAAGGATGGGGAAGGACGTCGGCCGTGCCCTTTCAGAGGAACCATCCCGGCATTTGCCAGGAGTGATTTAGGGAAATCACGGAAAACCCAAATCAGGATGGCCGGACGCGGGATTGAACCGTCGTCCTCCCGAATGCGAGTCCAGTGGCTCTCCGCTTGGCAACAGCGCTTTGCAGATCGGACAGTCAAATTGAAATGGCTCCAAGCACTATGGGACTTAACATCTAAGGTCATCAGTCCCCTAGATATAGAACTGCGTAAACCTAACTAACCTAAGGACATCACACACATCGCCGGCCAGGGTGCCCGAGCGGTTCTAGGTGCTACAGTCTGGAATCGCGCGACCAACACGGTCGCAGGTTCGAATCCTGCCTCAGGCATGGATGTGTGTGATGTCCTTAGGTTAGTTAGGCTTACGTAGTTCTAAGTTCTAGGGGACTGATGACCTCAGACGTTAGGTCCCATAGTGCTCAGAGCCACATCACACACATCCATGCCCGAGGCAGGATTCGAACCTGCCACCGTAGCAGCAGTGCGGTTCCGGACTGAAGCGCCTAGAACCGCTCGGCCATAGCGGCCGGCGATCGCATAGTCACCCATCCAAGTGCTAGCCCAGCCCGACAGCGCATAACTTCGGTGATCTGAAGAGAACCGGTTTAAAAATTCATGGTTTTGTTATTTTTGGTCGAGTTAATTACGTTCACACGATATAAACCCCGTTTCGCCTGAAAATGGTGGTTACGGAACTGATTAAAACCATGCGAAAAGACGACGCTACCACTCGACTGTTAACACCGGGAAGATTTTATCATTACTGTAAACTTCTGCGTGGACACCCTGTATTCTCTAGTCCAGGTATGAGCACTCAGCAAGCTGCAATAAAATTCTATTCTACCGGAAATTTATTAAAGTCGATTTAACTGTTGATCTTTTAGCTTGTCGTTAAGTATTAGAGCTGGAATGAGATGTATTTCAGGATTGAATCGTATTTAAGAGGCTAGCGGCGAACTTTCTGTAGAAGTTTTTTGAACAAATTTGGCACACATCCAGCGGTTTTTAATGTTTCATATAATAATTCGTTAAACACCGCCATTGTACATCTGCATCTATACTCCGTAAGCCACGTTACTGGGTGTACCTCAGGTCTCGCTATCATTTTACCCTTCTCCGTTCCATACGCGAATGATATGTGGGAAAGAACAATTATCGATAAAGTTCCACATAAGCTCCAATTTCGCTGATATTTTAGTTGTGGTCATTTGGCGAGACATATTTATGAGGAGGTAAAATGCTGCCTGAATCTTATTCGAACACACATTGTCGTAATTTCAACAGTACCCTTCTCTCTTTTAGCGATTCCGCCTGGAATTTCTGAGCAACCGCGAAACGCTCTCACGCCGAGTAAAACGAAACCAGCCAAAACTTTTAATATTTCAACTCTGAGTCTGAGGGTACGTAGTTGTGGGCCACCATTTTCTTTTTTTTTGAAAGTCCGCAACATCGTGGCCTACTGATACTCAAGATCGCAACCTTGTTACAGAAAACATACAGTACGGAATTATACGTCTACATGTCTCACGCCAGCCGGAAAAGAGCAGATCGTCTCCAAAAGATGTCGAACTGTGAAGTACTCAGCTGAATATCGCCTAGTCTAGCGACAGTATTCAGCCTCACAACGCAGACATCTATGACTAACTTTCTGGAAAAATGTATTTGCCGTGTACCGTCAAATACTGCTCCACGGCAATGAACAGCAGCTATGAGTCTTCATTTACGCACGCATTTTTCTTTCTGTAACGGTATAAAACGAATCAGTTGTTGTAATTGGGTAAGAAATTGTTATTTGTGATTTTGACTGAATAATGAACAGACTTTATTCCTAATAAAAAAGCGTCTTGTTAGCAAATTTAGTGAATGGAAGTGATGGAAAAACTACACTGCAAAGTGAATCACTTTACAGAATATGGAGTCATTATAAATCTCTGTTAGTGCGTGACTCATAAAGCTTCAAATACTTAAATATACTTAGCATGGGAATTGTCATGATACCGTGACTTGTGCCCAAAACTAGTGCACACAAAGAATAGGAGGTATACAGCATAAAGAACTTGGGTTTAATTCATAAGCATGAAACTATTTTAGCCAGCAGTGATGGTACAATGCTCTGATATCAGAGAAACAGGGGCAGTAGAACGTATAATTTGATGTTTGGATAAACTGTACAACTATTTGATTGACACATGCACCAGTAGGAATATCTGCTAGTGACATGGTGAGAGAGAAGGTTTTGTGTACGGTGCTAAAATAGTGAAATTACGATCTCCATTGATGCGATACCGGATGACATAAACAGACATACGCAGTATTTGAAATATCTGGCTGAGGCGGGGATGCGAGGTGAACCACAGGCAGTGAGGGAAGCTGAGATTTCAACGGCGCATCACCATGGATGAGTGAGCAATAAAATCTTTGCCAGTAAGACGAAAGCCGAACAAGAAGAGTTAGTTAATATCAACTACTAGTTAGTCTCTGAAATAAGTTATGGTCTCAGTAAAACACTTCAGGCCAGTGTTACTACGGTTCCTTACAATACGGCCATGGCTGTTTCCAACCTACATTTTTCTTCATATGTACGAGGGGCGTTTGAAAAGTCCGTGCAAAGTCCGAGGGATGGCACCACCGGCGCGTATCGAGGTCATGTTTAGTTAGTAGCATCTTTGGAAAGAGTGCACACCAAGTTTCAGACATATTAGTCTATTTCTTTGTGTTTGGAATTCGTGTGAATCAAGGAAGTCGAGTGATTGTCAAAAAAATGGACGAAAAAGAATTTAGTGTGGTGATTAAACATTAGTTTATGAAAGGCAAAACGCCTCAGGAGACTAAAGAGAAGCTTGATAAACATTACGGTGACTCTGCACCTTCGGTTAGAACAGTTTATAAGTGGTTTCAAAATTTTCGGAGTAGCCATATTGGCGGGCACATGTGATGCTGAACGTTCTGGACATCCTGTGATGGTTACGACTCCAGAAATCATTGATAAAATCCATGATATGGTGATGGATGACAGAAGGGTGCTTGCGATTGCTAGTGCTGTGGGCATCTCGAATGAACGGGTACATAATATTTTACATAAACATTTGGATATGAGAAAGTTATCCGCAAGATGGGTTCCGCGACTGCTCACGCTTGACCAAAAACGGAATTGGGTGAAGTGTTGCAAGGATGGTTTGCAGCTGTTCAGAAAGAAGCCGCAGTACTTTAAGTGTCGTTTCGTCATTGTTGATGAAATATGGATACATTACTATACTCCTGAGACCAAACAACAATCTAAACAATGGATTACCAAGGGAGAATCTGCACCAAAAAAAGGCGAAGACCATTCCTTCGGCTGGAAAGGCTATGGCGACTATCTCTTGGGATTCGCAAGGGTTAATCCTCATCGACTATCTGGAAAAGGGTAAAACTATTACACGTGCATATTATTCATCGTTATGGACCGTTAGAAAACCGAGCTGCGAGAAAAACGTCCTTTTCCATCACGACAATACACCAGCACACACCTTGGCAGTTGTGATCGCAAATTAATGGAAATAGGATTCCAACTCGTTTCACATCTCCCCTATTCTCCAGACTTGGCTCCCTCGGACTTCTATTTGTTTCCCAATTTGAGGAAATGGCTGGCGGGACAAAGATTTTATTCAAACAGGGAGGTGATTGCAGCAACTAATAGCTATTTTGCAGACTTGGACAATTCCTATTATTCGGAAGGGATCAACAAATTAGAACAGCGTTGGACGAAGTGTATAAGTCTAAAAGGAGACTATGTCGAAAAATAAAAAAGGTTTACCCAAACACGGAAGTAGTTTTTATTTTTGCACGGACTTTTCAAACGACCCTCGTATTACTGTTTTGTCGTGACTCAACAAGGCATTTAACTGTAACCTTCTTCTTACGACATTTGTGCTCGCATTTGTCTGGAGCAGCATGGCGAAGAAAGCGTCGTCGAAAGCCATAAGCCATACGAAACTCACAACATTTTGGATCCAGTCTGCTGTGGTTAAAGTGCCAACATGAATTTCATTTCTTGTTTTAGCGCTTGCGAAGGCACTAAAAGAATAAAACACAAAATGTGCACTATGTGGTCAAAAGTCACCGGGCATTATTTAATGCGCTTCGTGGGGACAGGCTATGCATCGGAGGGTGTACAAGCACAGTTAATTTGCCGAAATACCATATAACAGTTTTAGAAGAATGAGCCAAAAGAGAGATTTGGGTGAATGTGAATGGGCATGCTTGTTGGTCTCCAGAAGCTACACGTATCCAAGCCCAATTACTGATCCTATTGTGAAGTTAGTTAGTTAGTTTCATATGCCATGGATCATTTGGCACGATAAATTTTGTTGATGTGGAATGAGTCATTTTATATTATTCCACACCTTTTTGGCTACAAAACCCTATTTTTCAACACAATTTCCGTTGAATGCGACAGCCTTACTGAGAGCGCCTGTATGGCCACGTGGTACCACTTTACTGGTTGACGTCGGAGACAACGTATTGTTGCATCAATAAACTCTCCATCATCCACGTACTGATTCTCGCGGAACAGAGTAGTCTGTATTGTTTCCTAGAAAGGTAGTGTGTGCACTTTGGTGTGAATTTATGACCTTCACAGGTTTGAACCGGTATTCTATGTATTTCTCTTCGATTCAGGATTGCTAAGGACATTACAAAAAAGCAGTTCGAACATAAAAGGAGATCTATTTGCGTGGATGCATCTTGGAGTTCATATGAGTGGTCCATGGCAGAAATCACATGCGTCGGAGTCATGACGTGTTAATCAAAAATGGTTCAAATGGCTCTGAGCACTATGGGACTCAACTGCTGAGGTCATTAGTCCCCTAGAACTTAGAACTAGTTAAACCTAACTAACCTAAGGACATCACAAACATCCATGCCCGAGGCAGGATTCGAACCTGTGACCGTAGCGGTCTTGCGGTTCCAGACTGCAGCGCCTTTAACCGCACGGCCACTTCGGCCGCCTACGTGTTAATCTTTTATCTGGTAGGCTAAAGCGAGTTTGGTGAGCTAGTGCTACCACCTGCCATCTGTGAGTGGTTATTGCACCGTGGCATCGAACGTAGGCGGTGGTCACATTAATGTCACTGTGCTGTGTATATTCGCGAAAAGATCATGAAAATATAACTTGAGATATTCGAGCTCACACGGAGGCTTAGCAGAAATCGTTCTTCGCAGGCGCCATTTGCGACTAGAACAGGAATATACGAATGCCCGAAAACTCGGTTAAAAATGGTTCAAATGGCTCTGAGCACTATGGGACTTAACTTCTGAGGTCATCAGTCCCCTAGAACTTAGAACTACTTAATCCTAACTAACCTAAGGACATCACACACATCCATGCCCGAGGTAGGATTCGAACCTGTGACCGTAGCGGTCGCGCGGTTCCAGACTGTAGCGCCTAGAGCCGCTCGGCCACTCCGGCCGGCCCGAAAACTCGGTACCAGCAACGCACTTCTACTTTCTGTGTAGCGGAATTTGTGGAAAGTTTTTCTACCGGGATTAACCGTAGTAATAGCAACAGAAGAATGATCTGCATGCTATTAATTGCGGTCTTTGATACGTATAGTATTCGCTGTCCAGAGACCGTCGCTACGTAGCACAAATAGAGACGTTCATAACAGGGCGCATTACGCAACAGAACGTTACCTGTATCACCAAGCATCGAAAGTCTCCGTCTGTAACAGTACTCACTTCTTTATGATCTTAAACGTGAATACCCTGTTGGACATATGGAAGCTGCCTGCCCTCCATGGTAGAAGTATTGAACTACAGTATAATCGTAGTTTGGAAATTTTTTATCAGATCACACGGCGACTGCGAGTCTTGTTTATTTCTTCATGAAACCAAACTGAGGTAATAGTTCAGCAATATCGTCTTTCAGGAGCTTTGACTACGCTGGGTTGTTGCCCATTTGGTTAAGTGTTACTGCCCATTGCGGAATATCACTAGTCTCGTGGGCATCCTTTCTACGCTGCAGAAGCGTAGACGACTTTTGTTGGCAAGGAGGCGTTAACAGAAATAGTCTCGCATCTGCTAACAGTTTCAGCTGCCTTTGATCGCCGCACCTCCCCTCTGCGGCCTCTGATGGAAACGCTCTTTCATCGCGCCCGCACCGACCACGACCATTTGAAACATCTTGTTATATCCGTGTGCAACGCCAGCCAGGAAGCGCCCAGACGGCGACACACGGCGTGTTTAAGCGAGGACCGCGGGTGGAGCTAACCCGCCACCTGCTGCGATGCTATCAGACATCTCGTTTTTACGTCCGCCCAAAATGGGGGCGACGAGGCCTGGCCGCTGGTCACAAAGAGCGCTATGGGATCTTTTTGTCTGCGTTTCAGGTAGAATTTGGCGGAGACCGCAGCACGTGTGGGCCCTGCGCTGATTAAAAGCGGGGCACCGTGTTTACCTCGGCACGGCCTGCCGGTCAAAGACTTACCGGACGCCTCCCTCGAGGCCCAAGTCGCCGCGAAAGGGACGACGCGACCGGGGTGCATTAAGTTAGTGCCGGCCACAAAAGCCAGGCGTGGTCGCATTCTGTAGCTAGTGAGCGTTTGTTTACAGACAGTGTGAGAGGGGGAACGTTAGAATTTTAAATCCCGCTGGGCTCATTAGAGACAGAACACAAGCTCTAATTGGACAGGAACGAGGCAGAAAATCGGCTGTTGCCTTTGTAAGCGTCTCTCCTCTCTATCGTATACATCGGTACCGTTTTATTATGAAGTTTGACCGCGTTGCCTGTATTGTACAGGGTGATTATAATTAAACTTTCAAAACACCGTAGAAATAAGGGGATTAACGTATGACAGAAAAAAATAGTGTAAAAATTCATCAATAGATGACGCTGTGTGTGTCAAATACGTAAATGAATACACATGTCATCACGACCCATCGAAGTTGGTGTAAACACGCCGGGTACACGGCTTTTCCTCCTTTCGCACCTGCGTCGTTCGCCATGACTGTCTCAATGCAGGATTGCGCTTTGCTTGTAAAGCTGTATTTCAAGAACGATGACTGTGCACACGTCGCTCTGCTGAAGTTCCGGACACTGAAGGGCTTGAAAAAAGGCGTTGGTGCGATGACTACCGTGGGTCTGGAGAAAATGATTCAATTCGAAAAGACGGCTTCTTTTGGTGTGCAACCTGGCAGAGCCGGGAAATTAATTGATTCGACGTCAGGGAAAGCAGTGCCCATAGCAATGCACGAAGAGACGACTGGTACTGTGCAAACGTGGAGTGCACGGAGAATTGCCCGAACATTGGACATACGATCACGGTGCGTAAAATCCAACGAAATAGCCTTCTTTGCTACCCATTCAAAATTACCCATGTGCACGACTTACTTCCTGTTGACCTGGAGACCTTTGCTTTAGCTCGCATGGAAGTGGACAATGATTGGCCGTGAAAGATTTTGTGGACAGAAGAAGCCCACTTCCATCTGACAGGATATATCAATACACATAATTGTCGAATATGGGCAACGGAAAATCCACACGCAAATCAACCAGAACCACTTCATCCTGAAAAGGTCACTGTGTGTGCGGGTTTACGGCATCATTTATCATAGGGTCATGTTTTTTCGAAGTGACAGGTGCTTCCGGTCCTGTTACCGGTACCGTCACTGGTAAGCGTTATGAGTGTCTTTTGCGCAAGCATGTCATTCCAGCTCTCCAACAGTTCGAGTGTGTGGACGGGATCGTTTTTATGCAAGATGGCCCACCTCCGCACATTGCAAATCCAGTTAAGCGGCTGCTGAAGCGCCGTTTCGGAAATGCTAGAATTATCAGCCGCCATTTCCCTACTTCCTGGCCGTCCTGATCACGTGATCTTAATCCGTGTGACTTCTGGCTGTGAGGCTATGTGAAACACGTTGTGTTCAGTGTTCCGACTGCAAACTTAGCTGCAATGAAGGCACGCAATGCGCAACACATCCTGAACGTGGCTCCGGAAACACTTCGGTCAGCTGTGGAACATTCTGTTTCTCAGAAAACGGAGGACAGCATAATGTACATGTTTTGCGCCAGTCACACGGAAATTAATAATCCGATTTGATTTTGACTGATGCTTCTCATGTGGTTTTTGGCCTCAGGACAATGAAAAACCGATGTGATTGATGCTTTTTGCGCGGTTTTTGGCCTCAGGACAATTAAAAATCGATTTTTTCCATCTGATGTAATATGACCTCGCTGTGGTGGATGGGCTTACGTAACTAACAGTATCACACCTGTACACCCATGCACACATAGTTTAACTTCAAACTTACACCTTAGGCATTGTTGTGTGATTCATTTGTCATTTGTAGTCGACCACTATTAAATTATGATGCTTTCAGCGCCATCTATTGCTAAATTTTGTAACTATTTATTTTTCTTCTGCCATACGTTTTCCACCTTCTCCGATAATGTTCCGTTGCAATTTGACGTCATTCTAACCAGTGGTTTTATTTCTACAGCGGTTTGGAAGTTTAATCATAATCACCCTGTACATGGCGTGTTGCGAAATAAAACATGCGTGGTGCATTTGTATATTCTTTAGAGTCCAACCAGAGCACTACACAGTTTTTATCTGTCACTCGCCGATACACAGGTTACAACTGTTCAGTGTCCACAATGGAACAGATCTTACCTGAAAGTGTTAACTAAAAGGTCATTGGAGACAGAGAACAAGCTCAGATCGAACACGGATAGGTAGGAAATCGGTCTTGTCCTCCTCAAACGAACACTCGCACCATTTTCCTTAAACGGTTTGCAGAAACTATATCTGAATTGTCAGACTGGTATGTGAAACAACATTTACCTGAATTGAAGTCGTTTTAACGTTCTAACCAAGGAGGCTTATTGCTCAGTGCATTCAGTGAAGAAAGCCAGTATGTGGTATGGTGTAGCCTGTCTTAACGAAGTGTCGTTTCTAAGGACAATGATTCATTTAGATCTACTTTAGGTGTAATTTTTTAATTTTTTCAGACGTTTTTGTTTTGATTTTATTATTCTTTTATATTCATTCTGTCCAAAAGGCGATCAAAATCTTTTGGTTAACGTTTCTTTTTATTTACGTTGAGTGTACGTATTCAGTGATAATCCAAAACAACATGATCGCTGTCCACCGTAAGACTGAATGCCGCTGTAGCGATGATACTGGTCGAAAATGGGGAAATCCAGCGACATAAGCGAGTTTGAGAAAGGACAGATTGTTATGGCCTGTCGCCTGCGAACGAGTATTTCGGAAACGGCATAGTAGGGTCGGATGTTCACGTGCTACTATCGTGAGTGTCTATGGAAAATGGCTAAAGGACGGTGAAGCCACACATAGGCGACAAGGTATTGGATGTCCATGCCTCAACAGTCGGCGATTAGTGGCAGATCCGACAACAGAGTAAAATGCTGATGTAGGTACAAATGTTTCGCTACACAGCGTTCAGCGCTATTTGTTGAGCATGGGGCTCTGCAGCCGGCGACCCCAACGACATCTTCGATTATGATTTCAATGGGGCTCGGAATCATCGATATTGGACCGTGCATCAACGGAAATGATTTGCCTCGTCGTATGAACCAAGTTTCTTGTTACGCCAGGTCGATGGTCATGTCCGAACGGCTGCTCTCGGAACATGCATCTCGCCCCAGACCCAGGCCGGTGGGGAAAGGGTTTCTGTGGCACATATGGTAACAATTGAAGGCGCCATTACACCCGTGGACTACGTGAACATTATTGCAGACCACCTGTATTTCTTCATTCTTTATGTCTTTCCCGTCTGCGATGTCACCTTCCAACAGGATAACTATTTGTATAAGAAGACGAGAATGGCGCTATAGTGGTTTGAGTAGCACAATAGTTAACTAATATTGACGTCTAGGCCACCAACTTTGCCTGACCTGAATGCTATGGAATAACGAATAGGATGCAACCAGGCTTCAGCTCCACGCCCACAAACCTCCTGTCCGTAATTGCGTGACCTGTCCGTAGACATCTGGTGCCACGTATCTCCGGATACCTACCAAGGACTTGTTGAATCGGTACCATGCAGAATCGCTGATATATTGCTTTCCAAAGATGGGCAAACGAGCTAATAATCAGATGGTCACAATTTTTTGGCTCATCAGTGCAGCTCCATCCGTTACCCTCCAAAGCACAACACATAATGTAACAGCATAGCCACACAAAAACTGCACTTGTGCACGATGTATTTGAGTACACAGATAACATGTTGTTCTATCTATTAAACTGTGCGACATTGCACACATCACGAGCGGAGGACTGCACGATAGAGAGAACTTCATTTGCTAGCGACGAGCAACAATTGTGTGGTTATCACAAGCTACAGTAGCTAACGTGCTTTCGGAGTTTAAGAACGGAACTAAGAGTTATGTTACATATAGGGTAGTGAAGTGTTGTCAGCTTCCGCGGGATAAAGGAAAAGAAGAAATGCTACAATGGGAAAACATGGAGAACAGTGACTTGCGTGAGCTTATG
The DNA here is from genome assembly GCF_023898315.1 of Schistocerca nitens. Lineage (NCBI taxonomy): Eukaryota > Metazoa > Arthropoda > Insecta > Orthoptera > Acrididae > Schistocerca > Schistocerca nitens. The sequence goes on along the minus strand of NC_064616.1, from coordinate 662,599,101 downwards.
GAATGGTAGATTGGATCATGGCCATCATCAAGCACGTGGCTTGACCAACAACAATTTCTTTCAGTGCAATGGAGCAGACTACGAGGCGTCGCTTGGTGACTATTACGAAACTGGAGACCACAGTCGTCTCTATACAAAGTTCATTCTCTGCCTACATTTCAGTAGGACAAAACCATTAACCCAGGCGTGAGAGGTTGACAGAGAACTGCCCTCCAAAGTCTAGTTTTTGGGCTCCATTTCCATCCAAGACACACTTTAGAGTTGCCACGGGTGGTCACTGGTACCAGCTGTAGGAAATTTCATCACTGATTCGCTGCTGAAAAATGATGCCTGCTTCATTCATTTCTTGAAGATTGTGCTACCTGTGGATATTTCAGTGGAGTGCTAGTATTGGATTTCAAAGAAGGTGATTAGTGTGTGTTTATTGTGTGGTGCAGTGTTTGTGCGCTTACGTACATCATGTTGCGCAGATACAGGCACAGATACAAGAGGCGGATGTGTTATGATCCCAACGAAAGTAATTGCACTCATTACATATTAACATGAAATAGTATAAATTACGATGCGTTTATTATTTATTCCGATTAGCAAAGGATTTTAGTTAAATGTGCTACTACAAAAAACACGAATAGCTTGTTAATTCACATAATAAATAATGAATGAATGTTTTAAAAGCATGCCAAAAGCTTATTTTCTATATTTAAATTTTTCGACGCTTTTCGTTTAATAATTTCGTACTAGATGGATGCAATGTTTTTCCTGTTCCTATCATAACAACATCTATTTACAATGAAGTATTTTACTGATGTCTTTATGCCCGAATAAGGAGTGAGAATAAACTTACTTAGCTAATGAGTATGTTTTATTCTTCTCCTAAAATGTCTTCATCTTTTCGCTTCCGTTGCTCTGTTCAGGTTTGCAGGTTTCAGTTCTCAGTCTGTCTGCAAGACTGATGCTTCTTGAAAAGTGTTCTTGCAGTTTTACCCTGTACCACGTCACCTGTGACACCAATTTAGTGGTGGTCTAGTTTTGTTTAAGGGAGCCAGTTGCTCTTACCTTTCACTGAGACAAGAAAGAATTCTGATGACGGGTATCATTCATATCGACACTATTACTACGAAATTTTTAGTCGTCTCTTGCCGAAAATGTACGACGTTTTCTCAGTATGTCGATATAATTTGCAAGATTTTCTTTTCATCTGAATTCCATCAATGCATTCTGAGCTAAAAACTTTTCCTTACAGTTATTCTTTTTTGCTTTTCAATATCTTAAATGAGTTATCTGTCTCCAATTATCAAGGTTTCCGATGTGTTTAATGCTTACAGTTCTGATCTAACCCAGGTGATTGTGTTAGCTTTTAGGATTTTACAGATTCTCTCTTTCTTTGCTTTACGATTAAAATCTTAAGGCTGAATGATTTCCAGTAATTACCAGAAGTTAGGTGTTTGAGATAGTTTGCTGAACTGATTTACTATAGGTTGTCTAACAACATACCAATGAAGTCTTTCCAAGTACTGAGTTCTTAAGTACGAGATTTGGAGTGCAGTTTCCGGCTGCAATTTCGATAAGCTTTTCTGGGGAGTGAATACTTCCTTTTCTTGTTAGAGAGAATTATTGTGTCTTCGGCGAAGGTCAAACGCTGTAAATATATTTTATATTCACGTTATCTGCCAATTTTTATTCTATTTACGACTTTTTTTAACAGTTCTAATTGTTTTTTTTTTCAATACAAGGTTGAACAATAAGCGGGTAGTCCGTCCGTCTCTCTATCAAATTCCTGTTTTCATATCAAAAGGTTGAGACATTTTGCCTAAGAATTTAACTTGCGACGTGGTGGTAGTTAACATTCCTTTGATCAGTTTTTTTATTTTCTTACCAACCTTGAATTCTTCAAATATGCTGAACAGTGTATGTCTGTCTATGAAAAACGTGATTTTCTTTTAAGGTAACTCAGGCTATCACTTTTTACATGCCTTTGTGGATTTGTAAGACGGTTTTAAGATTGAGTATTTGATCTGTACACGCCCTATTTTTCCAGTATCTTACCCGATATTCAACAGTTGGTTCGTTTGTTTGTATTTCACATTTTTTGAGTAAGACTTTTGACATAAGTTTGCAAGCAATTGGTAGCAGGGATATTTCTCTGAAGTTTCTGATGTATGATTCAAAACTTTTCTCATGTAAAGGGTGGATTAGATCACATTGCCAGCCGTCAGATATTTTAATCTCGAGAGCCAGACATTTGTGATGATTGCATAAATTTTTTAGGTGAACCTTTTGCCACCTAATTTTCACATTTTGGTGATTGTATCACCTTTCCCTGTGGCTTTATTGTTTTTGAGTTGACATATTATTTGTTCAATCTCTTCTAATGTGTATGAATCTACATTTGGTTCAAGTTTTGTGAAAGTGAGTCGATAGTTTCATGATCTACATTTCAAAGGATCGATGAGATAATTTTCTAGACGTTCACAGTTATCTACATTATTTTTTCCATGGTCTCATTCGGTCGATTAAAACAGAGATTTGGTGTCTGATAATCTGACAGTTCTTTGAATATTCTGTCTTATAGTTCCATGTATTGTTTTACTTGAAACCTGTTTCTGTATTTTGGTGAACTCATGCAAGTTGTGAGTGGTCTTGTGGGAATATTAGTTTTGCGAGACTGATATAAGTTCTGCGACATTATCACACGTTTCACTCCACCACTAATGTTTTCGTTATTACGGAGGCACGCCACTCCTTCGGGAAACTTTCAAGGGCGTATCTGAGCTCTAGCATCTTCGAAAGATTTTGGTTACGGATATTTACGAAACAGTAATTACAGTTTAAATCAATGATAAGGTTTCCATTGTTTTTCAGATTTAGTGTCATTAGTACTTGTACATCTGCATCTACACAGATACTCCCCAAGCCACTGTACGGTGCGTGGCGGAGGGTACCCAGTGCCAATGCTAGTCATTTCCCCTCCTGCTCCACTCGCAAATACGACTGCGTACGACCCCTAATTTCTCGTATCTTATCTCTGTGGTCCTTACGCGCGATGTATATTAGAGGCAGTAGGATCGATCGGCAGTCAGTTTCAAATGCCGGTTCTCTAAATTTTCTCAATACTGTTTCTCGAAAAGAACGTCGCCTTCCCTCCACGGATTCCTATTTGAGTTCCCAAAGCATCTCCGTAACACTCACATATTGTTGGGACCTACCGGTAACAAATTTAGCAACCCGCCTCTGAACTGCTTCTATGTCTTCCTTCAACGCGACCTGGTACGGATCCCAAATACTCGAGCAGTACTGAAGAATAGGTCGCACCAGCGTCCTATACGCGGTCTCCTTTACAGGTGAACCACTCTACCCTAAAATTCTACCAGCAAACCGAAGTCGACCATTTGCCGTCCTTACCACAGTTCTCACATCCTCGTTCCACCTCATATCGCTTTGCATCGTTACGCCCAGATATTTCAACGATTTGAATGCGTCAAGCAGGACAGTAGTAATACTGTATCCAATCATTACATATTTGTTCTTCCTACTCACCCGCATTAACTTACATTTTTCCACATTTAGGTCTAGCTGCCATTCATCACACCAATTGGAAATTTTGTCTAAGTCGTCTTGCATGCCGGCCGTTGTGGCCGAGTGGTTCTAGGCGCTTAAGTCCGAAACTGCGCTGCTGCTACGCTGGCAGGTTCGAATCCTGCCTCGGGCATGGATGTGTGTGGTGTCCTTAGGTTAGTTAGGTTTAAGTAGTTCTAAGTCTAGGGGACTGATGACCTCAGATGTTAAGTCCCATAGTGCTCAGAGCCATTTGAATTTTTTCGTCTTGCATCTTCCTACAGCCTCTCAAATTCGGCACCTTACATTACACTACGGCATCATCAGCAAACAACCGCTGATTACTGCCCACCCTGTCCGCCAAATAATTTACGTATATAGAGAACAGCGGTCGTATCGCACTTCCCTGGGGCACTCCTGACGATACCCTTGTCTCTGATTAACACTCGTTGGCGAGGACAACACACTGGATCTTATTATTTAAGAAGTCTTCGAGCCACTCACATATCTGTGAACTTATTCCATATGCTCGTACCTTCGTTAACAGCCTGCGATGGGGCACCGTGTCAAATGCTTTCCGGAAATCTAGAAATACGGAATTTGCCTGTTGTCCTTTATCCAAAGTTCTCAGTATATCATGTGAAAAAAGGGCAAGCTGAGTTCCACTCGAGCGATGCTGTCTAAAATTATGCTGATTCGTGGACATAAGCTTCTTAGTCTCAATAAAGTTTATTATATTCGAACTGAGAACATGTTCAAGGATTCTGCAGCAAACCTACGTTACGTCTGTAATTTTGCGGGTCCGTTCTTTTACCTTCCTTATATACTGGAGTCACTTGCGCTTTCTTCCAGTCGCTTGGGACTTTGTGCTGCGTGAGAGATTCACGATAAATGCGATAAGGGGCCAGTGCCGAAGAGTCCCGGAAGCACATTTCGCAGTCATAACGCCAGAACACTTCGGAACGTCACAGAAGATGCATGTGCGGCTGCTCTCATTCTTGAGTTAAGTTGACAGTTTTGGACCTCTCAGGTTTGCAGTTATAGAGTTCATAGTTAGATAGTACATCTGTAGTAAATAAAGAAGAAACATGCTTCAGTTGCCCGCATCTCGTGGTCGTGCGGTAGCGTTCTCGCTTCCCACGCCCGGGTTCCCGGGTTCGATTCCCGGCGGGGTCAGGGATTTTCTCTGCCTCGTGATGGCTGGGTGTTGTGTGCTGTCCTTAGGTTAGTTAGGTTTAAGTAGTTCTAAGTTCTAGGGGACTTATGACCACAGCAGTTGAGTCCCATAGTGCTCAGAGCCATTTGAACCATTGAACCATGCTTCAGTTCCGATTCCTACACAGAAACCGACTGGAAGTCGACAAGTCTTTGTCCAGAAGAAGTTAGTGAAGTTAAAAGTAACGACCAATGTGTACATCTTCTTATTTAATCAAGGAAAAAAGGAAAATAGTAGTATTGCATAATTGGTTGAGAGTTCAGGCGGGTTTTTCATCTACGTAACTGGAATGGTTTTCTGTGTTCGCGGAGACGGACATCTTTCCTTAATAAAACGTAGGTGTTGCGCCTTAAGTATACCTGTTTTGTGTAATTGAACGTGGTGAGCTTGTGTTTCTGTTGTTGTCGAGGGAGAGGACAATGTGAAACGTGGTGGCGGGTTCTAATTTTCTTCTCTGAAACAGTAGATACGCTTCTGCCGAATTTAATGTCTCCATCCGACAGACGAACACTATTAGTGGCGTCACACGCCCTTGCTCCATAAGACCGCGAGGAGATTTTGAGATTCACTGCAGACTACTGGCTACAATCCGGTGACCAGGTACAGTATATAAACACTTCTCCTCCAATTGGTTGTCAAATTCTGTGAGAAAGATTTCTTTCACATCCGATATTTGAACCTGCTATATCCGAATCGACGGCAGCCGTATTATCTTCCGTCATAACTGATTACAGAAACAAGTATTTAATCAAGAGACTTCTCTAATAATTCTCAAGAGTCCGGAAAAATGATTCTGTCTGCATTACACAGAGATTATGTCGCTAAAGTCAAGTAATTTGTAGTTATACTTTGAATAGGTCCAGGTGAGCGTTCCCTGAGCCAAACATGGAATGCGTTGCTGGGAGCGGCCCTTGCACTCAGAGCTTAGGATCTTGACCGTGAACAGGTGGCAACGGGTCCCAGGGGGAGCGCTAATGGACTGCATACGTCTGCGCCGAGGGCATACAAAGGATAGTAGACAGTAATCCGTCTCGCGCTGACAGCAAGTGATCAGTCCGCGTGTATAGCGTGCTTCAGTCTTCAATATCTTGCAGTATGAAAAGTTAGCATTCTCCTAATCACCGCCACCTTAATTCAGCTTTTGAATTACTATTTTAGGCATTAAGACGAGGCTACTATCAAAATGGAAGGAAACAAAGATGCCACAACATGAGTTGTTCAAAGAACGTCTCCTGACGGTATCTAGTATTAGAAAATTTTATCATCACAGACTCCAAGAAAAGCTTGCTTCACCACCAGTCAATAACGACATCGATATACAATGGAATAATATTAACAAATGCATCATAGAGGCAACTTCAGAAGCACTTGGTACAAGAAAGAGAACGGATAGGAAAAGACGACTCAGAATTTGGAGCACAGAAATGAAAGAAACCATTAAAGGAAAAGCGGTAGCTTGTTTGAAGTAACTACAGGCAAAAATCTCAGAGAGCTTGGACGCATGAAAAATGAAAAGGAACGTTGTGAAACAGATAGTGCCCAAAGCACACCAATCGTCATGGGACACGTTCGTAAGCGTTTTAGAACACGACGTACACGGTAGACAGCAATGTATATACAAATAACGAAAGCCTTGAATGAGGAAGAAACAGACACTGCCTTACTGAACATAATGCCCAATTAACAACGGATACATCATTATACAGAATTAATGTGTGCACAGAAGGCCGAAGATGACACTGGAGAAAGTATGTACAATGAAACAGTAGATCTGATTATCCAATTGCTATGGAGGAGATACAAGAGGCTTAGAAAGGGATGAAGAATAGGAAAGCTACCGGAAAAGAAGGAATAAATGTGGAACTAACTAATTAAGTATGGAGGCTTATCACTATAGAAAAGACTTTTACAATTAATAAGTAAATGTTGGAGGAACTGCAACATTCCAGACCCTTGGTATGCATCAGATGTAATCTCTCTCTTCAAAAAAGTGAAAGACAACGACCATAAAAATCATCGTGGGATCTGTGTTCCAACCACTGGCTACAAACTATACCCAAAGATAAGCAATAACCACACGAAGAATATTACAGAAGGTTTCAGGTAGCCTATGGAAGATTATGTCTGAATGTGGCTATCCTTATCACCTAATAGAGATATTGAAAATTCTTTACAAAAATACAGGCATTGTAATAAACACAAGTAGAAATCAATTGGAACAAATAATTATTGATCAGTGTGTAAGACAAGGGTGTGAACTATCATCTACCCCTTTTAATAATTGTATTTACATCTTTCTTCGTAAATGGAAACGTAAAGTAAACAATGGAATAGAGATAACGAATGAAGAATACCTGAATGTGTTTCCGGTTGCAGATGATGTATTTATTGTTCAAAACAATGAAGATGACCTCCGAAGATCAGTATACCAGCTGAACGAAATATGCAAGGAACATAACTTGAAAGTTACTTGTAATGAAACGAAAATAATGGAATTCCGAGGAAAATAGACAATCAGATCAAGCATCGTCTCAAATAATTCAGTTTTAGAGCAAGTCTCTCAAATCTCTTATTTAGGCTATGATATAAAATTTTGATATTGACTCTGATACTGAAAATAAAATACATAAATTCCAAGCTGTCTGTGATGCGATTAGTAGAACATTTGGCCATAAACTACGAAAAGGGACCACCAAGAAATTCTTAAAGTGACGACGGTTACTGGGTTATCCTACGGAAGTGTAAGCTGGGTTCCCACAAAGAAGCATGAAAATAAATTCAGATAGCAGAGACAAGGTTCCTAACGAGAACGAAGGGCTGCATAAGAAGAAACATGATTATAAATTAAGATATTAGAACAGAATGTTTGTGATTTCGGAACAAGCAATAGCTTAATTCCTTGAAAGGAAGAAGAAGAAGAAAAAGAAGAAGAAGAAGAAGAAAAAGATGATGATGATTTGTTATCTGTGTGTCCAGCCTCCAGCTGGAGTCAGCTACAGTACTTTGTTCCGTTCATACTGAATGATACTGTTCAGACTTGCGTATGAAACCTTCTGCTAAAAGCAATCTACACTACATCAAACAAGACCGTTCTCCAATTCTACGACTCAGAAGCTAAATATCGTCCTGCACATTTTGAAGTAGTGATCGACAACGATCCCGATACACACTGACTGATATAAATCGACTGGAGGAACACGATTTACATACTTCTGTCCCATTATGGAAACCGAAGTTATGTACTAGCTTCCCCTTGGAAGGAGCAGCTTGGCAGAAGGGGTTCTACCAATAAGAGAGAGCCTCAGACACGTACTGCATCACATCAACAATTTTTAATAATAACAAATCTACGGAGCACCGTCGGAAATCTGGAACATCGATCCTGAAACTTGAAAACTAATTACTTTACCTTCGACGTACAGGAACAAATCGGTGTATCGGACAGTACAAAATTGTGCAACATTTCTGGGTCAAAGGACGTTCCGTAATCATAGACAACGAAATAGTTTACTATTTAGCAAAGATTATAATCACGGTGGGATGCTTTCGTTTGTACGTCTACTTTATACTGACTTCATAACTACTATAAGCAAAGGAGCATTTGATGAATGGTACAGACTCCGGGAAACCTCTCAGGTGACGGTGGACAAAACTTCGCAACGATTCAACCATTTGCTTCTAAAATAAAGTGATATGGTATTGAAAGTTAAAACTTCCACGAGCACATAGGAAAAGTGTCTCGAACGTTGTCTGACGGCCAAAAATCGATGTCCAAGTCGCAAGATATGTCCAAGAGACGGACATTTATCTATTAAACTTCCAGATGAGGAGACATTGAGCCACAGGAATCACAGTACTTTACCTGACACCAACGACGGACACCAGAAGAAAAAAAAACGTCTTCTTTCATTTTATAACTGGTTATCTGTGCACTGTGTTAATCTCTGGCCCGATTAGTTATTATTTCCAGTGATGATTCTCATAAAGCTTATTATAGTGAAATGTGATAGCCAGTTGTTAACATCCTCAGCATAAGAGTGGGAAAGTTTATATTTTCGTTTTATTTTGGAATAATACTGTGTAATTAGGCAATAACAACAACAGTCGAAAATTCACTGTAAACATAATAAAGAATGTGTAATTGTAAATACGGTAAATAACAATATAACTGGTTAAGTAGATGGGCAGCTAAAGGCTAAATATATGGAATTAAAAAGTTTCGCCAAAGATTAAAGAAGCAAAATGCAACTAAAGATAACCAGCATGTTATTAATATCAGAAGCAAGTTATACTAGGGAATGGTTCGAACAAGAAGTGCCTCGCCCGTTTCCTTCCCTAGGAGAACGCTGCGATGAACTGAAAGGAAAGATGAATGTGAGGATTAACGTACTGTGGAAACTGACAAGGTTGCAATAAGATTGTAGATCTCTGCTTTCTAGCTTGTGAATATGTGTCATCAGTATGGCGTGGTGTCGACACACAATACCATAGCAATGAAGTAGTTGTCCAAGCTCTAGGCACTATTCCGTCAATGCCCCATATTTTAGACACAAATGGTTCAAATGGCTCTGAGCACTATGGGACTCAACTGCTGTGGTCATAAGTCCCCTAGAACTTAGAACTACTTAAACCTAACTAACCTAAGGACAGCACACAACACCCAGCCATCACGAGGCAGAGAAAATCCCTGACCCCGCCGGGAATCGAACCCGGGAACCCGGGCGTGGGAAGCGAGAACGCTACCGCACGACCACGAGATGCGGGCCTTTTAGACACAGGAAGAACTTTAATCCACATATCCGTACCGTGGACAGCAACGCGGCGATGTGACGCATCGAACTGTGGAACGATTCAGAACAAGAGTATCCCAGTCCTACGTCACAAAAAATAGTAGCACGCGAGATCACTTACCAGAACGACAGCAGGATAAACTCTATGCAAAACTAACTTGCTGCAGTTGGACTTTGCTGACAAGTGTGACTGCAGACGAGTTCAAACGCTGGAATTATCTGCCTTCAGTTTACAAGTAGGAGAAACTATGAACCAGGGAAATTTGTTTTTCCTACAATAGTACGCCGAGGAGGCGGCAGAATATTCGAAGTCTAAAATTTAGCGCAACTTCAACGCAGTAAGCAAAATTAGATTTTTTTGTCGAATGTCGTTTGACTCACCATCTAGTTTCTTATAGCAGACTATAATATGCTGGTTTCGAGTGTCTTGAAAAAATGCGAATTATTTGATGTAATTGCAATCTCTGACATAGTTGTAATCACCATATTTTGAGACGTGGCAGTATGGACCAAAACAAGACAAAAATGTGCAGTAACCATGGGCTGTAAAGTCCATACTTTAAGAGGTATTAGCACTTGTTCATCTTCGCTATTGTGCAACCTGTCTCTTCTACTGCAACCTCTTTGCTATTACAAAAGACGTACAGAATGGAGTAAACAAATGAAGACACATTCCTCTGTTTTTTCAATGGATACAGCATGCAGTAATAAACAGCTGTTAGTGTCGTTAATGTATACCGTATTCACAGTTCTCAGTAGGTGCAGCGCACACGTTCGTTCCAAAGAAACCATTTCGTGTTTTCATAAGTTTGTGAAATCATTTTAAACTGTAGTTTTATCTTGGCACTTAGCAGCATAACGAAAGCCTATGATTCACGCGAGAAGTGGCTCGACGCTTGGTTCCAATTTCCAGACCATGACAGAAGATCAAAAAACGTTCAAATGTGTGTGAAATCTTATGGGACTTAACTGCTAAGGTCATAAGTCCCTAAGCTTACACACTACTTAACCTAAATTATCCTAAGGACAAACACACACACCCATGCCCGTGGGAGGACTCGAACCTCCGCCGGGACCAGCCGCACAGTCCATGACTGTAGCGCCTCAGACCGCTCGGCTAATCCCGCGCGGCTAACAGAAGATCATGTTTGCCATTTCCCAGTAATGGAATAATAGACTCCCTCTCTGCTGGTAAGTGCAAAGATAAAAGTAAAATTTAAAAGCGTTTCACAAACTTATCAAAATACAAACTGTTTCAATTAGAATAAATGTTTATGCTGCATCTATTCATAACTGTGAATATAGTTTACACTAACAACAACAGATGTAATACTACAGTTCCATGGACAACAACAGAAAATTACTGCATTCTGTATTTTGTTCGTAATAGTAGATAGCTTGAGTAGCAGAGATGTGTTTCACAGTAGAGAAGATTAACAAGTGCTCATAGCTCTTCAGGTTTGCATTTTACAGTCCATGTTTACTGAGCATTTTTGTATTGTTTTGATCCATACTACTACCTCTCAAAACAATGAAAACTTTTTTTAACACTCTATATGTGCACCTGTAATGCAGCTAGTCTTTTCCTGTTAAACAATAGGTTCCGAAACACTACAGGGCTATTCTAAAAGAAGGAACATGTGGTGAAATAAGAGCTGTATCATTTGAGAGATACAGAGGCGAGCGAGTGTGCCGGGACGTATCCCAGTTCACTGCTGCTAGCACCACGTCGCCATAACGCGTCTGTGCTAGCACAAAAGTATTGCACCATAATTTAAGAATGAATTTAAAAGTTAAAGTTGCTTTTACAATCTTTGTCAGAATATGCTTTAGTATATTAATGTTTAAACAATAAAATCTCAGATTGATCAGATGAATATCTTTCCATAAATACGATGATTGGAACTTAAATTAAAAAATGGTTCAAATGGCTCTAAGCACTATAGGACTTAACATCTGAGGTCATCAGTCCCATAGACTTAGAACTACTTAAACGTAACTAACCTAAGGACATCACAAACATCCATGCCCGAGGCAGGATTCGAACCTGCGACCGTTACAGCAGCGCGGTTCCGGACTGAAGCGACTAGAACTTAAATAGGGGCAACTATTTATTCACAACCGATCCAAAAGAGTTACATGTTTTCACCTGTTACTGTCCTTCAAAGTAGTCACCAGCGTTGTGTAGAATCCGTTGCCAGCGATGTGGAAGACGTAGTATACCGTTAGCAGAGTCAGTCCTGTTGATGGTGCGAATGGAGCGGTCTAAAGTTATGGTGATTCTCGTGTACGACTGTGATGGTGTTATCCTAACCGCATTACGTTCCTCCACGGCAGACCGTCAATGCACAGTATTACTGTTCGTGTTTGGAGCATCACCTGCGACCAGGTTTGCGAATGAAACGGCGACACTTTCTGCGCAACCCACCCATCATTTTGCACGACAATGCGCGCGCCCATACAGCGCAAGCCGTGGCTGCTCTGTTCGGCCGATGGGACTGGGAAGTACTGTACCATCCACCATACTACCTGGAATTAAGTCCTTGTGACTTTGCTTTCATTCCGAAGATGAAGGAACCACTTCGTGGCATTCGCTTCAGAACTGTTCCAGAGATTCGACAGGCAGTAGACCGCTCCATTCGCACCATCAGCAGAACAGGTTCTGCCAACGGTATACTACGCCTTCCATATCGCTGGCAACGGGTTCTACACAACGCTGGTGACACTTTGAAGGACAGTAACAGGTGCAAACATGTAACTCTTTTGTATCTATTTAAGTTCCAACTCTCGTACATGGTTTTATGAAAAACAAGTTGCGCTAAATAATAAAGCTACGAAGCCAAAAACTGATCATAAGGTGCAGATGTATATCACAATTAACTGGTACAAAGCTCAACCTGGTTAGAGCAATATTTTGGTCAGATCCACGTTAGAAAAATTGAAGGCGCTAAATATTAGACTTAGAAATATGAAAATTGGTATGACGCTTCAGCTTAGCATAAAAATAGTAACTACGTCACCCCATTAAGCTACCTCTAATAGTTTTCGAATAATTTACTGAAAAGTAAATTTGGAGAAAAAAGTCCTTATTTGTAGTAGATTAAGTATCTGTTATATTAACGCTAAAAAGTTCTGATTACAGTACATGAAGAAACCTATTAAATAACAGACCTATAGCAAGTTTTAAGGCCTGGATGTAAATAATAACAAATACAAGGTTTCTTAAAGTCGTAGTTCAGAGGTCATGTTCTACTGTCAGTTCCGTCCTAGAAATTCTAGACGGCAAAGTTTAAATGCAGGCGAGCTAAAACATTTTCTGCGATTTTAACCAACTTAATTACATTCATAAAAAGACTGCGAAGATTCTAAATTGATTCATGACAGTATTAGACAATATTGTGTGTCCGAGACAGCGGCCGTTTAGACGCTACTACCGTGGGCATAGAGCGGATAACAGCATATGTTACTTTGGCCGCCCGCTGCACCCGTATCGTATATTAATGTTAACAAATCCGCGTGTCAAGTGGTGATAATTATTTTCCACTTTTTCCGCGAACAATTATTTTGACTATCAGAAGCCAGGGCGAAACGTCATTTTATCGTAGAGGTCGCTTCTGAACTGCTCATTGTGCTGTTTAGCGTAGAGAGATTTATTATTAATATTAACATCATGAATATTACGATGTGCATGTGAAAATATATTAAATGTATCTATCAATTAGAACTCAAAATCTTCATTTATAATCATAGTTGCTGACCCCGCTGAGTAAACAGAGAATAGAAGCATTTATTTCAGTGGGCTGGACAAGAATGTGGACTTGCACGCAGGAAACTATGGTCAATATGTTCTCCATCACTTTCTGACTAACCACAAAAATGGTTTTCAGGTAAAAGACGGCGTCGCCGCCCCACAAACACATTTCAAACATTTATTGCTTCAAACTACGAAAGATGGAAATAGGATTTCAAAGTTCCTCGAAAGAGAAAAGTTCAAATTGTTACGCATTCAATTTGAGCACCATTTGTTACACCACAAATTTCAAAGTCGTGGCGCATTTCCTGCCATAAAAGAAGTAGCTGAATTCACAGCTTCAACAATGCGATGTTGCAGACTTTCAAGAGTGTCAGACATAGGGGGGGATGAAAACAAGGTCTTTTTCGTAACCCCACAGATACAATCACAAGGTGTGAGGTTTGGAGACCTGGGAGGCCACCGGCGATGAAGTTTATCTTGCCGGACGGTGTGGCTGAGCGGTTAGAGGCGCTTCAGTCTGGAACCGCACGACCACTACGGTCGCAGGTTCGAATCCTACCTCGGGCATTGATGTGTGTGATGTCCTTAGGTTAGTTAGGTTTAAGTATTTCTAAGTTCTAGGGGACTGATGACCTTAGATGTTAAGTCTCATAATGCTCAGAGTCATTTGAACCATTTTGAAGTTTATTTTCTGCTCCTCCTCTTCCAATCCAGCGTCCCAGACCTAAAACTTTGTGACTTTTATCTGTGGGGCATCTGGCCGCCCCTTACAATATATATGCCAGATCAGTTAATAATCATGGTAACCCTGCGTCGATGCGGGACAAAGGTACAAGAAAACGAAGAAGAGTCACGTGAACGAATTTCGTAAAATAGATTATCAAGTGTCACTATTTAAATAAATTATAGTAATCTTACTACTATTAGGGGAAGAGAGTTCACACGTAGAGACATACCGAATACTGAATCGGACCATAATAGTACTATTAATTCTTATTACAAGACTTGACACTTTAATGTAGATAAATGAAAAACAAATGGACATTTTGGGTATTCATTTGTCTTTATTTCTTCTGTTGCTCAGCATTATTATTGTAACATTAGTAAGAGAGCTTCGGTTCGATTTAACTGTTAGAAGAAAGGTACGGGTGTGATGTTTTGAGAGTGGAGCTGCTTATGTGTACTGTCGGTGGCCAGGGAACCGGTAATAAAAATTTCAGCAGACAGAACGCCAGCCACCGTTCGGTGGAAGCTGTTATTTCTAAGTGCGATGTGGTATTGACTTTTGAAACAAAAATACTCTGTGAAACCTTTTGCAATAAGTGCGCGATATGGGAACACTGCGGGTTGGGAGGAGTGGTTTAATTTTTTCTCTCGACTTACAAACACCTTCAGTGAATTGCTGCCGTAACGGAATGGTGAGATCGTACATAGTACCTGCCGCTATAGATTTCGCGTGTAAGCCTAGTCATATCCTATAAGTGTGTCGATTGTTTTCACGTGTTCTTTTCCTTGTTACTACATGTGATCGGTTTCTGGAATGGAACTTCGCATTACTAACTACCGCTCTATAATCGTGACACGTAAAAGATATGGTACAATACGAAATTAATTGTAGTTCCAACCAAAACACTGTGAAAATCACTGAAGGCACTATATTATGTTCAAAATATTTTCCATTGACAGTAGATGCTTCTGAACGCCAGATCTTATTCGTATAAAGACCTCAGAAAGAAATTCATAGTATTCAAATCAGCAGATATCGCTGCCACCGAATGGAACCATTATCACGACGAAACCATGATATCTCCATTTCGCGTTTCAAATTTTACCCTGGATGATTCTATATAGCGTCTTTACTTCCCAACTGGCAGTATTGCTGCGTCGTTTACTTTATCCGATATTTTCTAGGAAAAGGTGGATTCTAAGACTTTTTGGCGGAGTCTGTTTTTGTTTTAAGATTCAGTAATGTACCTTACGTTAAAGATCATGGACGTTAATTTGCCTAATTTATTTAAATTCGTCTGTACGATTATTTTTAGGTTTGTATGTACATGAGGGGCTTTAGGGGGAGAGAGGAAGGGAGAGAGGGAGGGGGAGAGGGAGAGAATTTCTAGAGAATTTCTACTACACTCTTCCGTGAAGATAAGGACTCACTATTTTAATAACAGTCCATCATGTGACATACGCCGCCCCCCTTATCGTGGTTCCTCGTGGAGTTTCCATAACGCTCTGCAGTCGATCAATGAAACACGTCTTCCAAACAGTCTGTCCCACTCGGTAACTATCGTGAACTGACAAGCAACATTCACGATAGATTCGCACGAAAACCTAGTCAGCTGTGATTTATCCGACGGTAAGT
Organism: Schistocerca nitens; assembly: GCF_023898315.1. Taxonomy (NCBI): domain Eukaryota; kingdom Metazoa; phylum Arthropoda; class Insecta; order Orthoptera; family Acrididae; genus Schistocerca; species Schistocerca nitens. The sequence goes on along the minus strand of NC_064616.1, from coordinate 662,583,424 downwards.
ATTAGTTGAAATTTTTAGTGAGGCAGATATGCAAAACATTTCGAGAAAAACTCAGTCATAATCAGTGGCGTCATATGAAAACTGAGAACGTCATCCAACTATTTTGTACGTATACTAAGCCGATTTCCCAATTCCGTCTCGAACTCGACAACCTCATTGCAAGCAGATTTTTTTCCTGTATAAAATTTACGTCTCGAAAATGATTTCAAGAGACTAAAATCTGGAATTTTATTTTTTCACTATAACAAACAAATGGCCAAGATATCTGACAGACGTGACTAATACGAGTCCAATACTGACGCATTTCCAAAGGATCTCGTCCCCTCATGTGGCCTTCATAACATTTGTTTGTCGTTGTAGTCAATGGTGAACTAATTTGCTACTAGTCTCTCATTACACAAGATAAGTAATTTAGTGAGGCTGCGATATACAAGAAATAATACAGCGAAAAAGAAAATTTTGTTTCCCCCAAGACGAACATGAGTGCAGCCAAAAATGGTGGACGAAGATTTTGACGTTTCGCATCTTTTGGGAGGTTTAAATGGCTCTGAGCACTGTGGGACTTAACATCTGAGGTCATCAGTCCCCTAGAACTTAGAACTACTTAAACCTAACTAACCTAAGTACATCACACACATCCATGCCCGAGGCAGGATTCGAACGTGCGACCGTAGCGGTCGCGCGGTTCCAGACAGAGGCGCCTAGAACCGCTCGGCCACACCGACCGGCGCATCTTTTGGACGCAGTATGCTGTACACAGCGTATTTCTCACTTACGTTAGGAGCCGTCAAGGTACTGACACAATCGTATTCAGAACATGCCGTCGCAATAGTTCATATATTTCCAAGCCACTGGCTCATCTGCGATTTTTATACAAAATAAACTTTTTTACTAGAAAATATAAGTTTGTCAATAATTTACATAGCAAAATACGTTTTATATAAAAATTCTATTCCAGACATTCAAAGCATTGGGTAGGGGTGTTGATGGGAGCTGTGTAATGTAAATACGTGAGTGCTATCGCGAGGTTGGTGTAGAGGCAACAAATGTACACTAGACTGGTTTCATATGAGATGTATTTCTCATATCCGACAATTTTTGGCAATGAAATTATGAAATCTAACAAACGTTATTCATGAATAAAAATGCAACATGGTGATGAAAATTAGTCATTTCTATGTGAATGAATTATGAAGTTTGTAAATGGCAGGACATTACTTGCAGATTAGTGTAATGTTTAACCTGGATCCCACCTCTTGCACAATGCCAAAAAAAAGAGCACCTAGTAGCATTATCGTCATGTTTCCACTTCATGGCTGGTACGTTGCGCGGAGTTTTAATTAGAAAGAAGGCATCTCCAGTAGGAGCCTGCCTAGTATTAAGCTTCTGTTTGACAATTTCTCATTTAAATTAGATTGGAATCCATATGATCCCGTTGTGCGCAGCGATTGTTGAATTTAGGTATTGGATAAAAGAACATATCGCGAAATACGTCGTGTTATTAAAGTAGATATGCTGTGTAATAAAAGGAGAGATTTCGCGTTAGATTGCTGTTATTTTCTCCAATCAATCATTTCTTTGTATCGATGGGGCACTGTACACGGAGAATTATAGCTTTCCGCGTTATGTCCATGCACAGACACAGTTGTTTATTCAATGTAATCTGTATTTGTTACAGCGCCTCCCGCTGTAGCGATTGTACATTTGTATCCTGTTTTAAAGTGAGAATTTATAGTAATACAGGGTGTACATAAAGTCCAGGAACACTTTCAATTATTTATTGTACAAGAACCAAACATTGTACACCTGTTATACATATGTAATTTCGAAGAGAAACACTGAAAGTTTTTTTTTTTCATGTATACCGCCACAGCGTAGTTTGGTAATTTGCGGATAGTCTGCGCTAGTCGCAAACATGGCTGTCCTACAAAAAATGGTTCAAATGGCTCTGAGCACTATGCGACTTAACTTCTCAGGTCATCAGTCGCCTAGAACTTAGAACTAATCAAACCTAACTAACCTAAGGACACCACACACATCAATGCCCAAGGTAGGGTTCGAACCTGCGACCGTAGCGGTCGCCCGGATCCAGACTGCAGCGCCTAGAACCGCACGGCCACTCCGGCCGGCGGCTGTCCTACAGAAGAGGACATCTCTTTCATTAAATGGCCTCCCGATCACCAGATCTCACACCGCGTGACTTTTTTCTGCGGGCACACATTAAAGATCTGGTGTATGTACCGCCTCTCCCACGTGATGTAGCAGAGCTCCGGGAGAGATTACGGGAAGCGACTGCCACAGTCAACGATGCCATGCTAGGATGGTAAGAACTCGATTACCGTATTGACGTCTGCCGGGTCACTCATGGTTCGCATATCGAATGTGTATGACATCAAATGGTTCAAATGGCTCTGAGCACTATGGGACGTAACATCTGAGGTCATCAGTCCCCTAGAACTTAGAACTACTTAAACCTAACTAACCTAAGGACATCACACACATCCACGCACGAGGCATGATTCGAACCTGCGACCCTACCAGTCGCGCGGTTCCGCTCGGTCACAGCGGCCGGCTGTATGACATCAGTACAATGTTTACTTCTTCTGCAATAAACAATTGAAAGTGTTCCCGGCCTTTATGTGCACCCTGCATATGAAGTCCCAACAATCTATGATACAATGAAGAGCCAAAGAAACTGGTGCACCTCTCTTCTATCGTGTAGGGCCCCCGCGAGCTCGCATAACTGCCGCAACACGTCGTGGCATGGACTTGATTAATGTCTGAAGTAGTGCTGAAGGGAATAGACACCATGAATCCTGCAGGGCTAACCATAAATCCGTAAGACTACGAGAGGGTTGACATCTCTTCAGAATAGCACGTTGTGAGGCATCCGAGATGTGCACAATAATGTTCATGTCTGGGGAGGTTGGTGGCCAGCCGAAGTGTTTATACTCAGAAGAGTGTTCCTGGAGCCACTCTGTGGCACTTCTGGACGTGCGGGGTGTCGCATTGTCCTGCTGGTACTGCCCAAGTCCGTCGTAATGTACAATGGACATGAATGGATGCAGGTGATCAGACAGGATGCTTATGTACGTGTCACCTGTCAGAGTCGTATCTAGATGTATCAGGAGTCCCGTATCACTCCAATTGCACACGCCCCACACCAGTACAGAGCCTTCACCAGCCTGAACAGTCCCCTTCTGATATGCATGGTCCATGGATTCATGAGGTTGTCTCCATACCCGTACACGCCCATCCGCTCGATACAATTTGAAAAAAGACAGGTGCGACCAGACGGGCCCAGGCGAGGCGTAAAGCTTTGTGTCGTGCAGTCATCAAGGTTACACGAGTGGGCCTTCAGCTCCGAAAGCCCATATCTATGATGTTTCGTTGAATGGATCGCACGCTGACACTTGTTGATGGCCCAGAATTGAAATCTGCAGCAGTTTGTGGAATGGTTGCACTTCTGTCACGTTGAACGATTCTCTTCAGGCGTCGTAGGTCCCGCTCTTGCAGGATCTTTTTCCGGCCGCAGCGAAGTCGGAGATTTGATGTTTTACCGTATTCCTGATATTCACGGTACACTCCCGAAATGGTCGTAAGGGAAAATCCCCACTTCATGGCTACCTCGGAGATGCTGTGTCCCATCGCTCGTCCGCCGACTATAACACCACGTTCAAACTTACTTAAATCTTGATAACCTGCCATTGTAGCAGTAGTAACCGATCTAACAACTGCGCCGGGCACTTGTTGTCTTATATAGTCGTTCCCAACGCAGCGCCGTATTCTGCCTGTTTACATATATCTATGTTTGAATACGCATTTCTTTGGAGCTTCTGTGTTACACGCAAAGGAGAAACGTTGTTAGAAAAAGTCGAAAATCTCTTGACCTATGTACTTAAAAATTTTACACGATAATCTAATAATCATTCGGACTGACATAGACTATACATTTTTTTAAACAACTATTTACAGGTTTCCCGTTAAAGAGTACCGCGAGAAAGAAAATGACGTGCTGTGAAGATGTGCGGTCTCGTTTTCTTTCCCGTAGTAGGTTTTAACTACGATGGTAGGGCATTTAAACCACAAGACGAATTTAAGCCATTAGACGAATTGTTTTTCCCATATGTATAGTTTCTCCACACATATGTATTTAAACAAAAATTGTGTATACGACAATGTGCTTTTTTGTTTTCTTCCTCGCATTTGGTTCAACAGAAAACCTGTACATTATTAAAGTTGTATTTACGGCAAATTCGGCTTATGATCAGAATACTACTACACAATCTGTATCGTCCGAAACTTTGTAATGGTATCCGTTCGCAGATTAAAGCTTTTGCGAAATAACGTCATTGAAGTTCCTGTCCTCTAAGATCCAGCAGCTGGAGAGGCCATTCTCATTCCTCTTATGCCAACGATTCCAACCGATTTACCCGTTCATTTTAAGTAATTTAAATTCCCAATCAAGGTTTAGTTTGCAATAACAATAAAAACGTCTCAAAGCCAGACATTCAAATACGATGGGACAGATTTACAGTGTTTTGGCATGATCATTTGTACGAGGATGTTGCCTTTGCACGATGTGGCAGTTGACAAAAGAAGTTCATACTCTCACCACCGAGTATAAAAATATATATATTCCGAAATTTTGTAACTGTATTGTGTGCAACAAAATTTTAAATCTTAAAAACAGTAAGAACAAAAACCGAAAACAAAGGAGTCTTTTTCGTTAATATTCCATATGATTTATTATAGTTTCGATTTCCATATCTTCAAAGTGGCCGAAATCGCATCTAGAAGTCGAAATTTGCGTCCCCACACAATTACCAGAGATAGCACAGACTAGGACGTATATTCAGCTCCCATAATAAATATTTGGCAATTGCGAAGCATTGCCAGGTTCGCTGGTCTTGAATAAGATAATCTATGTGAAACTATTCTAAGAAAGGAATTGTAAGTAATGTAATCACGACTAAAATTAACTTTCTTTCGTATATTGTATTTTCCACATTGCTGACATTATTTTGTCAACTTACGTTAACACAATGTTTGCGTTAAGCCTGCACAGCTATAACTATTGCTAGCTGTATGGTCGATGTTGTCTAAACCCAAAATGAATAAGTAAATAAAATAAAATAACGGTTTTTTAATCTTTGTATGTATTTGTTCGGATTTTCTGATGACTACATCCATAGTCGGTGTCGAAACCACGTTAAAGTAAAATCTGTTGCAACCGTTCGGCTGTATTATATATATCATAAGCAGAACCATTTAACTCTGCGTGAAAACTGACCAGTGATCTGCTAGAAGAGTCTTTGCAGTGGCCGAAATTCCCCTCTGGAGAGAACGTCTGCACCATGTCTTAATATCGCATCCGGGCTGATATTAGCGCATACTAAGTGAGGCGATCCCGTGGCACAGATTGTACACATGTTCGGGAGGAACGAGTTCCAAATCTGCGTGTGGTTGTCCAGATGAAAGTTTTCAGTCGTTTCCGTACAAAGAGTACAAGAATGATGGAATCACTCCTTTGAACATAACACGGCCGATTTATTCTCGATCTTTGTACTATACGACGTGCCCTCCATCTATAGTGACCTCGTCGGCGACTGGACGTTAAACTGTAACTTTTTATTACTAGCGAGTAATTTGCGATGCGGCGGCTGGCTGTCCGTTAGGGATAGTGGTAGGTGCAGAACCGCCGCTTCCGGCATAGTACCGCTGTGGACGACGACTTGATGAGAGCTAGAGACCCATGGGTGAGTAGCTGAATCTGTCAGCGCACACAACCTCAGTGTTCTTCTGGTTTCTGAAGCAATATTCTCGTGAGAAGATCACGGCCAAGTAAACAGTCGACTAAAGCAGGATTTAAATTTTGAAAGTCATTCTCCGTGACGGCTGGAAAGTCAGAGTTACATTTTTGCGTCTTTATTTTCTTTCTTCCAAGCTTTAACCAGCACAAAACTAAGGGAGCAGCACGAAATGCTGTTAAATTTCTGCTCCAGCCATTAGCCTCCGCATATCTTCCTAAACCGATTAAGATTTTCTGTAGAGTCACTCCCCATTTCGCGTCAGGCGAATGGCAAGATGACGTTACCTTCAACAATGATCTGGGCTTCCTCTCCCAATCGTGTCTGTCTTACAACATTGTCTCTAATGACCACAATTTCGATGAGTCGTTAAAATATAGGCTACCCTCCTAAAATACATGTATTGTTTGTATAAAGATCCAAAAGATAGAAACAGTTTTCAAGCGAAGGGTCATAGCTACAAACGTGATAAACAGACCTTCCCGTCACTTCGTTATTCTGTCAAGATGTACCCGAAGGTAATATGTTATGCATAATGGAGTTCACTATGCTACTAGTTCATGCAGGTAGACACCAAATCTCTTGTCCGACCTCCGTCCTCAGGCCCTGGCCTGTCCATCGGCACCGACCGACCGCCATGTCATCCTCTGCGAATGGCGTTATTGGATGCGATATGTTGGACCGAGTGAGGTGGAGCAGTGGTTGGACCACTGGATTCGCATTCGGGAAGAGGACGGTTCAAAACCGCGTTCGGCCGTCCTGACTTAGGTTTTCCGTGATTTCCCTAAATCGCTTCAGGCAAATGCCGGGATGGTTACTTTGAAAGCGCACGGCCAATTTCCTTCCACATCCTTCCCTAATCCGATGGGACCGATGACCTCGCTGTTTGGTTCCCTCCCCCAAACGAACCAACCAGCAAATGCCGGGATGGTTCCTTTGAAAGAGCACGGACGTTTTCATTCCCCATCCTCCCCTGATTCTGAGCCTGAGCTCCGTCTCTAATGACCTCGTTGTCGACGGTACATTAAACACTAAACTACTCCTACGCGATATGTAGGGGTATGGGATCAGCACATCATCTCCTGGCCGTTGTCAGTTTTCGTAACTTGGAAGCCGCTACTACCCGGTCACGTAGCTCTTCAGTTCGCATCACGTGGCTGAGTGCACTCCGTTTCAGTCCTCAAACACAGGAAAATTGCCTGGCAGCATCGGGAATCGAACCATGGTTCTCTGCATGGCAGGGAGCCGCACTGCACACTCAGCTATGGAGGCAGACTCGAGCTCATGACACACATCAAAATTTATATGCTGCTTACCACAGTTGTATAACTGGTTAATTACATGTAAGTTGTCAGCAAATGTCTTTGGCATCTGCTAAAAAAACATTATATGAAGTGAAACATATTGTGTATAGTGGTGTGCCAACATTAAGGACGAAAGTAATTTACACATGATGTGTCACTGGCAAGCAGTGTGTCGATGAATCTTGGACCATCCGTAGAAAGAACTACTACAGTACAGTGCAGTACAGTACAGAATGGAACTGAAAGAAATACACAATTCCAGCCGGAGTGGCCGAGTGGTTCTAGGCGCTTCAGTCTGGAACCGCGCGACTGCTACGGTCGCAGGTTCGAATCCCGCCTCGGTCATGGATGTGTGTGATGTCCTTAGGTTAGTTAGGTTTAAGTAGTTCTAAGTTCTAGGGGACTGATGACCTCAGAAGTCCCATAGTGCTCAGAGCCATTTGAACCATTTTTGAAATACACAATGAGACGAATAGAAATGATACTTTTATTCAAAGATAATAATTACATGAAGTCATCGCGATTTGTGATGGTTCCCTGCAGGGCATCGTTTTTCATAAGGTGTTTGATCGCCACGGACCGAAATGCATGCTCTGCAACGTGCTCCCATGCTGGCCGCAAGAGTCAAACTGGCTCTGAGCACTATGGGACTCAACTGCTGTGGTCATCAGTCCCCTAGAACTTAGAACTACTTAAACCTAAGGACATCACACACACCCATGCCCGAGGCAGGATTCGAACCTACGACCGTAGCAACAGCGCGGCTCCGGACTGGAGCGCCTAAAACCGCACGGCCACCGCGGCCGGCCCGCAAGAGTCATAAGGAGTTCATGGCAGGGCGTTCCATTCCTTCACCGGCGCATTTGACAACTGTTGGATGATCGTTAGCGCATGTGGACATGCACAGTACGTCTAGCCAACGCATTCCAAACATGCTCGATGGGATTCAAGTTGGGGAACGGGCATGACGGTACAGTCGCCGAATGTAGTCTCGTTCCGAGAATTCATCCACGTGCGTTGTTCGATGTAGTCACGCGTTGACTCCAGGAGTTGGTAATCGCTGATTTCTACTACCTTCCACCAATTCGTCTACGAACACGTTAGCATCAGTCTGACTGCCGCCATAGAAGCGAAACTTGTTGAACACCAAAGAGTGCCACTCGGTGTCTCAGGTGACTGTGCTCAGCAGCATGCAAGTCTCTCTTGTCTGGGGTATCGTGTCAGCGGTAAACGACGAATGGAAACTCGAGATCTCAACTCAGTTCTCGTAACCTGCCCCAATGGTTCGCAGTAACCTCTGCCTCCATCCCAGCTGTTGTGACCCTTCTGTTCGTTAGAATCAGTCGAATAGACAAAATTGCACACCAGCTTCTCACAAATGGGAAACCACCAAGATACGACAATCTAAAGACAAAAAAGAGGGGCATAGAACGAAACCCCCCTCAGGAGACCGAAGAACTGTCCAAGCCATTTACCTTGGCGGAACTGGAGAAGGCGATCAGTAAGTGGAAAATGCGGAAAGCAGCCGGCCTTGACGATATATGCGTCGGGCAAATAAAGCATTTTGGACCTGTAACAAGGAAATGGCTAGTCGACATGATGAACAACTGCATGACATCCTGCAAAATTCCAAAAATCTGGAGAAAATCGCGAGTCATTGCCATCCTAAAACCAAGCAAAGAACGTGACAATCCCAAAAACTACAGGCCGATCTCTCTGCTATGCCATATGTAGAAGGTTTTGGAAAGGATGATACTCCACAGAATCAAGGACGCCATCGAGCCCCTCCTGATCCCACAACAAGCAGGATTCAGACAGGGCAAATGCTGTACGTCACAGGTGCTAAAATTAACGCAACACATAGAGGATGGGTTCGAGAACAGGAAGATCACCGGGGCTGTCTTCCTAGACCTATCAGCAGCCTACGACACAGACAACCACCGACTGCTCCTGGGGAAAATATACGCAATGAGTAGGGACTACAGACTAACCTTACTGATTGGAAACCTACTCCAGAATCGAAGATCCTTCGTGGATTTTCAGGGACAGAGAATCCGGTGGAGAATACAGAAAAATGGCCTCCCCCAAGGAAGCGTACTGGGCCCAACACTTTTTAATATATATACTAATGACCAGCCCCTCCCCCAAGGCACCGAAAGCTTCATATATGCAGATGATTTCGCCATTACCGCTCAAGCAGACAGCTTTGAAACTGTTGAACAGAATCTGTCAGAACCCTCGAACAGCTTGCCACCTACTATAAGGGGAACCATCTCAAACCCAACCCAGAGAAAACCCAAACCTGCGTCTTCCACCTAAAGAACAGACAATCTGCAAGAAGACTACAACTTAACTGGGAAGGAGTGCCCCTGGAACATTGCGAAACACCAAAATACTTTGGCGTCACCTTGGATAGAGCACTCACCTATAAAAAGCACTGCATGAACACTAAACACAAAGTAGCCGCGAGGAACAACATTGTGCGCAAACTAACGGGCACTACATGGGGGGCACAGCCTGGAATAGTGAGAACCACAGCTGTTGCTTTGTGCTATTCAACAGCGGAGTACGCGTGCCCAGTGTGGTACAATTCTAGGCACGCCAAGCAAGTGGACATGCCGCTTAATGAATTCTGCCGCATCATCACAGGATGTCTGAGACCAACCCCGACTGATAAATTGTACTGCCCGTCAGGCGTGGCCCTACCAGATATTAGAAGGAAAGTAGCGACCAGGAAGGAAAAGACAAAGGCGTTGACCTCACCAGCCCACCCGCTGTACAAACACCAGCCAGCCCGCCGTCGACTAAAATCTAGAAAAGCTTCCTGCACACAGCAGAAAACATCGTCGGGACACCGCAGCAAGTGAGGCTGGCAATGTGGCGAGAAGAAAACGCGCACCTTGGGGAATGGTTAGTCCCAAACGAAGAACTCCCTCCCGGCCATATCGAAGGATGGACGACATGGAAATCTCTTAATAGGCTGCGCTCTGGTGTCACACGATCCAAAGAGAATATGCGCAAATGGAGCCTCTCAAACGAACCGGCGCTGTGTGACTGTGGACACACTCAAACCACCACCCACCTCACGCAGTGTGTGCTGTGCCCAAACACCTGCACCATGAAGGATTTGATGAATGCCACCCCGGAAGCGCTGGACGTGGCCAGGTTCTGGTCCAAGATTTCATAACATAAGAAACTACTTGACCCTGCTTATATATCTGTATACTTTTATAATCTTTTTGTATTTGTTATATACTTGATATGTATGTGTTAATTATTCTTATTTTATATACGATGCTTCTGACACGATTAAATAAATAAGTCGAATAGTCCTACGATATTCTCAATGCGTAGCTTTTCTGTAAGGATCAGAGTCTACTCTTCTGGCAAAACTTTTGTCCTGAGTCCGTCTCACCATTCTTTGTGCAATAATTACACCACAGGCCACTGTCTGTACGATATGATGGTATCGTGCTCCCATGTCCTTCATGCCAGCGTTTCGACCTTTCTTAAAATTCGAATGATGCGTTGCGATCTCCGTAGACTATCGTAAGTCAGCGTAGACTACGGTAGTTTTCTTGGTAGCTTTGGTCAGTTAAGATCGTAACTGCGTTGCCTGTACGCTAGACATGTTACACACCTACAAGGCCCAACCTCATTTTAATCACCTTGTCTGCGTATGCGGTCAGTCTCCTATTAGGTTCCCCTAGAAACTGGCAGCGGTGAACGGTTTAGAAACTGAGGGAGGACACATAAAGGGCCATGTAACTTATGGAACATTTTTGTTATACATAGTTACCCTTCTGTCTGTTACTTAAAAATAAACAGTATTTACAACAAAATTGAAATTGTCAACGTTTAATTCTGGTTTGATTCGAAAAGTGTTGATCTGTAACGTGAAGCAGCGGGATGCTGTAGTAAAAATTAATAAAAAAGCAATAGAGATTTATTATATAAGGCTAGAAAACGCAATATCCTAAAAAGAGGTAATACTTCTTTGAGCTTATATAAAACAGGTTTCTGTTATTCATAAACAACTCACTTATCACTAATAACAGGAAACTCTTGCTTTGATCATGATGAACAACGTTCTATTCAGTATAAAATAACAACAATAATTATATAGATTCTTTTACGTTTGCAATTGTTAACTGTACTTGTATCAAAAGTAATTGGTTTTCTTACATAAAAGAGCAGAGAGAACTTGACCAACTTATTTTTACTACTCATAAAATAAAGTTTATATTTTTCAAGGATGTAAAATACTAAATCGACTAACACTGAACGATATGCAGTGCTAAGTATGTGCAAAACAAACAAATAAAAAAACAAAGAGAAGTAGTCGGCCTGCAGTTTCTTTCTCACACATTCATTTTGTTTCTTTCCTTACAAATGCTAGCAATTCTACCGGTAATCCTACCATTTAGAACGTTATTTATGCACTGTACCAAAATTGTCGAACCGTAGTTTTGATAGAGCGCAACTCTGTCACTATTCTTCATCTGTAGGATTTTCTTTCTGTACTGGTAATAAACTCGTATAAGGGTGAAAACATATCCTACAGCACGGAAACACTGGCGTATCAGACTGGTAGCATTCGGTCAATGTACAAGTTGAAACACTTTCAATGTCCGTCAGTGTATTTGCATTCAATCACTGAGTCTGGTAGCTGTCCATAATTTGCATGCAGACACCTGAACTGAATTTAATATTTTTTTACCCGCTGTCCACTGTTTGGCACCTCCATAGCCCATGCATACGAAATCCTCAGTTACCTGATAATGGGTGCGAAAGTAGTGGGGGCGTCCACGACTCAGGAAGGCTCGCTTATTGCTCGAGCGCGAACTCCGGACCACTGCAGCGTTACTTCTTATGTCATAAAATTTGCCTGGGCTAAACTCGGACGATGAAAATACTCTTACGTACCGACACACTGTGTCCAGATAACGTACCTTTCACAGGCAAAGTAGCTTTCACGTCGTAAACGGGAATTTCCGTAGGAGGGAAGACAAAACACTATTTAAAAGTTTTGTAAACAAAAAGAAAGCCATCCGAGGATGCTTACAGCATTCGTGTGCTTACCTGGAATCCTGTCTTGACTCTGGCACTCTTTTCTCATCGAGGTGTGTGTGTGTGTGTGTGTGTGTGTGTGTGTGTGTGTGTGGGTGGGTGTGTGCCCTGCAAGAGTCAACACTCAGAGCACGATTCACCGCTGCAATGAATTCGTATGCCGGTCAGGGCGATAAAACAGGATTAGCAGAGGCTGGACGCTGACGTAGGAATTGCGGAGCGGTCGGTGGCAGCTGCTAATTTCGAGCTTTATTAATTACCGTAGCGGTGCGTGTCCGGCTAATCCTGCGGCGGAGAGCGGCACAGTGTTTCTCGTCGGAGCGCTAAGCCTTCCGTTCTTCAGCGCCACACACGCCCACGAGCTGTCCGCCTGCTGTCCTACTGCGCCTCGGAATTCAGGAGCTCACTCTGCCTGACCACCGATAAATGGCCCCACTTCTATTTTTGTTCTTGTTTTTCCTCTAACACTTTCATGGTGCTCAAAGTGGAGTGCAAGAGTCTGTAGACGCCTCAAGTCCTGGTCGCGGAAGAAACGTGTTTCATCAATATTTGGTCGTCATGACGAGAGATGATCACCAGATGATCTGCTAAACTGCTGGGTTAAATTCGAAACATTAACGGAATGTCTCACGGAGTAACGAAAGGAATTGAGTTCAGGATTTATCATCTCGTCGATGACTAGGTCATTAGAGACGAAACATAAGCTCGGACTGGACAAGGCTGGATGAGGAACTCTGCCTCGTTTAAGGAACATTCCCGATATACTTCTCGCGTGCTTTACGGAAACCACAAAGACCTTAATTTGGACGTTTATGAGTTGAAATATAGATTACAGCTACTCATCTATAATATGATTCTTTTCTATGTATTCGCAGCCGGCCGGTGTGGCCGTGCGGTTCTAGGCGCTTCAGTCTGGAACCGCGTGACCACTACGGTCGCAGGTTCTAATCCTGCCTCGGGCATGGATGTGTGTGATGTCCTTAGGTTAGTTAGGTTTAAGTAGTTCTAAGTTCTAGGGGACTGATGACCACAGATGTTAAGTCCCATAGTGCTCAGAGCCATTTGAACCATTTTTATGTATTCGCAGTTTTTATTTCCCACGAACAGCTGTGCTCTTGACCAGCAAGATCACGATTTTTAATGAGAAATACAGTTTGTGACTGAAGATATGTTAATAAATTGAGTTGATTGTATCGAGATTTGAACACCGTCCTCCGAAACCACAGCCCAGTACCTTACCGTTTGCACCACCCGCTCGATCAGCGGTGGAGTGAGGTCTCGTGACACTGATAATCCTGATCCGTTCGTCAGGAAAGGTTGCGGTGATATTCGAGAGAAGGATGCTGCACATTAGCGCCGTGTTAATCCTCTCTCTTCTCTCTAAATTTATCTGCACCTCTGAAGCCCACAATACTCGCATTTCAGAATGGAAAGACGCTTAATGGGAGTGATTTACGCAGCTGAACCCCTAAGGAGCATCCCAGCAAATGGCGTCATACAGCATGTAGATTTACGTATTTGTTTAAATAAAGCTGTATGACGTGCTTATTGAACAAGTATCTATTTTATGTGCGTCTTACTTCTTCGCAGAGTATGAAATGTTATCTCTCCCTTTCGAAGATTCCTGGTGGCTGTTGCTTTAGCAAACAGGTTGCTATTACTATACAGAACAAATCTTCCTTGGTTTTCAGTGAGGTTTAATAGATGATTATACACAATGATTCGTTGCGACCCAACAGGAAAAAAAATCGTAACACAGCTTTCGTCTTTCTACTGGAGGGCTTCAACAACGCGGGAAGGCGTTGTTACAATGAAAACAAATTTTTTAACATAGATGTGGGCGAATGTTCCCTCGTGTTGCACCCTCATTATACTATGAACAGTCAGAGAGGCAGTGTCTAACAATTTGTAAAGAACATCTGGAAGTTGTGCCAGGTACCACTGTCCATTTTAGCTAGATCGTACACTGCTTTGTGCTTCAGCTTGGCGCTTCGTATCGACGTAAAAGATTAGACACACCCGTGGACAGGCCACATGCTGTTCACATTAACGTGTATATTCGCATGAGCTCACAAACAACATCCAAAGTACTTATTGAAATTGATGAGTTGTTAATTTGTATATGGCGATCAGGAACGTCGTGTGCCCGGCACCGTGGCGACATCTGCTTGTTTATACTCTTGAAAAGACGGATTTATTTTCATACAAGTCATGGATATTCCGACATTGCATGGAAGGAAGGAAGATTAGGGTTTAACGTTCCGTCGACATCAAGGTTATTAGAGACAGAGCTGAAGCTCGAAATGATTCAAGAATTCAAGGATGGGGAGGGCAATCGGCCGTGCCCTTTCAAAGGAACCATCCTGGCGTTTACCTGGAGCGATTTAGGGAAATTACGAAAAACCTACATCAGGGTGACCGAAAACAGGTTTGAACCATCATTCTCCCGAATGCAAATGTAGTGTGGTAACCACTGCGCCACGTCGTTCTGTACATAGCATGACTCATTATCGGTAGTATGACTTCTCTGTTTGTTCTGTTCAAAAATCTTCAGTCGCCTCATAACAATGGCCGCACTAGTGAGTTCTGTTGCTCTTAACTAGACCATTATAACTTTAGTATGTGCTGTACAATTTTTGGCGTGTACGATGAGAAACGTCTGTGTTACTAGCTGTTCTCCAGGATCTCCTTGCTTGTTTATTATTACGTCTACAAACTGTTTTGTCCTGTTTACGGATTACTCATCCAAGTAACAAATACACTACTGGCCATTAAAATTGCTAGACCATGAAGAAATGCAGATGATAAAAGGGTATTCATTGGACAAATATATTATACTAAAACTGACATGCGATTACACTTTCACGCAATTTGGGTACATAGATCCTGAGAAATCAGTACCCAGAACAACCACCTCTCGCCATAATAACGGCCTTGATACACCTGGGCATTGAGTCAAACAGAGCTTGGATGGCGTGTACAGGTACAGCTGCCCATGCAGCTTCAACGCGATACCACAGTTCATAAAGAGTAGTGACTGGCGTATTGTGACGAGCCAGTTGCTCGGCCACCATTGACCAGGCGTTTTCAATTGGTGAGAAATCTGGAGAATGTTCCTGCCAGGGCAGCAGTCGAACATTTTCTGTATCCTGAAAGGCCGGTACAGGACCTGCAACATGCGGTCGTGCAATATCCTGCTGAAATGTAGGGTTTCGCAGGGATCGAATGAAGGGTAGAGCCACGGGTCGTAACACATCTGAAATGTAGCGTCCACTGTTCAGTGCGAACAAGAGGTGACCGAGACGTGTAACCAATGGCACCCGATACCATCACGCCGGGTGATACGCCAGTATGGCGATGACGAATACACGCTTCTAATGTGCGTTTACTGCGATGTTGCCAAACACGGATGCGACCATCATGATGCTGTAAACAGAACCTGGATTCATCCGAAAAAATGACGTTTTGCCATTCGTGCACCCAGGTGCGTCGTTGACTACACCATCGCAGGCGCTCCTGTCTGTGATGCAGCCTCAAGGGTAACCGCAGCCGTGGTCTCCGAGCTGATAGTCCATGCTGCTGCAAACGTCGTCAAACTGTTCGTGCAGATGGTTGTTGTCTTGCAAACGTCCCAATCTGTTGACTCAGAGATCGAGACGTGGCTGCACGATCCGTTACAGGCATGCGGATAAGATGCTTGTCATCTCGACTGCTAGTGATAAGAGGCCGTTGGGATCCAGCACGGCGTTCCGTATTACCCTCCTGAACCCACCGATTCCATATTCTGCTAACAGTCATTGGATCTCGACCAACACGAGCAGCAATGTCGCGATACGATAAACCGCAATCGCATTAGGCTACAATCCGACCTTTATCAAAGTCGGAAACGTGATGGTACGCATTTCTCCTCCTTACTAGGGTCATCACAACAACGTTTCACCAGGCAACGCCGGTCAACTGCTGTTTGTGTATGAGAAATCGGTTGGAAACTTTCCTCATGTCAACACGTTGTAGGTGTCGCCACCGGCGCCAACCTTATGTGAATGCACTGAAAAAATGGTTCAAATGGCTCTGAGCACTATGGGACTTAACATCTATGGTCATCAGTCCCCTAGAACTTAGAACTAATTAAACCTAACTAACCTAAGGACAGCACACAACACCCAGCCATCACGAGGCAGAGAAAATCCCTGACCCCGCCGAGAATCGAACCCGGGAACCCGGGCGTGGGAAGCGAGAACGCTACCGCACGACCACGAGATGCGGGCGAATGCACTGAAAAGCTAATCATGTGCATATCACAGCATGTTCTTCCTGTCGGTTAAATTTCGCGTCTGTAGCACGTCATCTTCGTGGTGTAGCAATTTTAATGGCCAGTAGTGTACTATAATGTCTGCCGTCAGGAACATAAACCCGCAGAACATACCCAACAAAGGGGAGGGCGTTTTCAGTATCGGTTCTTAATGCTACGTAAGCCATACTTCGAGCCGTTCCACAGATCGGCTGTTGTTATGTTTACGTGTAGGCACGACAACAAAAGGAAATGGCGGATTTCGGGTTAATTGATCATATTAACAAACACCTCATTATAGGCCAGATCTAAACAATTTGTGGAACAATGTTGATCACTGCAGAAATGGGAATTCATCTGATATTAGACATCGTGAGAGGTCGTTGATACCAGTTGACGAAAGACTAGTAACTGCAACATATGGTGCTATTTCGTTTGCGCAAAGGGCGTGTGTACCAAACAACAGTGGACAATTGTACTGTTGAAGCGCATGACTGTGACTATAAGTTAAGCCAATGTGTATTTAAAAAAGTAGGATTATGTGAGGGATCAAATAAAAGCTGTGGCTGAGTTGATGATTTTTTGGTAGTAACACGTCGCATATTATCGAACGAAGAGGAAGTAACTTGAGGCGTACCCAAAGGAAGTGTATTGGGACCCTTACTGTTCGTGTCGTATTTAATGACCTAGCAGACAATATTAATCAGATGATTCAGTTATCAGTAATGAAGTACTATCTGACAAAATCTGCAATAATATTCAGTCAGATCTCTATGAGATTTCAAAGTGGTACCCAAACTGGCAACTTGCTTTAATTGTACAGAAATGTAAAACTGTGTATTTCACAAAATGAAGAATGTTGTACCCTATGACGACAACATTAGAGAGTCATAATTTAAATCAGTCATCTCATGCAAAAACTTGGTGGTCATAATAAAAATGGAGCTACTCACAGAGGTCCAGAGTGGGCTGTAATTATCGTATGACAGCGACACTTGGTAGATATTCTAAGGCGTTAATGTGGAACCAACTTACGCTGGAAAAAATTAGTTCCAATAGCAAATCTTGTGCTGTGAATGCAAGAAAGACGTATAGAAATGTTTTCATATGTAATGAATTAGGAACGGCGCGTGGGCAGAAAAGCTAAACAAGTGAGAAAGGCATAATATTGGTTTTATTATTAACATCTGCATACACAGTTTGTTCAACATGAGCACCGGAGACGTCGACGAGATGATGTACAGCGCCAGATTTGCACTTGGTGGCCAAAATTGGAACTAATTTTTTTCCAGCGTAAATCGGTACCGCATTAACGCATTAACATATCTATGATGTTTCGCTGCCATATGATATATGAAGTAACCAATTTTTAACAGTTCGTAGGTTCACTGTGTTACCAACCGCCTCTCACTGAAAAGGACGGCCCGGTGTCTCTTGTGTAGCGTGTTTCACGGCAATACACGAGAGTTAAGAAGCACGTGAGCACGGAGTCTGCGAGCCCCTGAATAATCCGGCAGTTCTGCGGTGCCCGCATGACTTTGTAATCCTGGCGTGTTCCCCGTCGCGCGAACACGACTCGCACGGTGTTCGCCTCGTGTGGCGGCCGGCGGCCACCGACAGCGCCTCGCTCCAGCCGCTCTCCCTGGCGAAGTTCAACCAACCACTCGCTCCATTACTTCTGTACACACACACACACACACACACACACACACACATCCATCGCACAGGAGCTCCGGTTTAATCTAGTTACTCTCAGTTCTTAGATGATAGGCCGTACAGAGAGTAATACCGCGTCTAAAGTCATACCGAAGCAATGTAGCGCTGCCTAAGTTTGGGCGTGCGGGTGTGAAGACATTCAGATGCAGGAACGTGGATCGGAGACAGTATACGGATGAAATCCGAGCGCCGGATTAATCATAGCCGATCTAGCACTGGCCAGCAGGAATGTTGCTCGTGAGCAGTTCCCCTATCCACTTGTTTACTGTATTACAAGTTGTCTTCGCAGCTACTAAATATCTTTCATTTATCTTGCCACACGCCTCATTTAATACATTGAAGCACCAAAGAAAGTCGTAAAGGTATGCGTATTCAAATACAGAAATATGGAAACAGGCAGAATACGGCGCTGCGGTCGGCAACGCCTATGTGAGACAAGTAAGTGTCTGTCGCAGTTGGTAGATCGGTTACTGCTGCTACAATGGCAGATTATCAAGATTTAAGTGAGTTTGAACGTGGTGTTTAGTCAGCGCACGAGCGATGGGACACAGCATCTCCGAGGTAGCCATGAAGTGGAGATTTTGCCGTACGACCATTTCATGAGTGTACCATGAACATCAGCAATCCTGTAAAACATAAAATCTTCGACATCGCTGCGGCTGGAAAAAAATCCTACAAGAACGGGATCAACGACGACTGAAGAGAATCGTTAAACGTGACAGAAGTGCAAGACTTCCGCAGATTGCTGCAGATTTCAGTGCTGGGCCATCAACAAGTGTCAGCGTGCCAACCACTCAACGAAACATCATCGATATGGGCTTCCGGAGCCGAAGGCCCACTCGTGTACTCTTGATGGCTGCACGACACAAAGCTTTACGCCTCACCTGGGCCCGTCAACACCGATATTGGACTGTGGATGACTGGAAGCATGTTGCCCGGTCGGACGAGTGTCGTTTCAAATTGTATCGAGCGGATGGACGTGTATAGAGACGAGTATGGAGACAACCACATGAATCCGTGGACTCTACATGTCAGCAGGGGACTGTTAAAGCTGACGGAGGCTCTGCAGAGGTGTGGGGCGCGTCCAGTTGAAGTGATATGGGACCCCTGATACGAAAAAATGGTTCAAATGGCTCTGAGCACTTTGGGACTCAACTGCTGTTGTCATAAGTTCCCTAGAACTTAGAACTACTTAAACCTAACTAACCTAAGGACATCACAAACATCCATGCCCGAGGCAGGATTCGAACCTGCGACCGTAGCAGTCGCACGGTTCCGGACGGCGCGCCTAGAACCGCGAGACCACCGCGGCCGGCCCCCTGATACGTCTAAATGCGACTCTGACAGGCGGTACCCACGTAAGCATCCTGTCTGATCACATGCATCCATTTATGTCCATTGTGCATTCCGACGGACTTGGGCGATTTCAGCAGGACAATGCCACACCTCAGACTTCCGCTGACTACCAGACTCCCCAGTCATGAACATTATTGAGCATATCTGGGATGCCTGGCAATGTGCTGTTCACAAGGGATCTCCACCCCCTCGTACTGTTACGGATTTATGGACTGCCCTGCAGGATTCATGGTGTCAGTTCCCTCCAGCACTACTTCAGACATAAGTCGAGTCCATGCCACGTAGTGTTGCGGCACTTCTGCGTGCTCGCGGCGGCCCTACATGATATGAGGCAGGTGTACCAGTTTCTTTGGCTCTTCAGTCTACGTCGTTAGTAGTCTGGAATCAAACAAATTTATAATTTTGGCTTGCTTCTAGATCGAAATCTAGTATCCCAGCTGTGCCCAACCATGAAACAAAAACATTCGCAAACTCCTACTCTGCTGATGCAGTCCGCCCATGGAGTACGCTCTGCGAAAATTGCAATTGCCTGTTGCTTTTAAGAAGAAGGTAAAGTTCCTACCATCTCCCTCATAACGTTTTCCAAAAAAATTAACGTGCGTTGTCTGTTTTCCTTCTGATAATCATTAAAATAAATGCTCCCGTCTTCTGCCATTTATGCTTCTTTCTCTTTTCATTTCTCAATCAGTCACGTCTCTTTCTTTTCCCATAAGTTCATTAACTGTGTTTGATCACTCTTCTCTTTCTCTCCCTCTTCCATTGGAGTTAAAGGGTGCTCAAGGGCAAGTCGGTAAGCGCTACCTCTCCCATCCTTTCTCTGACACCAATTGTTGCTATAACTCATAATTTTTATTTATCTTCTTGTAATTTGTGTTTATTTTTGTACTTCACATAGACGAATGTAAACTTTGTGTTTTTTTCTACTTTCTACATATAGTATTCTATATTAGATTGTAACGCATAGCATGCTTATCGTAATATACACTGTGTGATCAAAAGTATCCGGACACCCGCAAAACATACGTTTTTCGTATTAGGTGCATTGTGCTGTCACCCACTGCGAGGTAATCCATATCAGCGACCTCAGTAGTGTTTAGATATCGTGAGAGAACAGAATGGGGCGCTCCGCGGAACTCACGGACTTCGAACGTGGTCAGGTGATTGGGAGTCACTTGTGTCATACTTCCGTACGCGAGATTTTCACACTCCTAAACATCCCTAGGTCCACTGTTTCCTATGTGATAATGAAGTGGAAACCTGAAGGTATACGTACAGCACAAAAGTATACAGGCCGACCTCGTCTATTGACTGACAGAGACCGCAGACAGTTGAAGAGGGTCGTAATGTGTAATAGGCAGACATCTATCCAGACCATCACACAGGAACTCCAAACTGCTTCAGAATCCACTGCAAGTACTATGACAGTTAGGCGGGAGATGAGAAAACTTGGATTTCATGGTCGAGCAACTGCTCATAAGCCACACATCACGCCGGTAAATGCCAAACGATGCCTCGCTTGGTGTAAGAAGTGTAAACACTGGGCGACTGAACAGTGGAAAAACGCTGTGTGAAGTGACGAATCACGGTACGCAACGTGGCGATCCGATGACAGGGTGTGTGTATGGCAAATGCCCGATGAAAGTCATCTGCTAGCGTGTTTAGTGCCAACAGTAAAATACGGAGGGGGTGGTGTTATGGTGTGGTCATGTTTTTCATGGAGGGGCTTGTACCCCTTTTTGTTTTGCTTGCACTATCACAGCAGAGGCCTACATTGATGTTTTAAGCATCTTCTTGCTTCCCACTGTTGAAGAGCAATTCGGGGATAGCATTTTTCAAGACGATCGAGCAGCTGTTCATAATACACGGCCTGTGGTGGAGTGGTTACACGACAATAACATCTACATCTACATCTACATGACTACTCTGCATTCACATTTAAGTGCTTGGCAGAGGGTTCATCGAACCACAATCATACTATCTCTCTACCATTCCACTCCCGAACAGCGCGCGGGAAAAACGAACACCTAAACCTTTCTGTTCGAGCTCTGATTTCTCTTATTTTATTTTGATGATGATTCCTGCCTATGTAGGTTGGGCTCAACAAAATATTTTCGCATTCGGAAGAGAAAGTTGGTGACTGAAATTTCGTAAATAGATCTCGCCGCGACGAAAAACGTCTTTGCTTTAATGACTTCCATCCCAATTCGCGTATCATATCTGCCACACTCTCTCCCCTACTACGTGATAATACAAAACGAGCTGCCCTTTTTTGCACCCTTTCGATATCCTCCGTCAATCCCACCTGGTAAGGATCCCACACCGCGCAGCAATATTCTAACAGAGGACGAGCGAGTGTAGTGTAAGCTGTCTCTTTAGTGGACTTGTTGCATCTTCTAAGTGTCCTGCCAATGAAACGCAACCTTTGGCTCGCCTTCCCCACAATATTATCTATGTGGTCTTTCCAACTGAAGTTGTTCGTAATTTTAACACCCAGGTGCTTAGTTGAATTGACAGCCTTGAGAATTGTACTATTTATCGAGTAATCGAGTTCCAACGGATTTCTTTTGGAACTCATGTGGATCACCTCACACTTTTCGTTATTTAGCCACACCATAAAGCAATCTTTTCTAAATCGCTTTGGAACAGAAAAGGGAGGTAATGACATTGGCACGTAAAGTGCCCTCCGCCGCACACCGTTGGGTGGCTTGTGGAGTATAAATGTAGATGTAGATACTGGTCTTCGGATGACCTTAATAGACGGTAATTTACAGCATCATCTGCGAACAACCTAAGAGAACTGCTCAGATTGTCACCTAGGTCATTTATATAGACCAGGAACAGCAGAGGTCCCAGGACGTTTCCCTGGGGAACACCTGATACCACTTCTGTTTTACTCGATGATTTGCCGTCTATTACTACGAACTGCGACCTTCCTGACAGGAAATCACGAATCCAGTCGCACAACTGAGACGATACCCCATAGGCCCGCAGCTTGATTAGAAGTCGCTTGTGAGGAACGGTGTCAAAAGCTTTCCGGAAATCTAGAAATACGGAATCAACTTGAGATCCCCTGTCGATAGCGGCCATTACTTCGTGCGAATAAAGAGCTAGCTGCGTTGCACAAGAACGATGTTTTCTGAAACCACAACAATTTACAACTGCAATTCCGACTGTTCCTTGATCCAAGCACGTCCTGTATTTGCCATGCACCCTTTGAGATTGCAGCCCACCCCGTACTTTCCCGAGGCCTTCTAACCTAAAAAACCGCCCAGTCCACGCCACACAGCCTCCGCTACCCGTGTAGCTGCCAGCTGAGTGTAGTGAACTCCTGACCTATTCAGCGGAACCCGAAACCCCACCACCCTATGTCGCAAGTCAAGCAATCTGCAGCCAACACGGTCGCAAAACCGTCTGAGCCTCTGATTCAGACCCTCCACCCGGCTCTGCACCAAAGGTCCACAGTCGGTTCTGTCAACGATGCTGCAGATGGTGAGCTCTGCCTTCATCTCGTAAGCAAGACCGGGAGCCTTCACCAAATCAGATAGCAGCTGGAATCCAGAGAGAATTTCCTCAGATCCAAAGCGACACACGCCATTAGTGCCAATATGTGCCACCACCTGTAGCTGGCTGCACCCTGTGCTCTTCATGGCATCCGGAAGGACCCTTTCCACATCAGGAATGACTCCACCCGGAATGCACACGGAGTGCACACTGGATTTCTTCCCCTCCTTAGCCGCCATATCTCTAAGGGGCCCCATTACGCGCCTAACATTGGATCTCCCAACGATGCCCTGTAATGGAATGACCTGCACAGAGTCCTGACCTGGATCGTATAGAACACCTCTGGGATGTTTTGGAACGCCGACTTCGTGCCAGGCCTCACCGGCCGACATCGATACCTCTCCTCAGTGCAACGTTCCTTGAAGAATGGGCTGCCATTCCCCAAGAAACCTTCCAGTACCTATTGAACGTATGCCGGCGAGAGTGGAAGCTGTCATGAAGGCTAAGGGTGGGCCAACACCATATTGAATTCCAGTATTGCCGATGGAGGGCGCCACGAACTTGTAAGTCATTTTCAGCCAAGCATCCGGATAGTTTTGATCACATAGTGTGTTTCCCAGGACGGATGGTCAATATTCAGGGACATGACAGGAGCGCTCAATTGAAGCAAGAGCTTTATATTGACGTATGCCCTATTCCGAATGGTACATTTAATGTACATTTGATTTTGGGCTAATGGCGCTGCTGCCCATATTAGGGAATGTGCAAAGGCACACAGACAAACAAAACGAGATGTACTCCGAAGAGTTCAAAAATGCACTGAAGTTGACTGTTGGATATTCGAACAATTATTGTGATTTGTACTACAGCTGTAATGTGACGTGTACGGTAATACTTACAGGTAATTGTATTAAAGACACGTATTTTTCAATTGATGCTCTGTAAAACTTATGTTGTAATGTTTCCACATGTGTGCTTGTGTAAACTTGACAATGTATTGAATATTATAGAAAATAAATAACAATATTAATTAAATACGTTGTATCTTGGAAACCACTTGGAATATAGCGTATGTGCATATGAGGTTTTTTTGCTTCAAATGACCGTTCATGTCATATCGCTGAATACTGACCATTCCTTTTGGGACACTGTACTTAATGCAAAATATGTAGACTGCCTAGTTATATGTAAGATAGGGCCTGTGACCCTAACCTTGGCAGCTTACATAAATCATTAATTTCATTAAGTTCGTTTCAGAAGATACTGAAGTTTCATTTTCATTTATTAAATTTTTGTCTCCATTCCGCATACAAAGGGATGTGTCGCTCGCATGCACATTTCCCTGTGGCACTGACGTTCTTGGTTAATTTCAATTTGGCTTGTAGAACTGCACATTTACTAACGTAAAACACACCAAAATGTTGTATCACTGATGTTTTCTTTCCAAGACGACACTTCCAGATATAAGCGGAAATCAGACGAAAATGCTGGAAGTAAAAACCTCGCTTCAGTGTCTTTTGAAGCAAACTATTTTTAGATCTAAAAGCAAACCACAATGGAATGATGAACTAGATTCCAGATCGCTGCTGATGTTTTAAATGAATTAAACGAAACGCGAATGGTAAAATAAATACGCATTTTAGTAGTTTCAAAGAAAGATTTGAAATACCATAAAAATTGCACAGCAACAACTTACGCTATGGACGCACAAATGACAGATTTTCAGACACACAGTCAGACAAACGTCAGGTTGATTTCCCTCAAATGCCTAAGATAACAGTAATAGAAACTGAAACGCTTAGAGTACAGGAGCACGATTCGCGGCGTGCACGACTTTCCAGAGCCAGTAACAAAACTCGATGCGGCTCCAATAGGAATGCTAAATCGAAGTAAAGGTGTACCTTTGTTTAAAAATAAAAATGTTTGATACGGTATCCTCGGGGTTATGCTCACGCGCTCTTTACGACATACGTGTAGTGTGTCTTAAGCGTAACGCTGCAGAGTAGGTTATTGGTACGAATACGTTTAAGGCGCATCCTTCTGCTTATTCATTAAATACTTGCAGGATGTTTAAACATGATACAGGTACTTTAGAGAGTCCCTAGATAAACAAATTTCCTCCCGAGTTCGAGTGATCAAGACCTCGCGTTCAAGTACCGTTGTTCATTTAATTTCAATTGCTTATTTATGTGTGAACTGATCACAAACAGAGTACGGTTCAAGGAACGCGCTACATTTGCTCCTCTTCTGGACTAGCTTGCAGCCCTTGTCCAGCAACCTGGCGCGAGTACAGGACTTCCTTTTTGGCCCACGACTCTGGAACCTGTACACCTCGGCGGTTGGCCAGCCGCGAAACCACTGATACCTGGTGGTGGATAGCCACACAGTGTGGCCACAGACGCTTCCACCACAAATGCACACACACATCTTCGACGGCTGTTTCTTGATGTGTCGGCTGGAAAACCTGTGAGTAATGGTGTATTAATGAAGTTACTCGTTTTCGAATGAAAGCAACTGTCATAAGTGTTGTTTAAGGCTTTCCCGTTGGAGAAACTGTTTGATATTCTCAGTCGTTTCGTTGGACACTGTAATCAAAACTTCCCAATATTTCGAAGGACCACCTTTCGTCGTCTTCAAGCGATCATATTTGCTGTTTATGGAGGACGTAAGGAGGGCGCTAATAGTGATATTGAAATAACTTTTGTGCAAGCTACAAGCACGTCTTTGCTCCTTCGCAAAGGTTCTGTGTCTCTATTCGACGCCACGACCGAGAGGTTTAGCAACAACTACTTTGTTGTTGGCCATTATTGAGTATACAAGTTGTACCTAACTGAAGTTTTAAACAATTTCAAGACTTTCAGAATATATCGGGAGTGACAAAATTAATGACTTAAATGCATACGGTTGAATATACACGATATTAGAAGCAAAAAAGTCTAATAAATATGGGCTCCAAAAGTGCATCCCTGAAGAGTTTCGATACTGTGAAACAAATCTCTCCCACTGCTAGATCTTTGCTTTCCATATTTTAAGGCGTGGTAATATGGACCAAAACAAGGAAAATGTGGGCTCTAAAGTTTAAGGGCTATGAGTACTTATTTGCTAATATGAAACACATTTTTTCTACTTAAAAAATGGATAGCTGTTTAGGTATGCATTTTGCAGCCCATGTTTACTAGACTTTTGCGCTTCTAGTGTCGTGTACTTCCCAATGCATGCGTTTACGCCGTTAATGATCATACACCCCGTCTATTGAGAGAAATTTTTCAATCAGAATAGTTTGAAAACATTTTTGTCTGAAGTGAAAATCAATACCTTCGTCTTATTCTATGTTTCAAGAATTAGGTAATAAATAATGTAGTGTGACGAGGGCCTCCCGTCGGGTAGACCACTCGCCTGGTGCAAGTCTTTCGATTTGACGCCACTTCGGCGACTTGCGCGTCGATGGGGATGAAACTATGATGATTAGGACAACACAACACCCAGTCCCTGAGCGGACAAAATCTCCGACCCAGCCGGGAATCGAATCCGGGCCCTTAGGATTGACAATCCGTCGCGCTGACCACGCAGCTACCAGGGGCGGACAAGAATTAGGTATCTCCCCGTTACGATATCCATCTTCTTTTCCTTCCAGATTTATATCTTGAGGATCTTCAAGTGCTTACTACATTTTGTTCTGTTTTCGTGGTTTTTATTTCTTCTAATATAGGTGTACTGTTTTTTTTCCAATCTCATCATTTCTAATTCTGTCTAATCTATGGTATCCTTTCACCGCACTGAGAAATTTCATGTCTGCCTCCTGAATTCTAATTTCTTACTTAACAAAAAAATTGTTCAAATGGCTCTGAGCACTATGGGACATAACTTCTGAGGTCATCAGTCCCCTAGAACTTAGTACTAATTAAACCTAACTAACCTAAGGACACCACACAAATCCATGCCCGAGGCAGGATTCGAACCTGCGACCGTAGCGGTCGCGCGGTTCCAGACTGTAGCGCCTAGTACCGCTCGGCCACCCCGGCCGTCTCTTACTTAACACAACTGACTAATTTTGGTGCAGTGATGCAGGAACATTCATGACTTAAATCCTGTCTCTGTTGAATTTTTCTGACATCTTTATTCTCCCACAAATATTTGTGAATCTTGCTTATTTCTTCACTATCTCTTAATTTCATTGGTAATGCTACAACCTAGGTGATTAAAATGGTAAAACTAGTGTAATATTCATTATGAACAATTTGTGCTCTTTGGGACCTTTTCTATTAAGACACATAGCTGCAGTCTTCCTGATGATATCTTCTTACCTTATTCTACCCTACAATAAATTTGTTTTTTGTACATTATCCTCCATTTCTGGCAAAAGAGTAGGTGTGTATAATAGAAAGGTTAAAGTAGAGTCCTAACCTATCGGAATGCCTGTATTGTATTAGTATTCCCATTGCACCGCATCGTCAAGGGATCTGATAAACAAGCGTGGGTGGCATACTGCACCGTTGTCTGGCGACTTTGTTTCTCGGTATAGGTGGTGATCATCTAACGACACTCACACTGTTTAAAAGGCAACGACGCGCTACATTTAATTTACTTTCTTTAACACGTTAGGTCTTCCTCTTGTGGTATCAGATACTAGTTATATGTCAGGAGGAGTGAAGTGTGAGGAGTCAGATTAAACTATAGGCCTATGTGTGTGCAGTTGCAGCATACGTCATACAGTACGTACTGGCACCTCAGTGAGTGGAAGTGTACATTTTTAATGCACAGAAAGTCAAACATTTACACAGTCTAGAGATTGTAATTTTCATTTCAGGCCGCGGTTTACTGTGTCGTAGAAATTCATCTTAGCACAGTCTCCTATACTTAATGCGTATTACTTGAGTATTTTTCTACGTGTTATATCCTGATTGCAGTGGAAGGGGTAGGACTGCCTGTATCTTTATGGGCTACAATTTACAAGTAAAAACTAATACTAAAGATATTTTGTCGCTAGTGCCACAACGGAAGTGATATAAACGTGTATAAAATTTGAAGACAGGCTGAAGCTAAACACTCACCAAGCTATCGGTGTAGCAAGTTTGCAAAACAGTTAGGTGTAGAGTTTTTGTAACGTTCCTATTTGATAGCGGCAAGGTTCCTGAACCTCACAGTTGGCTCAGTAGCGCGGCTACTGTGTGCTGATGATGGTTCAAATGGTTCAAATTGCTCTGAGCACTATGGGACTTAACATCTGAGGTCATCAGTCCCCTAGACTTAGAACTACTTAAACCTAACTAACCTAAGAACATCTACATCTACATCTACATCCATACTCCGCAAGCCACCTGACGGTGTGTGGCGGAGGGTACCTTGAGTACCTCTATCTGTTCTCCCTTCTATTCCAGTCTCGTATTGTTCGTGGAAATAAGGATTGTCGGTATGCCTCTGTGTGGGCTCTAATCTCTCTGATGTTATCCTCATGGTCTCTTCGCGAGATGTACGTAGGAGGGAGCAATATACTGCTTGACTCCTCGGTGAAGGTATGTTCTCGAAGCTTCAACAAAAGCCCGTACCGAGCTACTGAGCGTCTCTCCTGCAGAGTCTTCCACTGGAGTTTATCTATCATCTCCGTAACGCTTTCGCGATTACTAAATGATCCTGTAACGAAGCGCGCTGCTCTCCGTTGGATCTTCTCTATCTCTTCTATCAACCCTATCTGGTACGGATCCCACACTGCTGAGCAGTATTCAAGCAGCGGGCGAACAAACGTACTGTAACCTACTTCCTTTATTTTCGGATTGCATTTCCTTAGGATTCTTCCAATGAATCTCAGTCTGGCATCTGCTTTACCGACGATCAACTTTATATGATCATTCCATTTTAAATCACTCCTAACACGTACTCCCAGATAATTTATGGAATTAACTGCTTCCAGTTGCTGACCTGCTATATTGTAGCTAAATGATAAGGGATCTTTCTTTCTATGCAGCACATTACACTTGTCTACATTGAGATTCAGTTGCCATTCCCTGCACCATGCGTCAATTCGCTGCAGGTCCTCCTGCATTTCCGTACAATTTTCCATTGTTACAACCTCTCGATATACCACAGCATCATCCGCAAAAAGCCTCAGTGAACTTCCGATATCATCCAAAAGGTCATTTATGTATATTGTGAATAGCAACGGTCCTAAGACACTCCCCTGCGGCACACCTGAAATCACTCTTACTTCGGAATACTTCTCTCCACTGAGAATGACATGCTGCGTTCTGTTATCTAGGAACTCTTAAAAGTAGCAGTGCATGTATTTGAACTCGTGATGTTTCGTCTACGGTGCACTACACTTACCGTTACACTACTGGCTGAACATCCATGCCCGAGGCAGGATTCAAACCTGCGACCGTAGCAGCAAAGCGGTTCCGGACGGAATGTGTTGATGATGACCGGGGAAGTATGACATCCTAATATAGCAGCTACAGATTTTACACGAATAAAAGCAGAAGGCTGTCCTCAATTGTCACCAAACAGGGAAGAGGTTTGTATCCGACTGGGGTCATGTAAAGTGGGTGTGCCACTGGATTCTGTTCTGGGTCCATTGCTTTTCTTGATCTACACTGATAAGCCAAAACATTATGATCACTGTCTAACGCGACGTTGAATGCCGCCTGGTGGCAGTGCGGGCACGTGAAGCGGTAATGAAGTTATGTACGAGGAGCAGACACGGATGGGGTATCACCTTCACGAAGACATGGGCTGAAAATGGGGAAATCCGTTGAGATAAGCGACTTTGACAAAGGGCAGATTATTATTACGCAGAGCCTGTGAACGAGTGTCTCGAAAACGGCGAAGATAGCCGAATGTTCACGTGCTATAGTCGTGGGCATCTACGGAAAGAGGTAAAAGGGCAGTGAAACTACCACTAGGTGCTAGATAGTTGAACGTTCATGGCTCTTCACAGAACGTGGGGTTCGGAGGCTTGTCTGCTCTGTAAAGTAGGATACATGGTGATTGTGGCATCTCTGCCGAAAGAGCACAATGCTGATGCACGCACAAGAGTATCGGAGCACACAGTTCTCGATACATTATTGAACATGGAGCTCTGCAGCAGACCACACCACGTGTTCACATGTTGACTCAACGACATCGTCAGCTACAATTGTATGGGCACGGAACATTGTGATTCGACCGTGGATCATTGTAAACGTGTCGGCTCTTAAGGCAAATCACTTTTTTGCTACGCTAGGTCGACAGTCGTCTCCACAAACGCCATCATCGAGATTAACGGCGGCTCAAACATGCAGCGCGCCACGGACGCAGGCTGGTGGGAGCAGTGTTATGCTGTGGGAGACATTCTCCTGCACTTACTTGGGACCTGTGGTAGTAATTGAATGTATGCTGACAGCTGCGAACCGCCTGCAGCCCTTCATGCTTGACGTCTTTCAGCAGTATAATTGTCCGTGTCTCGGAGCCAGAATTGTGCTACAGTGGTTTGAGGAGCATTATAGTGAGTTAACGTTGATGTCTCGAAGACCAAATTCGCCTGATGCTAATCCTATGGAAGCCACCTGGGACGCTATCGGGCGCCATCACCACGTACACATACCAGTGGCCCGTTATTTACGCGAATTACATGACCTGTGCGTAGACATCTAGTGCCCATACCTTCAAAAACCTACCAACAAACTGTCGGAACACTGATACGCAGAATCAGTGATGTATCTGATTCCGAAGACGGACAGATAATCTATTAAACAGGTAGTCATACTGTTCTGGGTCATAAATGTATATCAATGATCTATCACTAAAAATTACAGGTGACTAAAAATTGACTCTCCTTGCAGATAACGCAAGTGTTATTTTGAAGTATTGTAATAGAAATGATGTTGCTATTAGGATAGTCAGAAGCATTAATACACGACTTTCAGAGAACAGATTAAAGCTTAAACGCAATGCTTAGTTTCTGACACGTTACTTTTGTATAAGAGAACTTTTACTATCCTAAGCGGGTCAAATAGTCAATGAAGTCGACTATTCTAAATTATTAAGACTGAGGGTAGATGGAAGACGTTTTTTGGAAGTATCACGTTGAAGGTCTTCTGCAGAAACTGAATGCTGTCATGTTCAGTACAAGAATGACCTCCACTGTCCCTCACGCCGATACGCGAAGGCTTGTTTACTTTACTTATATTCACTCTATTATGTTGTATGGTGTTACATTTTGGGGCAACTCTGTGCGCCCTCCAACAATATTCTTAGGCCAGGAAAGAGTGGTCAGACCGATATTTGGTGTCAGTTCGCGAACTTTGTGTCGGTATTTGTTCAGATGTATCGGTATTATACCTCTGCCATCCTGTATATATATTCCATTACGGAATTTGTTGTACACTAGACAGAAAACACAATATGTACTTGGTAATACTTTCTTACGCACCGCACAGATATATATGCACTATTTGGCAGGTTCGTTTTCAATAGGCTTTCAGCGGTACTGAAGAAACTGACTGATAATCAACAAATATTCAGATCGAGGTTGAAGACTTTCCTTATGAAACACTCCTCTAATTCTGCACAGTAGTTGAGAACATTTTCCTGCAATGTGTTATTTATTCGTATCCTCTCACACAATGTTTTTCGTGTTTTATTAATTATTTAATTCTTTGTTTATAAATTTTCTAATCACTATTCTGTAAACTATGTACTGTCTCATTCCTTGACAGAGTGACTTTGACTCGCATGGTCCCACGCAACCTGAAGAATAAATGAAATAAAGTAAAGAAAACTACCTCAAAATCATGTCTACGCAATTCCAGAAACCACACTAGAAACTACGAACTTTGGAATCCCCCAACAACGCCCTAGGACAATTTAAGATAGATCACATTTCTATATCCATGAAAAACACCAGAGAAATTATGAATGTAAGAACACGGAAAGGATTTTTCGAATACGATCACCACCTACTCCAAATTAAAGCGAAATTTATACCCAGTAGACAAAACAAGAGAAACAACAGAAATTTCCGAACAGACCTAGAGTACCTAAAATTAAACAAGAAAGAAGTAGTAGAAAAATTAAGAAAATCGACAGTAAGGACTGGACAGAACTGTCTGAGAAAGTTTAGGAACTGATAAAACTAGGGCAACCATCAATCAAAATGAAACACAGATGGTTTAACATGACATGTGACAGAGACATAGAAACTAAAATACTAGCCTCGAAAAAATCTAACAGTCAAAGAACATCCGAGAAATGGAAGGAATTCAACAGGATGCACAAGACCACTTCGAAAATAATCCGTAGAGAAAAAAGAGGTTATGAAAACAAAAGACTGAAAGAGATAGAAGAGGACTTCAACAAAAACAACACACGAAATTTTTTCAGAACATTCAGAGAAAATATGACAAGATACCAGCCAGCGAACTTATTCTTCAAAATACAGGGTGGACCAACAGGCGTGCAACCGGAGAGTATTGTACTCCCCTGGCGACCAAACTCCCCAAATTTAAACCCAATCCAGAATCCGTTGGACCACTTCAGTCGGGCTGTTCGCGCCGTGGATCCTCAACCGATAAAGTTGGCGACGCTGGCCACTGCAGAGGAGTCGGTATGGCTCCACATCCTTGTCGGTATCTCCCAGAAGCTCAGTCTCTTCCTGGTCGTCTTGCAGCGGGCCGCGTTGGTAAAGCTGATCATATTAAAGTGGCCGGACAGTGAATGTGCTGTGACGGCGCAGTTAAAATGCATAGCACACTGAAGAAGTATCAACACGACGTCCATGCGTGGACACCACATATTATTCTTACTTTTCGCTTTTGTGCAATTAGTACTTTCTTTCTAACTGATGCGTTACTCCAGAACATTATTCCATAAGACTTTATTGAATGGAAGTATTGAAAATATATCAGGAAGTTGATTCGAAAAGCAAAAGTAGCTGAACTTAATTGTTTGAGAAGTTCAGTAATTTGCTTCTTCCAGGACAAGTTTTCTTCAATACGTACACCCAAAAATTTTGGAGCATTCTACCCTGTTTACTGACTCCTGCTCATGTGCTACATCAACTGGTTGTATCACTCTATTTGCAATCCGAAACTGAATATAGTCAGTTTTTTCAAAATTTAGGGAGAGTCCATTTTCTGAGAAACACTTTATAATTCTTTGGAAAATATCATTTACCATCTCTTCTGTTGATTTCTCTCTAGTAAGTTGTTTATAACATTAGTATTATCTGCAAAAGCACCAATCCTGCCTGTTGAATGTAAAGTGGAATGTCATTCACATATATAAGGAATAGGAGCGGAGCCAAAATTTAACACTGTGGGACTTCCTATGAGATTTCGCCCCAGACACAATAATTTTCTATTCTTCCGACATTGTTTTAATTATTCACCGCAACCTTTTGCATTCTGTTTGTTAAGCATGATTCAAACCAGCTGTGCATAAAGCCATCAGTCCCGTAAAGCTTGAGTTTTTCTAAAGGGACAACATGATCTACACAATAAAAGCCTCGGAAAAATCACAAAATTACCAACTGGCAATTTATTATGGTCTAAGGCTTGTACTTTTTGATGAGTGAATGTATAAATAGCATTCTCAATGGAGCAACCCTTGTGGAATCCATGGTAACTCTTGGGTACATTACTTTTTTAAATATTTTGGAGGAAGATGTCGGTAAGGAAACTGGACGATAATTGTTTAAGTTTGTCAAGTCACCTTTGTTATGAAGAAGCTTAACGATTCCATAATTTAACGTGCCTGGAAAAATTATCGTTGCCAGCATAAGCACCATAATAGCACCTCTAATGCTGTCAGTATACATAAACGACTGTGTATTCTTTAACGTTACTTCTGTTGTTAAGGTTTCGTCATTGGCTGTAGCGATTACGATCGCATAGTCGACTGTCGCACTCTACAGAGGCCATGTACTGTCTTTACATGTTTACCTCAGTCGTGGAGCGGCCCTGTCTAGGCAGTTTACTCTATGCATAAAAAATGTACCGTTTCGGATTTGGTCTTCAACATTACATACGACTAACAGACCATTTGTGTAAAGACTTTAGCACTGTTGGCTGAGAATTTAGTATAAGGCTGCCTAGTGTATGTCAAACTATCTGCATTGCCATTTGGATTGTTTGCTGTGGCTGTTCCAAACATGCATATTTAACTGTATTTCAACTACTTACGAAGACGGATGGTTGGAGAATGGAATCAATGTCCGAAACTGGTCGCCACCAATAAACAAAGGCTACTTCTTAATGTATCTTACAACGGAATTACAATTTATTTCAAATCATCAATTGTTTTAATGAGTTGGTTTCACTTTCGAACCATTAGGACATACAGTTTTCAACCACTCTTCATTTCATCGTAAGTCACAACCTCCTGCAACCACGCAGCACGATGTCCGCGCCGACTGTTGCTTTGAACGCTGTAAATGAGTGCTACAATGCGCTACATTTGTAAAAGTGCTTCTAGATATCTATGTCTTGCAACAGTATCGTTGACATCACGAAGAAGGCACTGGAATTTTCTTTTAAAAAAAAGAACAAAAACGAATAAAATTATGGTTTCAGGCAGAAAGCACTGGTACTCATCAAAGGGTTAAGGGAGAAGTAAGAAATGATATTCCAAGTATATAAGGCATCTGCAGAAGTTACCGAAGTGCTATTCTAAGTACGCACATAACCATTCTGTTGACATTACCGCCAGCGAACGATCTGCGAGCCCTGCGCTCTCTGTTTAAAACGAATTTTGAAAACCCTGAGCCATACGATCACGCTCCCATGGGAGGACACCCCAACGTTAACTTTATTTATGGTGTGTACTTGGCTGTCTTGGGTGAAGTACTAGGTTCACTCATCAGTACATCGCAATAGTCGTATACTAAGGCTCAAGATTTTTCCCGGTCCACACAATCTGGCGTATAATGAGTATGGTAGACTAAAAAAAATTCGTTTCTACTGTAATAATAAATTATTTGTTTTTATGTCTGATAAGATTCAGCTACTGGTCGCTCGTACAGCTGCACCATTTCAGTTTTAATGAAGCAAACATATGCATTTCGCAAGCAAGCAACGAACAAAATAACGGCCATTAATTGTGTTTTTTTTTTCGCCCCTTTGTCAGTCACACAAACAGCAAAGCATTTCACGCTGCAGGTCTCACACAGGTTCACCATCTCGGCAATAATGTAAATGTACAATAAAAGAGAATAAAAATGAACAATGATGAAATGATTGACAGCAGTAGCATTACCATTTACTGAAAAAGACGATGAGAACAGTAACGATATTTTAATCAAACTCTTTCAAATGGAAAAAGAAAAATACATAAGTCAGGAAAGTCAATGTTTTAGAAACGATATTATATGTTCGACAGCCGCGGAATGTGACGTTAGATTTCTAAGCATATTTTTAAATGCTCTTTCGCAAGTGTTATTTTGAACAACAAAGAGAACTCAGCAAAAGCGCATCAAACGTTTACCGATGACAAAAAGTATGGCTGATACTTACTTAATGCTATCAAGCGTCAGGTGAACACCTTCACCCACAGAAAGCGTCTTTGGTGAAATTATCATTCCAGTCTCCTTTTTCTAAGTGAGTCGCGTACCAGACATTGCCTGCTGCAGCTCAACCAGGAAGGGTAAGTATTTGCCAAACATTCTTCTTGTTCCCGACGGGAGCGGAAAATTAGGACCGCATCAGTTACCTCTTAGAATTTTGAAATGTTACAAAAACCACTCCGTTTTGGAATTCAATATCTTTGTCATTAGTCTTTCGACTGGTTTGATTCCGTCGTTTATTTATTTTTATGTCCAAACTACTATAATAGGGAATCTTTCCTAGACACTCTGTTCATACAACGTTTCTTCTCTACCTCCTCCGCTCCCACCAATGCAAAAAACCTGGCTGACTTATCAGATGTCTCATGAGCTTGTTTCTTCTTGAAAGGACTTTCTTCAGAAAACTTTTTTCACCTATTTTTCCTAGCTTGTTTCCTACACAGACCTAAATAGGAAGAGGAAAGATAAGTTAGCTTCTGTTCTGGCATATACTGTAAGGTGGGCCACAGTCGCACAAGGGATGATCCCTGTGGTTAATGGGACTAGACAGACAGACTTTTTAGGTTAAAGCCAGAGTCCAGACCGACAACAATCAAGAAAAATATAATAAAAGAAGCTTCCTGTACAGTAAATAGGGATAAAGCTGTGGGTGGTATCAATTTACTTAATCAAAACAACATGGGAATAAAAAATAATGTAGATGGGTTGTTAGTGTGTTTAGATGATCTCAAAAATAAGAATGAGATTGATAACACCATGTAACTGTGGGGATGGAAAGCGTCAGTAAAAATGGGTATAATTTAGCATCTTACAGTTACAGATCTAGCATGGATAAAGGAGGAGTTGCCATTTTCACAAAACAAGGGTATCAATACAAGACTGTAGAAGTAAGCAAATTTTGTGTTGATCAGCACTTTGAAGATTGTGTATGTGAACCACAGCTAGATAATGTAGTGTTGATATTAGCAACAGTATACAGGCCCCATAAGGAGACTGGCAGCTATTCATAAAAAGTATGACTCCCTATTATGTTGTCTTTCAGACAAAATGAAGAACTTATTAATCCGTGGTGATTTCAATGTAAACTTTCTAAGCAATTCTGACAAAAGTGTTATTAATGACATATAACTTAGAATCAGTGATCAATTTCACTAAACGTATAGATCAAGACAGTACCACTCTGTCTTGTATTTGTATTTGTACAGCAAGAGGATGTAAAACTAACACACGCTTTCCCTGTGATGTATGGATTATCAAACCATGATGCACAATTGATTAACTTACAAAACCTAACATGGTGTACAGTTCAAAAACCATTAGGTAAAAGAGTAAGGTTGCTCAACCCGCTCTCCATAGAGCACTTCAGAGAAAGTTTAAGAAATGTTAATTGGGAAGATGTATATAATGAGCCAAATGCTAATAATAAATGCAATGTACTGCTTGATAAAATTATATCGCTTTTTGAACACTGTTGCCTAAAAAAATTTCTAAGTGTAACACCAAACAGTTTTCAAAGAAACCTTGGATTGCTACAGGTATTAAAGTGTGTTCAGAAAGAAAAAGAAAACTGTATGAGATAGCAAGAATTAGTAAAGACCCAGAAGTAATTTTATACTATACAAATTACTATACTGAGAAAGGTTGTCGGAAAATCAAGTAGATGACATTTCTAAAAAGATATAACAAGATATTAAAACAATGTGGAGCAGTTACAGTTGATGTTCTGAGTGACATCTGTAATGCATCACTAACCCGAGGTGTTTGCCCAGATAGGTTAAAATATGCCAATGTCAAGCCTCCCCACATAAAAAGGACACCACAAATGTCAATAATTACTGGCCGGTATCCATGCTTACAGCATTTTCAAAAATCGTCGAGAAAGTAATGTACTGAAGAGTGGTTATCCACCTCAACAGTAACGGGAAACTTAGTACATAAATCATAGTTCTGATTTCAAAAATACTGTTCCACTGAGACAGCAATATACAATTTCACTGATCACATAATAGTCTTTAAAATGTAAAATGTCACCAATAGGAATTTTCTGTGGCTTATCCAAAGCATTTGATTGTGTGAACCATGACATTATGTTACAGACATTAAATTCTATGGTATAAATCGAGCGGCATATGACTGCTTTAAATCATATCTATGGAAAAGGAAGCAAAAAGTTTCTTTATATTGTTTAAGTGATTTAAGAAAGATTCCCACTTCATCTAACTGGTGTGAAATTACATTAGTTATTCCACATGGTTCGATTATGGGTCCCAATGTGTTCTTGATATATGTGAATGACCTCCCTTCAGATAAGAAGAAGCTAAACCGACACTGTTCGCTGATGATACAAGGATCATTATTAATTCAGTAAAAGAAACGTATACAGAAAATGATACAAATAATGTCTTTGGGAAAGTTATTAATTGGTTTTCTGCGAATTGGCTTGCTCTCAACTTCGAAAAAACACAGTGCTTCAAATTTTCTGCTGCAGGGAGTACAGTTCCTTCTATAAATATAAAACATCAACAGAAGTCAGTAGCCAGGGTACAGCATACAAAGTTTTTGGGTGTGCATATACATGAGAATCTTAACTGGATCTCCTAAAGCGACCAGGTTCAGCACCTTTTGCAATCAGAATAATTGCCAATTTTGAGGATATAGAAATTAGTAAGCTAATACACTTTGCATACTTTCACTCTCTGATGTCACACGGAATAATCTTTTGGTGTAACTCAACACTTAAGCAAAAAATATTCAGTGCTCAAAAGAAAATGGTTAGAATAATATGTGGGGCTCATAGCCGCACATCTTGTAGGCATTTGTTTAAAAGGTTAGGGATTCTTACAACAGCCTCATAGTACATTTACTCAGTAATGGAATTTGTTCTCAGCAACATGGACCAGTTTCAAAACAACAGTGACATTCATGATTATAATACCAGAAGAAATAAAGACTTACACTCTCCTCCACTTAACCTATCTTTGGCACAGAAAGGGGTAAAATATGCTGCTGTAAAACGTTTAGATAAATTACCAGATGAAATAAAATGTCTGACAGACAGCAGTAATAGTTTAAAAAATAAATTGAAATTATATCTCCTTGACAACTCCTTCTATACTATAGATGAGTTCTTGAATAGGAATAAATAAATCTATAGGTATAATATATGCATTTTGTGCCATTTAAGGGAATGGGGTAGGTAACAAAAATTATAAGCTTAAAAAAAAAAACCTTGATTCATGTGTGGATTTCTTAAGCACCTGACAGGTTCCACATCATAACGGTTACCGTGAGATTGATCAATGGAACACGTAACTGACTAAGGTGGCTTCTCGTTTGTAAGGGACAGATATTGATAGTGTATTTTACGTATCGAATCTACCGTTTCTATCTCTGTCTGGTCGGAGAAGCACGAGTGGCGCGGGAACACCCCATCATCCGAGCCAGATCAGCGTCATCTAACGATATAGTTAGTGTTAGATGTGGTTTTGGCGCTGCCGATTTTGCGCACGGGGAGGATTCAGTAACAGGGAGTCGCTCGAGTCAGGTCGTTGGTCAACGACATGCGCGGAAATGTGAAAATAATTGTGGATTAACGTTAGTTGGATATTGGCTGAGAGAATATTTAATACATTACGGCGACCGTGTCGAATAGGAAAGCAACGGCAGGATCAAGTGGAAATGCCAAAGCGTGTGAGTGGTACTGTAGTGTGAACGAACTTTAGACATCACAGCGAAATTAAAGCATAACAAATTCAGTGTTCATTAAAACAGTTTCTAATTCCCAGTGAACTTTTTCAGCATTCTTTTTAATTAACAGTATGAGTTCGATAGGGCTAGTATCACTTAGGCACACGGTTAGCATTGGGAAAATCTGCATACCAATGCTGTAGTAAAACTTGAAGTCCGATACCAAACAAATACGATAGTAAACTATAAAACCAACTATTAATACCAAAATAATAGTTGGGCAGCTGACACACTTCTTCTGTGTCGTATTTTTTTAATGAATTTCCTTGTATCATGCTATTAACAGAAATTTGTCCAATTAAATATTAGAGGAATACACTTGATATTCCATTGTCAGATGATACTCTTACGGAAGGACGGCCGGTATCCCGCCTTAGAGGCCGGCGTTTCCCTCATTTTACTCTAGCGACCATTACGCGGAATGTATATTGGAGGAAGTAGTGTTTATCTTGAGTCGTTTAGGAACGTGCGTTTTCAAAATTTTGTGATTAAGGCTCTCTGCGTTGCACACCTATCTTATTGTAGCATCTCCCGCTGCAATTCGTTTAGCATTTCTGTGACAAAATCACGTTGAATAATGAAGATGCGCACAGGTCTCGTTGGTATGTTCTCTATATTTTTCGTTTATCCAAATTGTTAAGGGTCTCTGTCCATCGAAAAGAAGAGAGTTAGTCCCATGAGGGTGTTGAAAGCTACGTCCTTCATTATAATTCTTCCAGTTGACCAGATACTAGCATCTGGCATGCCTACAACTAGATTTACGACGTCGTTCCATCTTGAATTGCTTCGAGCTGAAACTACTAGATACTTGACGTCTGTGACTGATTAAAATTACCGATCGCCGAGAATGTAGGGAAATGCAGGGGCTCCTTTTGGTCTACAGGTTGAGTTTGCGCAATGGGGATAAACTGCAGGAATCCCTGAGAGGATTAGGAGCAAAGCAAGGTGATGTGGACATATGGCCGTAAGTGCGTACCAAGGGAGATACACACTCTTGAAGGTGGAGATAAAAGATATTTGACAGCGTAGGCTTCAATTATTGAAAGCAGGTGGGAATGCTCTGTCTGCACTAGGTTTCAGCTCCACACTCAAGAGGAAAGAGAGCTCGAGCATCATCATCTACTGGCCACATTACTCTTCGTACACCAAAGGCACACCTTGCAGCAGGGAAGGCAGTTTCACCCGCAGGAAGCGCAGATTTGTCTCACCTGCGAGGTGTTGTGGAAAGATGACTGGTCCCAAGAGGCAGTCACCAATTATTCCATACCACCCTGGGGACTGAACCGGCGCTGATGGATCGCTGCCACTATACTGTGGGGATTCTCCACAGCCCACAGTTGCCTGCTGTGAAGGTTGACGATACTGCCCCTCGTAATGACAGCCTCATCTGTGAATAGGATGGATGACAGAAATCCTAGCAGCGTCGTGACCTGTGCGACGAAGCAGCTACCTACCGTCACTGGGAGGGCAAGCCCATACGTAATAAGTACTTCATGTGTTGTGATATGGATAGTGGCAGTTGTCGTAGAGAATGTTTCACAAGGTCATCTGGGTTACCGTACGATGGCTGGCCACCTGCCTGATGCTGACGCTGGGGTCACAGTCAAAGATCTTTTGTCTCCACCTTCAAGTGGGTGACTTACCTTGGAACTTATTTCCGGTTATACGTCCATATGAGCTATTTTTTATCCTTATCCTCTCAGGAATCATTTGATGCAGTTTATACCCATTCAGAAAAATCACCCTGTGTATATACATTGAACTGTGTTAAGGGTTGACTGCGAATCTTTGGACAAGACATTGATCATCTTCAAGTTTAAATGCCTTTTGCACTAAATTTCTATCACTTCCCGGTACGAAATTACGTAGTACGTGGATAGCTTCATAAACTATAAAACCTGCCTGCTAGGTCATCTATATTTACAAAAAACAGCAACGGTAATATCACACTACCTTATGACAGGCCGAAGTTTTCTGTCACTTCTGACGATAAC
Organism: Schistocerca nitens; assembly: GCF_023898315.1. Classification (NCBI taxonomy): domain Eukaryota; kingdom Metazoa; phylum Arthropoda; class Insecta; order Orthoptera; family Acrididae; genus Schistocerca; species Schistocerca nitens. The sequence continues at coordinate 662,542,103 of NC_064616.1, read as the reverse complement.
CCCATTGCGTTGGTCGATTTGGGCGAGGGGACCAAACAGCGAGGTCATCAGTCCCGTAGGGTTACGGAAGGAAGTCGGCCGTGCCTTTCAAAGGAACTATCCCGACATTTGTCTGAAGCGATTTAGGGAAATCACGGAAAACCTAAATCAGGATGGCCGGACGCGGGTGTGAAGCGTCGTCCTCCCGAATGCGAGTCCAGGGTGCTAACCAGTGCGCCAAAGAAATCTTCAATGCAACAGGATATCTTCTGATACTCCGTATGAACGTATTATTTTTTCCTAGGTGACGATACGAAAGCGAAGGCTTTATGGAAGTCATGAAACAAGACGCCCACCTGAACTCCTCTATCTCGTGTCTTGCAGCTCTTATGAACCGACACAGCAAACTGGGTGCCAGGAAATTCCTATACATGTGTCTTCATACTAGAGCTTAAAGTGTGTCCCATAATTCTCCAAAATATTACCGTCAGTAGCATAGGTCCCACAGCTCCCCAACGACCCTTCTCGGAGACTTGTGACGTTTTCCAATCACATAGCACTCTTAGTTGTTCCTTCGATGTGTGACATAACTGTTATTAGAAGATGGTAAGTACTTGCACATATTCGATATAGAATGCACCGGGCATCCCATCAGGCCCAATAGCCTTTCATCTGTCGTACAACTTTGCGATTTTTCTGTTATTTTCTCATCTGTGTTACGGTCCAACGCAGGAAGTGTTTTGTGTACCACACTTTCGCAAGACAGGCTTCAGTATCTTAGGTAAAATTTTACCATATTTCGCTTCGGTGGCATCCGGAGCAATTGGACCAATGACGTTGTTTCATTGATCAGTATTACGTAGGATAAAAACGTTTTACGGTTTTTCGACAATTCAGCAGGTAAGATCTTGCTTTCCAATTCATCACATTCTATTCGTTTAGTTGTCATTACACTTATTTCGACTTCTTTCAGCTTTTGTTTGTAATATACTCACTAGGTTTTGTTTGAATGTGCCGTCCAAACGGCTCCGTTAATGCCCAGTCTATTTTACACAGACAAGTAACAGCGTATCAAAGAATAACAATACATAAATACATAATTACTTAAATAAAACACGAAAAATTTCATGTTGACGAGAAACGTCTTGTGGAATTAGTGACAATACACAAAAATGGACTGCGACTATCACTACATTCGCACGAGCCAAATCAGCTACGTCTAAAAACTGCGGATGCCATCTGACTACCTGGATCAGACAGAAATTATGCAGTACTTTTGTGGAGGCGATAGGAGCACCACGGTGCCGCATAGTATGTATAGAGATGACTAAGCTTAATGTAAGTGAGAGCTTCCAATGACGTAAAGCGCCTCTGTGGAAGTTTTTTTAATAAGCTTGTTCACAAATGGGTCGACTATCTATAGGCAGTCATTCCCGACGATCACTGACTATCCAATTACACTGAAGCTGACGTACACACAATCTGATTAAATGTATACGGACACCTATTACTGAACATTAATAAAGGGTGTGTCCACGCTTCACCTTTATGACGTCTTGAATTCTGCTGAGGACACTTTCAGTGAGCAGTCAGAATGTCTGTGAAGGAATGACTGCCTCAAGACTTCCTCAAGAGTGGGAACTGGAGAGCAGACGCTGGACACTGGAATCTGGATTGAAGTCAAGGTACTAAGTCACTCCAAAGGTTTTCCACTTGGCCCAGATCGGGATTCTGGGCAGGCCAGTCCGTTTCAGGAATGTTACTGTCTACAAACGATTGGCTCACACATGCTGGTTTTTGTGACAGATTGCATTGTCATCCTAATGTAGTCACTCATCGTCTCCAAACCGTTCCTCTGCTGCACTCAGTACACAATGGTGAAAAGATTATCATATCACCGCCGGCCGCTGTGGCCGAGTGGATCTAGGCGCTTCAGTCCGGAGCCACGCAGGTTCGTCTCCTGCCTCGGACATGGATGTGTGTGATGTCCTTAGGTTTAAGTAGTTCTAAGTCTAGGGGACTGATGACCTCAGATGTTAAGTCCCATGGTGCTCAGAGCCATTTGAACCATTTTTTATTATTATATCCTTCCTTATTTATTGTTCTCTTCAGCGCAAGAAAGGGACGACGCACTATGACGTAAAAGAGCCCCATAGCATAACACCACTTCGTCCGTACTTCAGTGTTGGCACTATACACAATGCCCTGTTACCTTTTCCTGGCATTCGCGAGACCCAAGCCTTTTCACCGGATTGGCACAGAGAGTGGCCTGATTCATCGCTCCAAATCACTCGTCTCCAGCCATCCATTGTCGAGTGACGTTTCTCTTTACCCCACTTCAGCGTCGTTTACAGAAATATGTGGCTTATGAGGAGCTGCTCGACCACTTGTAACACCATAACTTTAGTACTTTACTGATTTATTTTGCTTTTGTTTCATTTAATATTACATCGTTAAGCTTCTGTAAATGTGTTTGATTGAATAGATAACACAAAATTGTATACTCCTTTCTTTGTACAAATTTTGATGTCATGGTTTGGTTCTATCCAAAGTGGTGTATCTGTCATTTAAATTCTTTGTCCCATTTGGAGGGAACAAAACTTACTGTATATAATTGTAATTTCCGTGTGAATAATGTTTTGTAGAAATGTCAATATGTGCAAATGTTCTGTTTTGTTTAATGCATTTAGTTGCTGTTACGTAAACTGCTGATCCTCACTTAGGGTTCTTAGTTATTCTGTACGTAAAAGTTGTTGTGGTTCCCCTCGGGAACGGAACTGTGTAGCGCAAATTGTGGTTGGCCTAGGTAGAAAAGGTGGAACAAGAGTCAGTCGGGGACTAGCTACCAAACTGTGCACTGCCATTTAAATGTTGCATATTGTGCTGGTTCCGAGAGAGGATTTTCCTGCCGCTTTCCAATGCCTCGGATGGATGGATAAATAGCTGGAACTATTCTGGAATTTGTATCTATCATCGCTACCAAGAAATGACAGAGTCCAGCAATTCTACCTGCAATTCCACCTACCAACATGCAATCGCCACCTCATTGCGCAATCACTGTAATGGAGCACTATACTAATGTACAGTGAAGGATCAGTTTAATGCATGTGCTGTGTGCTCAAATATAAGGTAATTTATAACTGAATTTATGTACCTACCTTGATTTTTCTCCTTATCATAACACCTCTCAGGTTCCTCTCCGTTTGAACTAAAGTGATTTCCGAGTGTCCTTACTGAAAGAACATTAAAGCCCAGTGTTTTGCTAATTGATGCCTCTTGAACATAGTAAAAAGAAAGTTAAAGCTAATGTGGCAAGAGAGTGAGTTAAAGTTAATGATGCTTGCTGAAAATAATTTTCCTAGTAAAACTGCTTATTAATGTGTTGTTGCCAACTTCAAATTAAAAGTTCTTAAGACTGAGGCTCATAAAGTTTTGCTTAGTAAATGATCACATTACTGTCTGTTGTAAATCGCAGAAGGTGAGTCAGTGTCTTACATATATGTTAATTTTGTCTCTCACTGTAGTAAAAGTGGAAAACTGCAGTTGTGAAACGTTATATACTCATGTTTGCTAAGTGTTTGTCTCTCTTGTGTATTAAAAGTGCATATTAATAGTATAACAGGATCCACGGTTTGTCTATTGTGTTAATGCTCGGTAACAAGTAACACAAAGACCATTAATTATGAAAATCATAATTTCTTTCTTCGAATGATAGTGAGAAGCAACCTTTCAATGGATTCCAATTAACTTTTATTTTAAATAGTAAAGTATTTAACTGAGAGATACTTAACCTATATCCAATTAATGATTCTGCAGTGAATAGTAATAATAACGTTATAAAGACCATTCAGTTTGTGTAAGTCCTGAAAGTAATAGTGTGTTTCGGTATCTGTTATAATTTTGCAAATAGTTTGTGCTGCTCTAACTGTTAATTTCAATCTTACCGTAAACATATGTATGTGTTAGAGTTCACTGCACTCGCGTGTGACAAAGTATAGGTTGTGTTTATCCATTAAAGTTACTAATAACTATTTTCTTGAACGAGAATGTTAATCATTCTCTTGCCTAGTTAGGCTGGCGACCGTTTTCTTTATCCGTTAAACAGTGCAGACAGGCAAAAATTTTTTTGTTACTGTTCAAATATTTACGTAATTCTGACTTTCATTTCCGATAAGCCGCCTCCGTTAGGTACAACACGGTCAACATAACAAAATTCCTCTCAGAGGGTAACACTGCTCTGTTGCTTTATACCATAATTGCTTTAACAAGATAGTTTTATTTCACGACCTGCCTATAAGGTTATGGTACAGCAGAAGCAGACGGTAGTGTTATACACTGTACTCCATTCTTTCTGACTCCGTGAACGTTTTCATTGTGCTAGCTGGACTGCCGATTGCGCTTTGGAACTCACGAGTGGTTCCTTCCGCTGAGTTCATACAACCACCCTCCGCTACTAACTGTAGTTGTTCCTTCACGTTTCCACGTAACTGTCGCAACACTAAAAGTCGACTTAAGCAGCTAGAGAAGGATTGAAACGACCCTGGTACTAACGTTACAGCATCCATTTCCAAGGACGACACGTCGCATATTTCCCTTAACAAATACCTGTGAAGGAAACTAAAAGACATAACGAGGTAAGTAGTATATATTTCTGTGACTGTGTAAACTTTCCCGGCGTATTAGTACATCAAATTCTTGTCGGGTTTCCAGCCGGGTCAAACTGTCATCTGAGCACAATATTTCAGCGGTCCACCTGGCCGCCATCATCAGGTGACAAAAGCTACGCTGCTCTCGCCGATAACTGATTCCACTCGCAAATGACTACACCTTTATATGCATCGGAAGTGCAACAGCGCATGCGCTAGATACAGTGCGCACGCGCTCAATCATTCCTGCTGCCCCCTGGCGCAAAATGAGTTGCAGCGCCTCCGGTGGTGAATACTGATGAAAACGATACATCGTTACAAATGATTCAGATGCCGTTGTTTCTTCATCTCTGATAGAACAGGATTCCACGTTTTAGTTAGCGGGTGTCCGTTATCACAATTAATGATATTATCTGCTAGTCTGATTTCGACAGATTCTTTTAAAACACAATCCCAATACCGAGAAGCATTTGCAACTACTTGCGTCTCATTGTATAGCATCCTGTGTCCCTCTGTAAGGCAATGCTCAGCCACCGCAGATTTATCTGGTTGTAATAATCGTGTATGGCGTTGATATTCAATATATGTCGTTGACGGTACGGATGCTGGGAATGTGTCCGCCAAGATGCGTAGACTTTTGAAGACATATGAGATCAGATGTGTTTTTCGTCCGCCAGATAGGATTCGAGAACTTCTTGGCTCTGTCAAAGATGATTTAGATTTGAGTAAGTCTGGCGTTTACAAAATACCGCGTGAGTGCGGGAAAATTTACATTGGCCAAACTCTTCGTACCGTCAACGACAGGTGTATTGAACATCATCGCCATTCGCGATTATTACAACCAGATAAATCTGCGGTGGCTGAGCATTGCCTTACAGAGGGACACAGGATGCTATACAATGAGACGCCAGTAGTTGCAAATGCTTCACGGTAATGGGATTGTGTTTTAAAAGAATCTGTCGAAATCAGACTAGCAGATAATATCATTAATCGTGATAATGGATACCCGCTAAGTAAAACGTGGTTCTAAAATGGTTCAAATGGCTCTGAGCGCTATGGGACTTAACTGCTAAGGTCATCAGTCACCTAGAACTTAGAACTACTTAAACCTAACTAACCTAAGGACATCACACACATCCATGACCGAGGCAGGATTCGAACCTGCGACCGTAGCGCTCGCGCGGTTCCAGACTGTAGCGCATAGAACGGCTCGGCCACACCGACCGGCTAAAACGTGGAATCCGGTTTTATCAGACATGAAGAAACAACGGCATCTGAATCGGCCGGCTATGAATAATCATTTGTAATGATGTATCGTTTTCATCAGTATTCACCACCGGAGGCGCTGCAACTCATTTTGCGCCAGGGGGTAGCAGGAATGATTGAGCGCGTGAGCACTGTATCTAGCGCATGCGCTGTTGCACTTCCGATGCATATAAAGGTGTAGTCATTTGCGAGTGGAATCAGTTATCGGCGAGAGCAGCGTAGCTCTTCTCACCTGATGATGGCGGACAGGTGGACCGCTGAAATATCGTGCTCAGATGACAGTTTGATCCGTCTGGAAACCCTACAAGAATTTGAAGTATCTATTTCTTCTTGAAGTAGGCCATGTGTGAAATTCGAGTGCAATTATACGGGAATTTAATTGAAAAGTTTACATTTCAACACCTTTGTACTAACTACGACAAGACTTCATACTGAAGTCAGTGTCGGCACGTAACCACACATTCGCAGTTATTTAACAAACACCTCATTTACGGACCGATGTTTGCTGGAACGTTTTTGCTCCTACCATACACTAACGAAAAAAACAGCGACACCAAAAAATAATCAACGTAGAGTAATGAACTTTCGGCAGTATATTTGTCTAGGTAACGTATTTAAGTGATTGACATAGCAAGACTACAAGTTACTGTAAGCGCGAGATAAGCCATTGCAAATGTGAAAAGTTGGCACATTAATAACCCGTGTAACCGCCAGGATGTTGAATGTAAACATGCAGGCGTGCATGCATTGTGTTGTACAGGTGCCGGATGTCAGTTTGTGGGCTGGACTTCCATGCCTGTTGCACTTGGTCGGTAAATACAAGGACGGTTAATGCTGTTTGTGGATGACGCAGGAGTTATCGTCCGATGATGTCCCATATGTGCTCGATTGGAGACAGGTCTGGCGATCGAGCAGGCCAAGGCAAACTGTCGACACTTTGTAGAGCAGGCTGGGTTACAAAAATGGTATCTGGGCGAGCGTTATCCTGTTGGAAAACACCTTCCTTGAGTAGTTCTAAGTTCTAGGGGACTGATGATCTCAGAAGTTAAGTCCCATAGTGCTCAGAGCCATTTGAACCATTTGAAAACACCTCCTGGAATGCTGTTAATGAATTGCAGCACAACAGATCGACGTACAATTTTCGAGTCATGGTGCGTGAGATAACCACGAGAGTACTTCTGCTGACATTCAATATGGCACCCCCAGACCATACCTCCAGTTGTAGATCCAGAGCAGATAGGCTGGGTGCAGGTCCTCAACTGGCATCCTTCTAACCAGCACACGACCATCACTGGCACCGAGGCAGAACCACTTTTCATCAGGAAACACAACAGGCCTTCACCCAGCCCTCCACTCAGCTCTCTCTTGACACCACTGAACTCGCAAATGGTGATGGTTTGAAGTCAGTAGATTACACACTACAGGGCGCTGTCTCGGAGCTCTCCTAGGTGTAACCGATTTATAACAGTTCGTTGTGTCACTGTGGTGCCAACTGCTGCTCAATTGCTGCTGCAGATGCAATACTATGCGCCAGACACACACGACGAACATGATGGTGTTCCCTCTTTGTGGTGCCACGTGGCAGTCTTCTTGCGACTGTAGCAATCATGTACAGTGGCTACATTCCTGACAAATCTTTCTGCTATATCGCATAAGGAACATCCAACTCCCCGTAGCCCTATTACATAACCTCGTTAAAAGTCATTGAGGAGTTCATATGGCGTGTTTGTGACCTTAAAGGCAATCTCGAGTAACATCAACTCACCAAGGCCAATCTCAAAGATAACTAACGCTCACGACCGTTACAGGGTGTATTTACAGCAAACCTCATTTGCATCGTCGTAGTGGTGCTACTAGCGCCACTTTTATGTGACTGGCGCGAGTTTTGATCACACATCATCTTTCAGATGTAGAAACACGCCTACCAATTTGAGTTTACGTCGCGCAACTACTCCTATGTGTTCCGATTTTGTACGTCAGTGTGTTATAGTTTCGTTCGCCGACATAGCTGAGTGGTCACCGCAGTTAATTGCCATGTGGAGGGCCCGGGTTCGATTCCCAGTACTGCCAGGAGTTTTTCGTGGTGGGAGGACTGCGATTGGGTGGACGCAGCCTCGTGACGCCAACTGAGGAGCTGATTCAACGATTCCAGGTCAAGAAAGCAGGCAACGACCGGAACAGCGATGTGTTGACCCCACGCCTCTTCATACCGCGCCCTACGACGGCATTGGCCGAGGATGTAAAGGCGGTCGGTAGGTACCGATTGGCCCAACAGGGCTCGTGGTCAAAGTTGCAGTATCGTAGATTTTCAAGCGTGTCAGTTTTCTCTATTAATTGTGATACACCCTGTATATTAGTTGGTGTTAAAAATTGTCCACGCTGTTTCTTTCCAAAATTTATGCGATTACTTTTTAAAAAAGGACGTGCAAAGACCGCGTTCGGGCTTCTGCCCCGTGACCTGCACCTGTCGAAAAATTGTCAAAATGACCTCGCGAGAAGCTTCCTGGGCGCATACAGTAGAGATATCGATGTTTCAAAAAATGCGGACACGAGGAGTAGGTAGGTGGGCGGTGGGAGGGGGCAGCAGCGCAATTACCACATGCAAATACTCTCACTGCTCAGCGCCGCTCCTCGCCTTATCATCTGACTCCTGTAACGCAATTTTCGCGCAATGAAAAACCGGCGCGCGTCCGCGAGTAATTACCATAGCTTTGAATTGCCGATGACCCGCTTATTAGCAGCTGCTTGTGGCCGGGACTCCGTGAGAACGAGCTGTTCCCAGAGCAGCCTGCTACCTGAGAGGAGAGACAGAGTCGCTACCGCTTAAAGCCCCGCGGGCACCGCAGTCGTTACGCAAGCAGCACTCACCTGGACTTCTGAGACAGATGGGAGTGTTGTTTTGCTAATGCTAGATTTAACGTCTAGACTACACCGAAGTAATTAGAGACGGGTGAGCACCTCTCATGGAGAAGAATGAATTAAGGGCTGGAAACTGAGTATAGCCTTGTCTAAGGACAAATTTTCACATTGTCTAAAATATTTCAGGGGAAGTGTGGAGAATATAACTCAGAGAAGGAATTGCGCTTGAACGAGCTATGAGCATGATGACGTAAAGGTAACAGATTGGCAAGATTATCCCTTTAAGTGACAAAATGGCCTATCCATCTCCGGGAATAGTAATAAAAAAACTGCTCAGTTTGTCATGTATTTCTAAGTCCACCATGAGTTGTGGGGTGATAAATATTCGTATCAATGAATCAGGAGAAAAAAAAGTCTGCTGAAAAAGTTTTAAAAAATCTGTAGGACATTTGCATTGTCAATTTCTGTTAGTAAACATATGCACCAAGGGGGGAGACATTTCCCAAAGGATTAGGGTTCACAACCAACTTTAGACCAGGCATAGAAATCTAGATTTGCAGCTACTTCCGTATCAGAGTCAGTTTCGCGACATTCGTGCGTTGTTTCTTCAAGCGCAGGTTAACAGGCTACCCCACCTGGTGCACCTGCTACTACACGTGTCACTTTCTGGTCCGCTTGACACTGTATGACCCAGACCACTATCAGTACCTGTAGTAGTGTTTGAAGACGTTGGATATAGTATCTACATCATCTGCATCTGTGTATCCTGCATAGTCTTAATCGTCTGTAGCCTCTTCCTACCAGTTTATTGCATGATTAGCAAGAACTTCATCAACGATGGAACTATACCTTCTCCATGTAGTCATTCTTATAGATCTTAAAGAAATATTCACGAATGTCAGTATAATTCCTCTAACTATAAAAACCAGGCAAAAATGATCACATAATGTTAGATTCACGTATATGCATGAACTACGGCGTTGCCGCAGTGGCTCCCTTCAGATCACCGAAGGTCCAGTGCACCGGGCTTGGTTAGCATTTGGATGGCTCACCGTCGACAGGCGTGGTGCACTCAGCCCTTGTGAGGCCAATTGAGGAGCTACTTGTTTGAGAAGTAGCGGCACCCGTCACGGAAACTGCCAACGGCCGAGAGAGCGGTGTGCTGACCACATGCTCCGCAATATCCGCAGCTGGAGACTCCTGAGGGCCAAGGATGGCACGGTGGCCAGTCGGTACCGTTGGTCCTTCGAGGTCTTTTCGGATGGTGTTTGTTTGTGAGTAAACTCATTTCTTCATGTTGCACATTTGCGGTAACTAGCCTGTCAGCGGAAATAATATATGCTACGTCAGCGGCTAACCTCTGCGAATTAATTTGTCAAACAATATTATCTGGAATATTCATTCCTCATTAGAAGCAACAGTTCACAGTATATAATCAGAAAACTGGATGTAACTGGGAACTGAATTCCCTCCACGACAATCTATTGTTGTAAGTTTATACAAAAGCGTGGTGTCTGTTCTTCATATAATTGATTCGCTTCCATCGACATCGAGTCCACCTTCTTTAGTGCGAATGTGCAATTAAAACTGACCTTCTGCGGGAACCTCGAAGTAGCCAGCATGGAAGATATGGACAACGACTCCGGATAGGTGGGTCGGCCGAGACGTGCCAAGATAGTCGGCGCAGTTGCAATAAACACTGTGTTCGGGTGGCGCAGTGGATAACGCAGCTGCCTAGTAAGCAGGCGATCCTGGGTTTGAATCCCCGTCCGGCATACATTTTCACTCGTCGCCGCTGACACTCCGCCTAAAGTCTCGATGCAGCTGACATCAATAGCCCCTTCCCTTTCCCTTTCTTTCTTCCCTCCACCTTTCGACCAAGGTCCATAAACAAAAACATGGTAAGGTAATGATGCCCAAGCTAGGTTTTGAAAGAAGCTCTGTAATCCTGGGATTGAACAGGAAAGAGATCAAACTCATCACTGGACTGATGACCGGCCATGGGAATTTCAAAAATCACCTACACACAATGGGTAACGGAAGAGGACCCTAAATGTAGGATCTGTGATGAGGGTGAAGAAACTGCATCACACCTAATCTACGAATGCGTGGCATTGGAGAGTAAAAGATACAGAATCTTCGGGACAACTAGACCTGATGAAATTGTGTCTAGCAAAAAACTGGTAGAGGGACTCCTTGCACTATTTAAGGGCACTGGTTGGCTTTACTAGATATACAGGGAGCGATACCGCACAATAAACCTAGTTTCGGTGCGGGCAGTGGCGGGTCAGACCTAAGCTGTTTTAGCTCCCCTGTTAAAATCAATCAATCAAATCAATCCCTCCACCTTCAATTTACATATTTGCTTACATGTATAGCACGGAAGAAAACCAATCGTAAATATGTTTACGCACGTCTCCCGTAGTGATTTTATATTGCACAATTTAGGAATGCTAGTATGAATTAAATTTACTGTCATGTATATCAGAAGACTGTCAGAAGAGTACATCCACAGTCAACAAACGCTAGCTGAACGCAAAACTGGTTTTGACGTGCCTTACCATCGGTAAATATTCATACCATTACTCACTTGTTTGCAGATATCTCAAGCCTGCAAACATAGAAATATTCAAATGGTATTCATACATATCAGAGAAACTACTGTGCATATACGAGGGGCGTTCAGAAAGTAAGCTCCGATCGGTCGCGAAATGGAAACGACTATGAAAATCCGATAAAGCTTTGCACAGATGTGTTGGGTAGTGTCTCTAGTATAACCTCAGTTAGCATCACGTCGCTCTTCTCATTTCTGAGCTCGCAGTGAGTGCGTAAAGATGTCTAGAAAATAGTGTCTGCCGCCAAGTACGAGGGCCTGGTGAGAAATTTCGCCTGAAGCTATGCAGCTAACATTACATAACTGTCGTGCTGTTTCTTCTTCAAGACAATTCTCAGCCGCATTCTGCAGGGGCAATGAAGATGCTCCTGCATCGTTTTCAAATGGAAATGTGAGATTACCCACAATACAATCCGCAATTGTCTCCCCCTGAGTTTCATCTCTGGTCACATGAACCGCTGTCTTTGAAGACAACATTTTGACACAGACAACGAGGTGTAGGCCAGCGTGGAGAATTGGCGGAAAGCACTGGCGGCTGCCTTCTATGATGAGGCTATTGAAAAGTTGGTACAACGCTATGACAAAAGTCTAAGTCAGAACGGCGACTACGTAGAGAAGTAGCTGAAAGGTGTAGCTAATTTTTACATGTAAAACATTTCTGATGTTCACTGTGGTTTCAATTTGGCAATCAATCGGAGCTTACTTTCTGAACAGGCCTCGTATTAATATCAATGAAACAGATTGTTTGTTATAAATAATCTAATAAACAGCATTTAAGACTAGTGGTGTGTGTGTGTGTGTGTGTGTGTGTGTGTGTATTTAGCAGTGTCACTTATATCTCGCAGAATACTGCTCCACGAATTAATTATTACTATCTTGTCTAACAGTGGAAGGGGTAAGTCCGTGGCTGTACCGTAAATAGACCAAATTACGTGTATTTTGAATATTGTTTGCTACTGAAACGCTGTCAGCCCCCGGTTGCTGAGTGGTCAGCGCGACAGAGTGTCAATCGTAAGGGCTCGGGTTCGATTCCCGGCAGGGTCGGAGATTTTCTCCGCTCGGGGACTGGGTGTTGTGTTGTCCTAATCATTCTCATTTCATGCCCATCGACGCCCAAGTCGCCGAAGTGGAGTCAGCTCGAAAGACTTGCACCCGGCGAACGGTCTACCCGACGAGAGGCGCTAGTCACACGAAATTGTTGTGTTGTTACTGAAACGCTTGTGGGAATTATTAAGAAGCAATAGAGCGGCGTTCGTTTCATTGTCAGATAGAAGATCTCACTGTTCGATTCCCTATTACAAATATTGCTCTTCTTAATTCTAAACGTTAGGTTGTGTCGTATGGTATCACTTGTTAATTGTGAATGATTGCCAAAAGGCCTCAAGTATCTCTCCGTCTCCGTGTGTGAGTGGTCAACGCGTCTTATTACCGTGCGAAGGGCCGGGTTCAACGCTCGGTACTGCCAGGGATTTTTCCAGGTGGGAGGACTAGAAAGGGGTTCATTCAGTCTCGCGATGCCAATTAAGGAACTACTTGAATGAAAGGTAGCGGCTCCAAGATCTGGAAAGGCTACACCGCCCGGGAGAGCGGAGTGCTGACTACACGGCCCTCCATACCGCATACGAATGACACCACGTGGAAGACGATGACACGGTCGCCGGTCGGCATCGGGCGATTCTCTGGCCTGATCGCGGAGTCAAATTTTGTTATCTTTGTCTGCGAGAGATTTTGGTGGGAGAAGAAAGCAAAGCAAACAGCTTACAGCCGAGGGTATAAAAATACAGATTATTCCACGTATCTAATATTTAGAAAACTGTTGGATAAGAAGTCATTAGATACGAATTGGACAGGATGGCGTAAAAAATCGCCGGTGGCATTTTTTTCGGAGGAACTACCCCGGCAAAGGATTTAAGCGCTTTCCAGAAATAGCGATAAACGTAAATCTGGATCACTGGGCCTGGCTTTGAAACCTGCCGCTAATGAATGTGAGTGCCAGTGCCTTAAGAACAGAGCAAACTCGCTCGGTTAGCAGAACACTGAGGAAACGCAGACGGCTGTAAACAAATAGGCAAACACACTGCTGCATGATTCACACTCTCAGCTATTTTAACCATTCAAGTATTGAAGCAAGTAGTACTTTTTAAAAGGAAACGATGTACTCTTCTTAAAGGCATTCCATTTGCTCCCGCAAAATACAGCACAGCGTTACAAGGGTTGAGTGTGCTTACAGTAAAACCCTTTACAGAAATAACTCTGAGATTTGCTCCAAGCTGCACATTTTCACGTGTATGTTGACAAGTTAATGTCGGGTGATGGGCTGTAACTTTGCTTTCCACACAGGTTTCTGTTCCTCATTTCCCAGCTATTTTTTTTTTATAAACGTTTGACTTAATATTCACAAGTGTTATATTTTTGCACTTCCCTTTCCAAAAGGAGTCGAACGCCGTCAAAAATAGCATATAATCAGCATCTCGGTACATATAAAATATCCAAGTATTATCCACGCAGCAACACCTTCCTGTACCACCGTTTGCCAAAATCATTGTTTCTATATTTCGAACCATTTGTGAAATATTCAGGGCATCCGTACTGCATGGGACAGACTATACGTCTGTTATAAAGTAACTATTTTTAACGAACGATAACATGCCTATTTGTCTATAAAATAGGTCTTCAAAATGTAAATACAAGTAATTAAGAGGAAAAAAGTTCTGTTTCTCACTTGAAACAAAATGATAGAAAACAAAAAGCTGATAGAAAAGCTAGCTGTTCCTGACCTATTCGTTTTCCGCTGTTAACTTAGCATTCATCCAGCGTCCTCGGCGATTCTTCCTGTCTAATCCCCAAACATTCGCGTTTCATCTAACGAGTTCCACTGTTTCACTCTTTCCAAGAGCCTCTGATCCCGAAGGTTGGATTTTCTGTCTTCTTAGTTCTTTGTGTGTCAGTCTATTGCCAGCTGGTAAGAAGAAGCTTTTGCTATCGTTATTTAACTGTAGCTCCGTATCTAGCTTAGTCTTAAGTTAATGTTTGGGATGCAGCACGTACCGTGTTCCATCAGTATCTGTTTTACACGGGGGCGTTTTGAAAAGTAATGCATACGAATTTTTTATTCTCTTCTCCATATCGGTTGAGGTATTACATGCCCTGCATATTGTTCGGCCGACTTTTCCGCTTCTATGACGTAATGTGCAACCCTCTGCCGCTAGAGGGAATGTAATCGTAGCGCGTAACACGGCAACGTGTGACGTAATTATGTCGGTGCGTGAGAAACAGCGTGCTATAATCGAGTTTCTGCTCGCACAAAACGTGCCTCGAGTGGAGATCCACAGAAGAATGAAAGTTGTGTACGGTGATGATTGTATCGGCATCAATAATATGTGACGTTGTTGATGAAAGCAGGGTTCACCATATTCACCCCGACGCCAGAAACGTTCAAGACCATGCCGTCAGCAGGCAAAGTCATGCTCATAGTGCTCTGGGATGTTCAAGGTGTGAAGCATTTGGAATTCATACCTGAGGCAAAAACTATGCAAGGTACTAGGAGACTCTCAGAAAGCTGAAAGCACGAATTGGAGGAGATGGTCCACGCATCCCCTTCAGCATGAAAATGCCAGACCACACACGAGCGCTGTGCCATCTGCAACAATCTGACACCTCGCGTTCACTGTATCGGTCAGCCTCCATAAAATCCCGACTTGCTCCCATCCGATTTTCATCTACTTCCAAAACTTAAAGAACACCTTGGAGGACTTCAATTTGCTCTTGATGAAGCGGTGTGAGCAGAGGTGAGGTTGTTACTCCATCAACAAAGTCCAATCTGCCACGGTGACGATATCAACAAACTGGTCTCTCTTTGAGAGAAACGTGTTCGTCGTCAGGGTGACTATGTTGAGAAATAAATATGAAGACATGTAGAATATTGATAAAGTTTACTTTACTTATTAAAAATTCGGAGGAATTACTTTTCAGCACGCCCTCTTATTATCTCTGAAAATCAAATACTTATGCAGATGTGCTGTTTGAGACATTCCCGACGTAGTGACTGCTTCACTTATTCACGGGCATCACGTCGGATAATGTGAAAACTGCACGGTGTTTCTAAGAGACGGCTGCTCGTTATCTTTAGGTGCCTACTGACGTGTTGCTTCAGTGACTCGCTAATACAGGGTGGTCCATTGTTAGTGACCGGGCCAAATATATCACGAAATAAGCATGAAACTACAAAGAACGAAACTCGTCTAGCTTGAAGGGGGAAACCAGATGGCGCTATGGTTGGCCTGCTAGATGGCGCTGCCATAGGTCAAACAGATATCAACTGCGTTTTTTTAAAAATAGGAACCCCCATTTTTTATTACATATTCGTGTAGTACGTAAAGCAATATGAATGTTTTAGTTGGACCACTTTTTTCCCATTGCGACAGATTGCGCTATAATAGTCACAAACGTATAAGTACGTGGTATCACGTAACATTCCGCCAGTGCGGACGGTATTTGCTTCGTGATACATTAACCGTGTTAAAATGGACCGTTTACCAATTGCGAAAAAGGTCGATATCGTGTTAATGTATGGCTACTGTGATCAAAATGCCCAACGGGCGTACGCTATGTATGTTGCTCGGTACCTTTCCTGACCGTTCGCCGGATAGTTACGTTATTTAAAGAAACAGGAAGTGTTCAGCCACATGTGAAACGTCAAACACGACCTGCAACAGGTAGGTGGTTTAGCTGCTATCGCGGCTAATTCGCACATCAGTAGCAGACAAATTGTGTGAGAATTGGGAATCTCAAAAACGTCGTTGTTGAGAATGCTACATCAACATCGATTGCACCCGTACCAAATTTCTATGCACCAGGAATTGCATGGCGACGACTTTGAACGTCGTGTACAGTTCTGCTACTGGGCACAAGAGAAATTACGGGACGATGACAGATTGTTTGCACGTGTTTTATTTAGCGACGAAACGTCATTCACCAACATCGGTAACGCAAACCGACATAATATGCACTATTGGGCAACGAAAAATCCACAATGGCTGCGACAAGTGGAACATCAGCGACCTTGGAGGGTTAATGTATGGTACGGCATTATGGGAGGAAGGATAATTGGTCCCCATTTTATCGATGGCAATCTAAATGATGCAATGTATGCTGATTTCCTACGTAATGTTCTACCGATGTTACTTCAAGATGTTTCACTGCATGGCAGAATGGCGATGTACTTCCAACATGATGGATGTCCGGCACATAGCTCGCGTGCGGTTGAAGAGGTATTGAATAGCATATTTCATGACAGGTGCATTGGTCGTCGAAGAACCGTACCACGGCCCGCTCGTTCACCGGATCTGACGTTCCCGGATTTCTTTCTGTGGGGAAAGTTGAAGTATATTTGTTATCGTGATCCATCGACAACGCCTGACAACATGCGTCAGTGCATTGTCAATGCATGTGCGAACATTACGGAATGAGAACTACTAGCTGTTGAGAGGAATGTCGTTACACGTATTGCCAAATGCAGTGAGGTTGACGGACATAATTTTGAGCATTTATTGCATTAATGTGGTATTTACAGGTGATGACGCTGTAACAGCATCCGTTCTCAGAAATGATAAGTTCTCAAAGGTACATGTATCACATTGGAGCAACCGAAATAAAATGTTGAAACGTACCTACGTTCTGTATTTTAATTTAAAAAAACCTACCTGTTACCGGCTGTTCGTCTAAAATTGTGAGCCATATCTTTGTGACTATTACAGCGCCATCTATCACAAAGCGAAAAAAGTGGTCCAACTAAAACATTCATATTTCTTTACGTACTACACGAATATGTAATAAAAATGGGGGTTCCTATTTTAAAAAACGCAGTTGATATCCGTTTGACCTATGGCAGCGCCATCTAGCGGGCCAACCATAGCGCCATCTGGTTTCCCCCCATCAAGCTGGACAAGTTTTGTTCTTTGTAGTTTCTTCGTTTGACGCTTATTTCATGAGATATTTGGCCCCGTCATGATCAATGGACCACCCTGTATATGCGATGGCTCGCTAGAAAAGTGCAGGGGCTAACTAGATGACGCTATTTTTTCGTACAGAGTGGCTGTAGAGTTAAATACAAATACTTTTACATAGGGAAAAGTCAGATATGTTGGGAGTAATACGGCGATTCGTTGGAGTGATGAAAGACGTTCTATTTCCACTAAGCCATCCAAGCGGAGCCGATATATCTTTTATGAATCTGTGTGGAGCTCTATCAACTTAAACCCAGAATCCGAGTCACAGGCCGACAGAAGCTGGCTTTTGCTATTCGAGATTGATCCTGCCCGCGCTGTAATCTAATGCCAGGCGACATCTTACATCAATTCGATTTCATGTCGTGCATATCCAGAATTGGATCAGAAATTTTTCCTTCTGACGTAGCAAAAAATCAGATAACCAATTATTTTCCAGATATTTATCAAAGGAAGGAGAATTTCGATGTTTAAGCCAGTTTGCGGCGGCGCCTGGCAGAGACAGACGCCGCAGAGACGCGAACAGAGATTGAACTCGCTGAGCTGCGTGCCACCCGCGGAAAAAAAGAGGCAAGGCCGCGTAATTGTTCTCGTACTCTCAGCCAGCCGTGAATGAATGTCGCTGTAAAATTTCTCGCAACAGGGCGCAGCTGCTACAAGGACACGTGTCGAAATGAAAAATTCTGCGAGAGTGTCGCGAAACACAGCACCGTCTTGAAATTCACCTACACGACGTTTCACCAGCAACCGTTAAAATCTGGAGATATGAAATGGAAAATTCGGTTGCAAAGATTACAGGAACATGTGTCCAATTTTCCGTACATATTGTATACTATGCATAAAGAAAGCTTAACAAAGCTAAAGGATGACATACTGGCGAAATAAAAAAAAAAAAGAAGAACGAAAGGAGTTTACTTTACTTAAATTCTTAAAGTTTTCTAGTCCCGACTACAATGTACTTTTCGGCCTATTTCGTATGAGGAAAGTAACTTACATAATATCTTCAGTTTTACTTTACTACGTTATCCATTCTCACACACACAAATCTAGTGTTGCAGAATTCGGGTAGCTCCATGGCATACGTGGCAGACCCCTATGCCGATCTGTTGTTCCGTGTATATTCGATTTAGTTTTCGTATAACCTAATATTTGGAATTTGCATAAAATTCCTTATAATGAAAGAAGGATCAAAACTTTGGAGCCCACGAAACCTCTTCCAATATACTCAGTATGCTGCCAGTCAGTATACAGATTTCTTTAACAGTGGATATGCACCGTAGCTTAGAGTAATAAAATCATTAATCGACGTAAGTAGCCAACAACATTTCAGTCAACCAGCAACATATTATTTATGAAGATTTGTACTGGCCAAAAATGGAACTTCTACTGTTTGACCTTTGAAGTTGTAAGTAGGCTGTTTAGGTTTTTTTATTGGTAACGCCACCTCTGTATAAAAAAATCACTGGCTGTGCTGTGTGCAGTCTGTGGCTGCTTTGCATTGTTGTAATACTCAACCATTGTAGTGTTAGGCAGCTGGCTGTGAACAGCGCGTAGCGTTGCGCAGTTGGAGGTGAGCCGCCAGCAGTGGTGGATGTGGGGAGAGAGATGGCGGAGTTTTGAAATTTGTCATGAACTGCTATATATATATATATATATATATCAAGGTAAATACACTGTTTGTTCTCTATTAATATCTTTCATTTGCTAACCATCCCTATCAGTAGTTAGTGCCTTCCATAGTTTGAATCTTTTATTTAGCTGGCAGTAGTGGCGCTTGCTGTATTGCAGTAGTGGGAGTAACCAAGATTTTTGTGAGGTAAGTGATTTGTGAAAAGTACAGGTTAATGTTAGTCAGGGCCATTCTCTTGTAGAGATTATTGAAAGTCAGATTGCGTTGCGCTAAAAATATTGTGCGTCAGTTTAAGCACAGTCTCGTGTAAAATTGTTCAAAGGGGACGTTTCAAAGTATTTGAATGATTCTAAGACAGTAGTTATACTAAGATGAAGAGGCTTGAATAGGATAGAGTAGCGTGGAGAGCTGCATCTACATCTGCATGTTCATCAGTACTCCGTACGCCATCTGATGACATGTGGTGGCGGGTACTTTATGATACCACTAATTGCTCCCCCCCCCCCCCCCCCTCCATCCTGTTCCAGCTCGTGGTCTCGCGGTAGCGTTCTCGCTTCCCGAGCACGGGGTCCCGGGTTCGATTCCCGGCGGGGTCAGGGATTTTTTCTACCTCGGGATGACTGGGTGTTGTGTCGTCTTCATCATCATCATCATTCATCCCCATTACGGTCAGAGGAAGGCAGTGGCTCCCCTACGCTCTGTTAATGAGTATGGGACTCATCATCATCATCATCATCATCATCCTGTTCCACTCGTGAATGGCGCATTGGAAGAATGGCTGTCGGTAAGCCTCTGTATTAGCTCTGCTTTCCTGAATTTTGTAATTGTGGTCTTTTCGCGAGATGCATGTGGGACGAAGCGATATGTACTTACATGGATATGGTGTCTGTTCCACTGACGACCTGCGGCCGTCTAGAACGAAATTAGAATCATGTTATAACCTTCAGCTGCTAACGCGTGTTGATATGTATCAACGGGGACAGGTGAAAATGTGTGCCCCGACCGGGACTCGAACCCGGTATCTCCTGCTCACATGGCAGACGCTCTATCCATCTGAGCCACCGAGGGCACAAAGGATAGCGCCTCCAGCGAGACCCACATTCTCACCTTTTATGTCCACACACTACATTCGTAGTGTCCCACACCAACACACTCATTACTCGTGGAAGACATTCTTACCAAGTCCCGTAAGAGTTCGGGGAATATGTGTGCATCCGCACAGAAGAAGGAGGTCATGGCCGGTGTTACCAGAACTACATACTTATATGGATATGGTGTCTGTTTTGAATAAATTATTTGTTCCACAAACAGCTTTGTGCCACTACTACCACTGACATACTCATGGTTTATTAAGAATGAAATTTCCATCACTGTAATAGTAATAGTCTTGTCATCGGCTTATTCACCATTTTACAATTCAGACCATCCATTCAATTCAAAGAACAGTATCACCTAATTCTAGAACTCCAGCCTCTGGATTACATAGAATCCCCATGGCGTCGTGATGCTGAATCAGTACTAGATCAGCTTCAGTGTACGGGAGGGGATTATTGGCGGTCAAATCGTGTGACCGCTCGTCCTGCCACGAATTTTCATCAGGGAGGCCTATCTCCACTTCCTACAGAGCACGCTGCCTCTTTTGCTGGAAGAAATACCGATGGTCTTTTCCTATCGATGTATCGCACAAGAGGGTGTCCAGCTGCCAGGTTCTCTCGATCCTTCGACCTCGCTCCTACGCACTTGTTGGACTGTGACAGGTGACACGTATGTGCAGCCGGCCTGTGCCGTTCAGGGACTGGATCGACATATTCTTGCCGCCTGTGATGCCATCCGGGCGCAGACTTCTGCATCGGAACAAGAGTTGCAGTCCATATCGTGTGCGTCGATACTTCACCGCTCTTGGAGACAACTTCGAACACGACCAGTGGCCACATGACTGCGTGACGTGCACAGTGCACAGGAAGGTACTGTACTGGGTGCTGCGTGGGATAGTCTCCAGCATGGACACCATGCATTTCTTGACGTTCGTTAGGCCTCATTTGTTACTATTTTTCTCGAGGATAACGTCCGCAGCTTTTAATTGCTCACAATCAGCCTTCATATAGGAGAGAGAAACATTATGGTTTTCAAATGCCTTATTTGTAGTATCTTTCTATATTTGTGGGTGTATGTGTTCACGTTTCCTTGCCTGCTAGTCCCTGTCCAGAATGAAATCTAGTGTCATAAACTGGAAAACAGTAAAGACACGATTCTTCAAAATCTGTCTGTTAATTGTTACTCCGTATCGTCATTGACTTTCTTAATTTTAGACAAGGTGTAGGGGTATCTTCAGAATGACTTACGCGAATGAAAAAAGTACTGAACAGACGCATACGCCAGCGTTAATTCGTACAATAAGGTCTTTTTTTTATCATGGATGATATCCGGTGATTGACTAGCCACAGGAAACAGGAACACAGCATTATTTAAAACGCTGTTAAGCGGAATCTTGATTTGGGCGGAAAAATTCGTGAGGGCTGTTAATTGCAAAAGCGATCACCATTTAATAGCCAAGCGGAAAGTCGCAGTACGGCGCATTTTGCTGAAGAGGCCGTCAAGAGCGAGGAAGAGGATTACGGGAATTATCTGGGGCTCTCGCTGATAATCGGGGATTCTCCGGTGCACTTTTTTCTTGATATCTCGACGTCAATTTCCAATTCAACGAACTTCGGTCCTTTGAGTTCGTAAAAGAACGATGCCCATTAGAAAAGCGGACGGTCAAGAAATGAAAGACTGTAATTTAGATTTAAAAATTGCGCTCATACTGTAATACGGCGTACTCATAATTCAACTCTCTTTTTCCTGCAATACCCTTGGTTCTTGCGCCAACTGTGAAACTTTTGTTGTACACGGACATTCATGTGGCGAACTGCAGTTTCTTCGCGCGCGCGCGCGTGTGTGTGTGTGTGTGTGGGGGGGGGGGGGGGGGGGGAGAGAGAGAGAGAGAGAGAGAGAGAGAGAGAGAGAGAGAGAGAGGCTATGCTATGTGGAACAGATGCATGCACCGCTGGGCGATCAATACGCCAACAAAAGAAAAAAAAATAGTAGGATAGCCAATGACTTTAGAGCACAATAAAATGATCACTTTAACAGTTGAGGAACACCACCAGAATCAAACAAAATTTGAAAATAGGCACCACACTCTACATGTCTCATGCAATAAATAAGTAAACACCTTCCTATGACACTGAGAGCTGCATTATTGCTAGTCTCTTAAAATGTAGCGCAACTGTATTTGCGTGGCACAACCATCGCAGACTGGAGGGTACAGCGTCCACTCCTCAAGAGTGAAGCGTCAAGCATCTGAAGACAATGTGTTATATGCAGACTGGCCAAAAATATGTAATTCTGTTAGAGAGGCGACGAGAAAGTACTTATTTTGCGACTAAAGCCCTATAATTTGCCTAATGCATTTTTATTTATCACTAATTTGCGGCTATTGTCACCATCAGCTCAAAACTTAGAACTCTTAGAACAAAATTCAGTGTCAGCTGCAACAGATTATATGCCTAGGCATTAACCGATCTAGACGTCTTTTTCGCAAAAGTTCAGTATGACTGCAGACTTATTTACGGATTTTATTGTTCTTAATAATGAGAACAAACTAAGCCAAGGCCAATTCAAAAAATGTCTCTAGGCACTATGGGACGTAACATCTGGGGTTATCAGTCCCCTGCCGGCAGGGGTGGCCGAGAGGTTCTAGGCGCTACAGTCAGGAACCTCGCTACCGCTTCGGTCGCAGGTTCGAATCCTGCCTTGGGCATGAATGTGCGTGATGTACTTAGGTTAGTTAGGTTTAAGTAGTTCTAAGTTCTAGGGGACTGATGACCTCAGATGTTAAGTCCCATAGTGCTCAGAGCCATTTCAACCATTTTGAACTGATGACCTCAGATGTTAAGTCCCATAGTGCTCAGAGCCATTTGAACCATCTCATCAGTCCCCTAGACTTAGAACTACTTAAACCTAACTAACCTAAGGACATCACAAACATCCATGCCCGAGGCAGGATTCGAACCTTCGACCGTAGCAGCAGCGCGGTTCCGGACTGAAGCGCCTAGAACCGCTCGGCCACAGCGACTCCAAACCTGCTATGCAACATAGACACAGGTATCACATTTAGTATGCGTTTGAAGAATTTCAGAATATGTTATGGATTTTAAGAAACAGAAAACGTACTGAGAACCTGTTTATGTGAAATCTCAATACTATTTTACAGTTCGTCGCAGTTCCCTTTGCAACCGAAAACGTCTGATGGCTCTGTGTTGTAAAAACATCTAGTAGCGTTGTATCTTCAGTTCGCGATGTGTCTTTTCGTGTTACCCGCCAATGTCAAAAACTACTACAAATGTGAACATAGAAAGTTTTCGTATGTAACCTGAACTTCACATATCTGCCAGCAAAATAATATTTACATATTGTAAAGCGGTAGCATTAGTATTATGTTGATCAATAAACACAGTGTTTCAGTAGTTTGGAGTCTTATTGTGTAAAAATTTGTGCTTCTTTTCTTCCTTTCCTCTCACTTGCCGATTTTATTGATATTTTTCTCGTTTTTTCCCATTCATCCTCTTATACAGCAACTCGCAAGCCTCTCTCCGGCAGCCTAAATGAAAACTTTACCTGTCGGACGAGACGAGACAAAGCGCGCATGATCATTTTTGCTGAATGGGCTTAGTAAGGCTGCACATCCTCTTTTCTTTCCTGCTCGCGGAACCAGAGCGTCGTTTGTATGTCGAAATGGCTCCTTTGTTAAGAGTGACCGCCGCCTAGGTGAGCCGGCCGGCTCTTTAACAGGCTGACTTATTTATCGCCGTTCTTTGTGAGACGGGCCGTTCGCTGCAGCCGGCGTCGTCCGCTCCCAGCCTGCGCTTCTCAAACAACGTGCTGCACATACAATCGTCTTCCGGACTAATAATTGAAAAACTACCACTTCCTTCTGACCAGAGGTGACATTTACTGACCCTGTCGTATATACCCACCTCTGCTTTCTATGTCTCCTGAAATTAAAGGCCATAGAGAACTTTCCATCTTAAAGATATTTTTGTCCCAATTTCATTCTTTATGAAACCATTGATCCCCCGTTATTCATTTATCCGTGCTACAGTTAATGCTATTTTTGCTGTCTCCACGAGAGAGGAGAGTAGAAAGCTACAGGATCATCCTTGATTCTTCTATGAGGACAGTTCCGCGAAATTTAGTAACTAACTTTGCCCTCGATGATGAGAATCGGCCAGCTTGGATTTATCAGTGTCTCTGTAACACTGCCTCGTGCGTCGAGCTGGAAGTACAGTCACATAAATAAGTTATTGAAGAGATCGACGAAAAAATGTTTCATCTTTGCGCCAAAGTGCGGACTGTACTGGGGCAAAGCCAGACTGTGTCCTGTAAAAAGTGTGCAGTGAAATTTGCGTCCATGAAAGATCGAGGAAAAGTCCACTGAACCCCCTGTCCGAAGTACGCAGCTTGTTCGACAGGTAAAAGATCCGATGGCTCTCACGTAGTGTACTGATGAAGAGGACCGAACATACTCCGACAAGAACAAGGATGCCAAAGATTTTACAATCGGAAGTGATGATAATTGATTGTCTTTTCGGTCTGACATATTCACAATTGTTTTTTCATATGACCGGTGTCATGTTGACTGAACAGTGAGGTTCTAGGTTACAGATGGCACCACAGGTTTAAAACAGTCGCTGACAGAAGCAGCCGCGAATGGTAGACGTCGGCGAAGACACGCCGCCGCTCCTAGATGTCTATCCATGTCAGAGCGCAACGTCGCTCGCCTCCATTGTGCAGTCGTCCATTAAGAGAGCGGCATCAACCTAGTTCCGATTCGGCAGAGTGACAGTAATAAATATATATTCTCATTCAAAAGTGGACATGGACTGCATCTACATTAAGTATTCTGTGCTAAATAGTTGTAGTAAAATGAACAAATATTTTGTGTGTGTTGTAGCTCGACCTCTTTCTGAAGTAACTCTAGGCTTGCGAGGGCACACAGAGACTGGATCTTCAGAAACTACAATAGACAACGAAAAAATCAAATTACAAACACAGAATTTAAAAATCGCATCTCTTCTGTTTGATATGCATACTTTAAAGTAAACAAAATAAACTATGGTCCATACCAGTGATCAGAGTATAGTATATGTAATGTACGTAAAGTGCGATGTCATGCTAACTACAAGGTCATCATTATGCACGTAAATAAGTGACGTAAGCTGGACACAGCTTCTCTTCCCATTCCTAGCACTAAATGCGTTTATTCTCTATATGTGACTTCAAAATATGAATACAATTTACTTTGTAATTATAATTCCATGTGTCATTGCCATTATTGTCAAGCGAAAAGCAAACGAGCATCATAAAATTATATGTTAGGTAAGATATACTTTAAAAAGATAGATTTTCATCATGAAACGACTTATGTATTAACAAACAAGAACAATATTATGTCTCAGGTGTTACTAAAATTAATATTATAATTTTCTTAATAATTTTCTCGCCAGAAGCTTCTACGAGGTGTAACTACACAAAAACATTAGTGATGAACATTTTAAACACGCAGGGGAAACAATTTCACACAGCTCACGGTATTTAATTTTCTCTATCTCGGAATATTTTTATATTTTCACGATAAAATATGTACAGCATACATCTATAAAAGTCGAGCACGTTCATACTTTTTTTTTTCAGGTGAGCTTTGTCTGTGCTATTAACTTTTCCCGCAGTTGAAGTAAAAACTAAATTTTCTCGAAAAGTTCTTGTCTTTTATTTTTATTTTTTTTTTTGCTTAACAACTGCAATAATTTTTTTAGAAAGTACTTCATCAGACTCTAGACTAACAATAGAAATGTCTTATATTCTTCGGAATTTTAATAACATTTAAAATTATCACTAACTGGAAACGCTGTAAGTAGGTGAGGTGGTCCTGACCCGCATAGTTTCGGGATGACCAGCATATTAAAATATGACGTACATGAAATACCATTTCGCGCTCGCTCAGTGTACCTGAAACAGTCCGTGTGCGCAAAAGCCTCAGCTGAAGCGGTTTAGACTGCATGTTTTGTGCGTTTAATGCACATAATTTGAATCGTGCAAAAGCAGTGTGGAACAGCGAACTTATCTCGATAAGTTTGTGTGCGGAGGGATGACTATTGGATACGAGGCAAACCACATTCAGCGCGAGATGAGCCGTAACCAAAAATGGCTCTGAGCACTATGGGACTTAACATCTGTGGTCATCAGTCCCCTAGAACTTAGAACTACTTAAACCTAACTAACCTAAGGACATCACACACATCCATGCCCGAGGCAGGATTCGAACCTGCGACCGTAGCAGTCGCGCGGTTCCGGACTGAGCGCCTTAACCGCGAGACCACCGCGGCCGGCAGCCGTAACCCGTAGGGTCATTTCATGGCAGTGGCGAGGACTCTGTGGGGAGGAAAGATTAAATTACAGGACGGACAGGGTCAAGCAAGTACAACAACTCAGCAACAGGCATCTGGTTTAGCGTGAGGAGACACGGGATCAGTGGATAGCGTTCTGTTCAACGACGAGGCCTTGTGTACCCTGGAGAATCATTGTCGGCGACTGTTCATATGATACGCCTCTGTGACACAAAACAGTTATGTCAATATTGTAGAATATATTTATATGGTGTCGTTGGTGTTCTCGCCAGTGGTAGAGAGTGCACACCAATATACTTCTTCGCTAGTATTTGTGTGGCAGGTGCGGCCCATGCGGATCACAGCCTGATGGACGAAAAGGGCTGATCACATAGCGCTGGCTTGGTGGACAAGTATCTGCAACACGAAGTCATCATGAGTCTAGACTGGACAGTTAGCTCCTTAGACATAAATCTCATTATTAAGCATTCATGAGGCGCTCTAGCCACCACTGCAGTAGACCGCAGACTTCCAATGTGTGTTTGCCGAGCAATGGACACATCATCCTGGACTACCTAATCCACGGTGTGGGGAACTGGCTTGCCATGTCATAGCATTATACTTCTATACTAGCATTCTGTATACAACCGAAGGACTGCCGCAATACGGAAGTGCAATCTAGGCCCATTGCCGGGTCTCCTATATATTTTGTGTCTGTGCCATTATGTCACGTAGCATAATGTTGCCAAGGGAGCTTTTAGTGTGCATGTTATCGCCGTGCGTCTTATTGTTTCGTCGGTCTTGACGATCCCTTAACTTAAAGACAGGTGTGTATTATTGACACATAACAATATGACGACAAACTGCGGTTGTGGTTTGTCCATCATCTAGTCAAACGCTATAACACCTTCACGTTTTGTGAAGTTAAAATTTAAAAACAGTTGATTATCTACAGACTATGCAACTAGCCCCGTCAGCTATGGAAAAACCACTGTCCTTTGTTAGGCATCATCCTATACAAAGGTTTCTCGCGTTATGGCAGGATGGCTTGTCCAGTCCACTCACTCTATAGTTGAGAAAAGTGGACAGTGTTCACATTAAATTTCTAACGCCGTCTGTAAACGAATTACTGTCACGACCTCAACTCTTAAAATTTTTACCGTAGTGCGCTATTTTCTTGCGTTGAATTTAATACGACACTAATCAGTGTTTAATTACGCGTTGACAAGAAGGACAGAATTAAAATAAAGTGGAGAGGTGAGCTCCCACAGTGCTACTTAAATAACAGGAATCCATATCTGTTTCCACACTATTTAACTACATTCACTGTAAAAGAATATAGGCACACAATTGTTTCAGCGATTTTCTGAAATTTTTTTCTAAATACTTTCATTGCGTATTAAAGCTTTTGCTCAATTGTAGTTCTCTAGATTCTGGCAAACGTAGTGGCAAACACAGTGGAAAATAAAGAAATGAAAAAAAAGATGCTTTACTTTGTAATGTCTCATCTTACGAGGAGAGAGAGACAATTGTGTGTCATACATTTTGATGAAATTTCTTCATTGTAAAAGAATATGGACGCCTGATTCATAAAACTAAAGTAGACTTTTCAGTACAGACTCAGTACTGATGTCTATAGCACCTTGGCGGGAGAGTTCCGTGGGCCAGGGGAAAATACATCAGGCACCCTAACTTGAAGCAGAGTCTACAAAATTAGAGTATGACGCTTTCACCGCTGACCCACTGGGCTAACTCGCTAGGGGCTGCAAGTCTTTTATCCGCAAAAATTAAAACATTGTAAACCACCACTTTAACCCGTTCGTACGCTGGAGCTCTGATTGTTGGCTTAGGCCTAATCTGAATTTTCGTCTGCTGAAATCGGGCCTTGTCATTTTCGTTCCATAGACTAATCACATAGATGACCACATTTTAATACAATCTGTAGCAGTCGTTGTTGTTGTGGTCTTCAGCCAAGGAATGGTTCGATGCAGATGTCTACGCTACACTATCCTGTGCAAGCGTCTTCTGCACTGCATAGCTACTGCAACACTCATACATCTGATCTGTTCACCGGATTCATCCGTTTGTGTCCTGCTACAATTTTTACCTTTCACACTTCCCTCTATTGCTAAAGTAACGATTCCTTCATGCCTCAGAATGTGTGTCATGTCTTATTAATCGATTCCTCCTTTTATGTAAACTGTACCATAAATTTCCTTTTCCTCAGTTCGATCCAGTATCTCTTCATTTGGTACTCGATCTATCCATATTAGCTTTAGTATTCTCCTGTAGCACCACATTTCAAAAGCTTCTATTCTCTTCCATAAAATGTAAGGGACAATCAAATGGAAACGAGACAGATGGAAAAAAATTAGTTAACTGTTTATTAGTTCAAAAGTATTCATCATAACCGTTGCTATATCTGTACCATTGTGAGACAAGACGGTCAGTGCCTTCATGGAAAAACGTTTGCTGTTGCCTAGGGAACTATGATTGTACCCAGGCGTGCACCTCTTCGTCCGAAGCAAATCGACTACCACGAATGTCTTTCTTTAGGACTCCAGAAATATGGAAATCGCAAGGGGAGAGATCGGAAATTAATGTGCGGGCTTCCTAACCAAACTTCTCCAGCCTACTGGAAACAGCCTTGGTAGCACTCCGTCCCGAAGAGTAACAATAATTACTTAAATGATAATCATTATTATTACCGAACGCTTTAAGTGCAAAAAACAGACGAAAATCGTAGTATTGAGCTTGGCATTTAACTCTTAATCGCGAAGTAATCATTACTGCAGATACAACGATGGATATCCGAATCGGCGCAGGTAATTGGGATTTACGCAGGAAAGAATTTCCAAAGACAATTTTCTAAAAAGCGGAAATATTATCCAGTACTTAGCCTCACGTGCACATTAAAATACACTAACGAACGGTTTCGTATAAAATTTTAAATAGTGAAACATGATAACTGATTCTTATCATACGAGGTCGGTCGTTAATAAATGCTAATGTGCAAGTGAGACTGAGTACTACATAATATAATCTGACCACTTGCTGTTGCTCCGTGCCACCGAGGCAAAAGACGAAATAAGTATCTATCCGATTTTCTTCACGAATCGCCAACGTATGTGGAAAATTTCTTCTAAGTTCGTGATTCGCAACAGGCGGCCTCCCTTTGTTAGATATCCTATGTCGATAGCCTACGAGAATTCAAGGCTATCGAGACCAGACATAAAACTTAGTTAGTCTTTATTTACTTAAAAACACTCGTATACTCCAAACATACTCCTGTTACTTGAAAACATCTCCTCGAGCAACCATTATCCTGAACCCTAGACCAGGGGCTAATCTCAACATGTCTGGAAGCCGAGCTTTTGTTCCAAATTTTATTTAGGTTGTATCCTTCATGAGGTAAAACCCTCACTCTGCACATTCTCCTTTCGAGAGTTTTTCCTCACATTCATCGTGTTTCTCACTATTATGCTCACTAATTAATTCAAAATAAGTTTCACCACCACTAAAAAACTGAAGAACCTTTGCACTCAGACGATGGAACCACGCGGTGCTGATTGACTGCTGCGTCGTCCCGTGTCTACTGAATTACCAGATGTATTGGAGGCACACGTAGTTAGCACCATCCTCTTGCAGGCGTACTATCCGGTTCTGAGGCCAAATCCGCTAACTGTCCTTTAATTTCTCGGGTGTCCCTTTGGAGTCCGTAGGTCCCCGTTTCTTTTCTCCACTAACGATAAAATCCTTGTCAGTGCCGAGAATCGAATCCGCACCTTCCGTGTGGCAGTCAGACACGTTGATCTCTCAGCCGTGGAAGCAGACCTCCACCACCAGTGTCTCCATCAAATGCTTCAACGGTTATAAAAGCGTCATCAGTTAGTTCACGTAACCTTTGTTCTGCTGCTCGTCCCTCATCCTTTTTTCATTTATTTTAATAATAGTTTCAAAATATCCTCTAAATATTTATGAAAGCGTGTTTGTCTACTTTTGATATGCAAAAATGTACAAGAGGCAACAATGACGGTAATTTTCTAGTAGAATACACACGAAACCCATTTACTTTGCAAGAGCATTACTCCCTGGTATACTTCACGCGCTTGTACGCTAAACGTGCTTGCGTGCAGAGACCTGTCGTGTGTGCCGCCATGTAGTGGAGTGCAAAAGTAGCGGATTGCGTGGGTGGCCTGGAGGGAGGGGGGGGCGAGAGGTAGGGTGGAGAGTGGACGGCAACGCTGGGCCACGACTAGCTGCCCCGCGTTGTTATGAAGTTATATTCAATTTAAAATCTTTGCCGCCTGTGACAGCCCAGCTCACTAACGCTTGCGTAACACGCACCGGCCCCAAAGCCTCCGTGACTTACCGCTGAAGCCTGCCCACGTTGCATGACTGGCTGATACCACTCGCTCCGGAGAAATACTTGCTCGCATTTAGTTTTCTTAGACAAATAAATCCGTGTCCGTAATACAACACGCCACTAACAGCCTGGTGATAAATTGTTGTGCTCTCGAACATCTGTTAAGTCCCCCGCCGCAGTTTTCTGTCTGTATGTGAAGGCTCACCTCAGCAACTACTGTAGGGGTTTCGATACGGTTTTCAATACTAGGTAGACTAAATCACCGGGAAAACTTGTGTATATAATTTATTACCGCTCCGCCGGAAAAGTCGTGCGGCCGTAGATCCTTAGCTCACTTAGCTACTCTTTTCATTTCTTCCTCCTCGTTTGCACAATTTTCAATCTTTGATCTGAAATGAACTCTTTGTGCCCTCTGCCGCCCTAGGCGGCCCCCTAGTCTTGGCTAATGATAGAAACGGCCCTGTTGATTATCTCCTAAACTATAAATCAAATGTCATAGAAACTTAAAAAAACATATCACAATTCCTTATCTCCGATACTCGCAATGGAGAACGCTACTTAAAATAAAAGAAAATAAAAACAAAGTGTAGCTGCGGATCTTCTAATTCAAAAAACTTAAACGAAAGTTGATAAAAATTTAAGATTAATGATAAAAATTTTATTTGGTAGCAACTGTTTGCTTGCTTCATCAGTTCACTGGGGGAGAAGTATACACTATGAGATCAAAAGTATCCGGACACCCTCAAAAAACATACGTTTCTCATATTAGTTGCATTGTGCTGCCACCTACTGCCAAGTACTCCATATCAGCGATCTCAGTAGTCATTAGACATCGTGAGAGAGCAGAATGGGGCGCTCCGCGGAACTCACGGACTTCGAACGTGGTCAGGTGATTGGGTGTCACTTGTGTCATACATCTGCACGCGAGATTTCCACACTCCTAAACATCCCTAGGTCCACTGTTTCCGATGCGATAATGAAGTGGAAACGCGAAGGGATACGTACAGCACCAAAGCATACAGGCTGACCTCGTCTGTTGACTGACAGAGACCGCCGACAGTTGAAGAGGGTCGTAATGTGTAATAGGCAGACATCTATCCAGACCATCAAACAGAATTTCCAAACTGCTTCAGAATCCACTGCAAGTACTATGACAGTTAGACGGGAGCTGAGAAAACTTGGATTTCATGGTCGCGCAGCTACTCATAAGCCACACATCTCGCCGGTAAATGCCAAACGACGCGTCTCTTGGTGTAAGCAGCGTAAACATTGGACGATTGAACAGTGGAAAAACGTTGTGTGGAGTGACGAATCACGGGACGCAACGTGGCGATCCGATGGCGGGGTGTGGGTATGGCGACTGCCAGGTGAACGTCATCTGCCAGCGTGTGTAGTGCCAACAGCAAAATTCGGAGGCGGTGGTGTTATGGTGTGGTCGTATTTTGCATGGATGGTACTTGCACCCCTTGTTGTTTTGCGTGGCACCATCACAGCACAGACCTACATTAATGTTTTAAGCATCCTGCTGCTTCCAACTGTTGAAGAGCAATTCGGGGATGGCGATTGCATCTTTCAACACAGTCGAGCACCTGTTCATAATGCATGGCCTGTGGCGGAGTGGTTACACGACAATGACATCTCTGTAATGGACTGGCCTGCACAGAATCCTGTCCTGTATCCTATAGAACACCAACACGGTGAGGGTGTAAACAGCTCCATCCGCACCGCTTTGCTGTCAAAGGTAGAGTGATCATTCTGCTAAAGAGACAGTGCTTTAAGTAAAGTAAACAACAATACTTTGTATTATATGATACGATAATGTTCGTTGCAAAAGTGGTATCTATGTAGTAATTTATGATTCTCTTGTTGACAAATATCTAATGTAGAGTGATTATCTGTGCTGCACATTCCCAGAGAAGTAGGTCAACGTCTAATTGCACAGCGGTCTCGTGAATAGGGCTCTTGATATAGTTCCTCAAGAAAACTTTAAGAATGTCAAATCCGCGAAGACTGGTGACCAAGGATATGTTCCAGTTTAATATATCAAGGACAGACAGAGACTTTGAAACGCAGGTCTCAGATCAGTTGAGTAGGCAGCGGAAGTGGATCAGGTATGAAAAAAGAATTTTAATTTTTTGAACGGTTTAGTGACTGGATTCTTCTTCCCCAGTTGCTCGTATCACCTCATTTAGCGGCAGAAAAGAGTAATTTTCGATTCAGTCTTCAGATGAGTGCCGCCATTAATACTAACACGTAAAAATTGTTTTTGGGCATTTAATCTTAAAAACCGCCATGATGGATTCACCTGTTTGCAGAAATGTAACCTGGTCTAGAAATGTAATGAGTCAATAAAAGACATTTTTATTTGCCCTACAGAAGCTGCACTATTCCCTAACAGTAGTGTCCATATTGAAAACGACACCTCTTGCGTTCCTTAACAAACCCTTTCGGTTCCCTTTGCATATTCTGCTGTAAGAGATGATGATGGTGTCCGATTTTCGAACATTATCCGTGCTGGCTCAGGTTGATTTTCAGCAAGCGATAGCCCTCCTTAGGTGGAACCAGTGCTCAGGTCCAGTTGTACTGGCAGCCACCTTGTCTTGGTAAGGAACGCAATCTGATGTGAATGAACTCACAGGCAGGAATGTGGCGATCAGCATCAAAACTACGAGGATAATCTTGCTATGTTAGTCCAAACTGCAAAGGACGTCTTAAGGAAATAAGCGAAACATGTCTGGAGCTCAAGCAAAATGCATATTTTTCGTGTGTGTCACACGACTGTCAGATGTGTAACAGTGCTGCTGGCCATAAAAATAACAACACCAGGAACGATGGGAAACAACTAAATTGTACTTGTTGTGCGTATACACTACACAGTACAGTAGTAGCAATACATCAATAAGAAGAGCGGCGCGTTTCGTCACAGGGTTATTTGGTAAGCGTGATAACGTTACGGAGATGTTTGGCAGGCTCAAGTGGCAGACTCTGCAAGAGAGGCGCTCTGCAGTGCGTGTAGCTTGCTGTCCAGGTTTCGAGAGGGTGCGTTTCTGGATGACGTATCGAATATACTGCTTCCTCCTACTTGTACCTCCCGAGGAGATCACGAATGTAAAATTAGAGACATTCGAGGGCGCACGGAGGCTTTCCGGCAGTCGTTCTTCCCGCGAACCATACGCGACTGGAACGTAAGAGGGAGGTAATGACAGTGGCACGTAAAGTGCCCTCCGCCACACACCGTTGGGTGGCTTGCGGAGTATAAATGTAGCTGTAGATTCGGGGATGTACAGGGTGCACAGAGTTGCCACCTCTAGCAGCAACATTGGCTGTATCCCAACAAGGCACTGAGTTGAAGGGAGCTTAGATGACTGATATGGCTGAATCAATCCATGCTGCATCAAGTCTATGCCAGAGTTCTTCAGTCGTAATGGCTGCCGAGAGAAGATGTGCCAGCCTCTAATCAACCCTGGGGAACGTGCTGGTCAAGGCAATAGTCTGACATCCTCTGTATCAAGATCTAAAGACAACGTTACAGAGACCTCAATGACAGAGCACAGCTACCGACCCCAGCAAGTCAGAAATATAAAGCTTGTTGTCCAAATTGTCGGCCATGCAAAGCACAGGTGATCGTTTTATGTACTCAGCGGCAGGTTTTGGTCCCGTAAGAGCATGAAAAAGGCAATTTGGAAACACTCGTTTTCCTCGAAGCCTCAGCACATGAGTACATCCATCTTGATGCTGTGTTCAGAATGGGAACTCCCTTGCAGAGATGATGCAATGACAACCCTGTGTCCAATGTTGTTGGATGCACCAGTATCGGCTCGCCTCTGTCTGTTGCCACGTCAGGGGAAGCCACAACGAAGGTTACAGTGCTAATGGTCCGTGGGTTCCAGGCGTCGTCGCACTGTCAGCGTGGATACTTGTCTTGCTGCAAAAAGGCCCATTCCCTGGCGCTAGTACGTGGCGTATCGGTACAATCCCGCATGGCCGAGCATACAACGTCTGACATCTCTGGCGCTAGTCGCATGGGGTCGCTGAGCTCCTGTAAGGAGTTCAGTATAGGTCTCCTGAAATTATCGGTTCCATATCCGCATAGCAGTCGAGTTGTTCCAACCAACATGTGCGGCAATATCACAAAACGATACACCGCAGTCTCGATACGCCACAATGTTGCTGCTGTTGTATTTTGGCGCCTGCTGGTAGACGTTTCTCCTTATTGGACGAGGAATAATACAATCTTCTCATTTCTGAACGAGACGTGTGCTGCAGAATCATTCCTGATTTGAGAAGACGCTACACCTACCTACAACTTGCAGTGCGCCCATGTGTCCACACGTTACCTGTTGCCCAGGGGAAATAAAAATTAATGCCTTGCTCTTATCACATGTCCTTGGAGGTACTAACAAACCTAAAAACATGTCGCTCCTTATAGCTGTAACTGGCAGTCTGCAAATGAAGTACATCATGCAAGCAAGCATGCAGTATATGCCAGTTTGATGTTTGTTGCATGCTGTCTTCATCATGTTGCAATTTTAATGGTCAGGAGTGTATACAGGGTGTAATGGGTATAATTTCAGTTATTTTTATATGTGGTACCTTAATATGTACACACATATAGCTGGTTGTTTTTTCTCTGCATCGAACAGTCTTCCCATAAACACGTCAAAAACTTTACAACCTCATGTTTTCTGCACGGTCATAACGGCACCACTAAGTGGACTATACCTGTCAGTATAGACTAAACGTGTGTCATATGGCCTCAGTCTGCAATAATATACGACGATGTTCGGAATCTATCTCATCCCACGGTCCACATTTGGTGACCAAGAACCCATAGGTGGCTTGATTTCCTCTCCTTGTCGGTCAAATATTAGCGCTGAAAATTACTTTCATCACCAGACGACTGCCTCACGGCCGAGCATATCTCCAAAATGGTTCAAATGGCTCTGAGCACTATGGGACTTAACATCTATGGTCATCAGTCCCCTAGAACTTAGAACTACTTAAACCTAACTAACCTAAGGACAGCACACAACACCCAGTCATCACGAGGCAGAGAAACATATCTCCAATGGCGTAATTATTGACAATGATGCCTGTGATATGGAATTACATTTAGAGGAAGATTCTTAACGCACGTCCGATAATTATGGTAGTTGCAGTACCGTTTGGTTATAATTACAGTACAACTGATTACGTAGGTCCAGTGTGGGTTGTAATTATCGTATGGCAGCGAAACTTGGTAGATTGCTAATGCGTTAATCTGGAACCGAATTACGCCGGATAAAACAGTTGCAATTTTGGGCCATCAAGTGCATATCTGGTGTTATACGGCGTCTAGTCGTCTTTTCCGGTGCTCATATTGAGCAAATTGTGTAAAGGGGCGTTAATGATAAAATGAAAATTATGTCTTTCTCAATTGTTTGGCCTTTTCTGCTCATATCCCGTCCCTAATCGATTAAATATGGAAACGTTTCTATACGTGTTTCTTGCATTCAAAACGCCGGATTTGCACCTGGTGGCCAAGTTGCAACTAATTTTTGTCCAGCGCAAATCGGGTCCGCATTAACACATTAGAATATCTTACCAAGTTTCGCTGCCAGACGATAATTACAGTCCTCAGTGGACCTCTGTGATTAGCTACACTTTAATTATAACTACTCGGTACATGTTTCAGACTGAGCAGACGGATGTGACAAGATGCAATAGTACGTGTGCTTACGCTACCTGAGTCCCTCTTTGTCTTTCTAGGTGACGAGAACTTTGTGCAGCCCTGCACATTATTTAGCTGGGTCTCGGGGCGGGCAGCGCTTCCGCCGCGGCAGGAACAAAGCAACCACAAATCATGTCGGCGCTATTAACTGTAGGAAGCCAAACCGCCTCAATTGAAAAAGACCGACCGGCCACGCAAATGGAACGAGAATGTCCGAGGCGAAGGTCGGAGGGCCGCATTTATCTTACGGACAAGATGAAGCACATCACCTGACCACCACTGCCAAATATGGCCTTAGCTGGACTGCCGCTTTTCGTTAGGCTTCCGAAGGAGCTTCCTTTGTGAATTCTTAACATGGCTCGCTTGAAAATCAGTACCATTCTGGTTGCTAATGTTCAAGGGGCACCCGTTCACTTTACAGAGCTATGTAAAATCATTGCCGAAAAGACGTCAAAAATCAAACTGTACTAAATAATTCGATACCAGTTGCTTTACTTCTCATTAAAAAAGTTACATAGTACCGATGAACTCGGTAACTCAGTGTTTCGTAGACAACTATTTGTGATAGGTTCGTCATACAGTGCAGTGTAGTTAGCTGAGTTAACGACTTTTTTCTTTGGTAAAAACTGACGGACAGATATCGCAATACAAAAAAATCGTACACTGAATTCTTTCAGGGTTGGTACCAACACTGGTATCTTTCAATGTGTATACATTTGGATTCTGAAAACTACGAATATGCTGTCGACGACAGACAGACAATAAACAGACTCCTACAGAAAAAGCTTCATTTATTTAGAACTGGCAAATACGCAACAAGAGTCACATAAGTACTACCAAGACTGAAGCCACCTAGTTAAGAAATGCTAAATTATAATAAGGGAAAGACAAAAGTTGACAGAAACAAAGCTCCATTGTTAGCTGGAACAAAAATACCTGTACAGCAAAGTACTGAATCCAATGTCTTGTCAGTGCGGAAATTATTTTATGTAAAGCAGCTTTTATGGATGTACGACATGAGCCCAGCATTTGACACACGATAATAGCAGAAAAAGCTCTAAAAAGTTCACAATCTACAGTAAAAATACAGAACGAGCTAGAAATCTGTCACTTACTCCTTGCTAAAAATATGTTTGTTAAGGATCTGACGGATGAGATGATTATCACTAAATGGTAATCCGATAAACTTGAAATAGAGGTATATACTGTCAGCGAGGGTTCAACGACTCCTTGCGTGCTTCCTCTTTCTGTCAGCAAAAAAGCGTGTAGAAAGCAATCTCGTACAACTACCATCCGATGAAAAGTCAAGAAATGTAAGAACGTTTCTGTCATTACATAGAACAAATCTTAGAACAAAAGCGAATAAAGAACAGCCGCTGGCTAGCAGGATATGTTTTAATGTGACAAAAACACTAACATGAAATTGCTAAGTGGTGCGAAATGAGGCACGAACTACTGATCCACAACTCCAAATCTTAAGTCTTACATGCAAAAGAATGACAATGCCGTTCAGAATCATGTCTTTGTACAACGTTTAGATGTGTCACCTAAAATTGTGTGTAGAGTGTCTCAAGTCGAGTGTTTCTAGAAATTCTGCAAGTGTCTACGAATGCCTTGGACGATGTAATTCTTAAAAAATTGACGAATACAAGCAGGTCTACTTGTGTGTGTGTATCTGTGTGTGTGTGTGTGTGTGTGTGTGTGTGTGTGTGTGAGAGAGAGAGAGAGAGAGAGAGAGAGAGCGTGGTGGCACCTGTACATTGTTTTGTTAGTCTTCTTACTTGAATTACATTATACACAGGGACTTCAGAAAGTTAAACATCTCATTCCACGCTAAGACCATTGTGCAGCGGGGGTCGCGCATTATCAGAAGAGATTACATGTTCGGGATTTCCTGCAGAGCCAGTTCTGTTACGGTACGGA
Source organism: Schistocerca nitens (assembly GCF_023898315.1). NCBI lineage: Eukaryota > Metazoa > Arthropoda > Insecta > Orthoptera > Acrididae > Schistocerca > Schistocerca nitens. The sequence goes on along the minus strand of NC_064616.1, from coordinate 662,503,678 downwards.
TAACAGCTGCATCACAGGGTGCGAGTGAAATATCGCGCCGACTGGAAACTTACTGCAAAGTTGAAATGCTTGGAACAGTGTGATTCTTGTGGGCAAAATGTAAAGAGCGAGAGTCATCGAAAGTTAAGTTTTCCTGCACGACAATGCAACACCACCCACGGCGCATACAACAAAAGCTTTGCTTCAACGTTTTCGATATCCAGTCAGGATCTTGCACCATGTCATTTCCATCTTATCGGTATACTGAAAGAACATTTGGAAGGAACGAGAGGTTCTAGAATGGCTCCGTGACGAAGGAGTAGATTTAGATCGTCGAGGAACTGAATGTTTGGTTGAACATTCCGACCCTTGTTTACAGAGATTTAGTGACTATGTTGAAAAAATGGTGTCATGTATCTGTGTCACTTTGAGGTGTAGTGCAGCATTTAACAAAAGTTACATGGCCAGCCGTAATAATGTGTAACTTACTTGTTTAAGCTTAGTCGTATATTGCAACGAGTAATGAAGTACTTATCATTTTCCGTCTGTCTTTATGTCATGGTATTCCCAGAATTGTACACTGACGAGTGGCAGCTTCGTTATATGGGGGATTTCGTGAAATTAGGATTCATTTGTGGTTCAGGAAGTTTCAGTAATTACCCTCCGTAGCACATGTTTGCAGAGATCTGGAAGACAGGGTTACAGCTCACGTAGTCACACAATAAATCATTCTTATCGAGTTCCATCGTTGGTGTATGTGCGTATTTTGAGTTTAAGGGGCAAGTAAACTAGCTTCTGCCTGTTCGTCCAAATACAAAATGCAGTGAGCTAAAATGTGGCGTTCTGAAAATTGTACACCACAAACACTACACATTTAAAGGTCCTCTCATCGGAGGAGGAAGTGGTACGCCATCGGAATATGTGCTATCCGTAGGCGAGTAAGAAGGAACTCATCTCAACTGAGTGACCGGAAGAAGCTACACCATCACCAAGTAGTTAAATTCATAAACTGTTGGTTATAGTCCATTACTTTCGACCACTTTACTCCCACCTATGTATGACTTCGTACTTCAATTGAGAGGAGATAGTGTTTAGGACTACACTACAGTAAGTCACGTGATTACCAGTATATTTTTCTTTAGCTGCTGCAAATATCAATTCGCTTCCCTAAACTCCAGCGTTTGCTGATGATAACTCTTTCTGCACCTTCTGTAGACTGAAAATCTGGATAATTTGGACTTCTGTTATCAATGAAGTGTAGACTACAGGACGTTAAAGAGGTGGAAACAGATGAATTCAGCAGCATGAATACGTCTCATATGACCCATTACCAAAAAGATCTCTTATAATTCTGCACAAAACATAATAAATCCATTTGGTAAATAAGTGTTAACAAACTATCACGGAACACTAGAGAGGAGGGGCGGCCAAGATTTCGGCTCAAGACCTGTGCCCGGGCACGAGTGCCAAAGCGCTTAGCCTTACTTCACATTTTCCCCACCGCCACGCCATGTCGTAAACCGCAAAGAGGAGGAAGAGAGGAAAACTGCGAACGCTCCGCATTTAAATGGCATTACAGTCACATTGTATACTACTTGGTTTTATATTTCACATTTCTCAACAACATAGTCACAAACAAAACAAATATCCAGTATTATATAATTATTTTTGGCGCACTGAGGAGATAATATAATTTTTTTCTTGTACAAACTGTCGGCATTCGGATAGATGCAGACAATTTCACAGAGTTTCGCACTCAAGTTGCCACGTAATTGTGGCATATTTAGATTCATAATCGAGAACAGGTCTTTCACACAAATAAGTCGATCAAAATACTGTAACACTTTTCCGAACTCGCCGGCCGCGGTGGCCGTGCGGTTCTGGCGCTGCAGTCCGGAACCGCGGGGCTGCTACGGTCGCAGGTTCGAATCCTGCCTCGGGCATGGGTGTGTGTGCTGTCCTTAGGTTAGTTCGGTTTAAGTAGTTCTAAGTTCTAGGGGACTTATGACCTAAGATGTTGAGTCCCATAGTGCTCAGAGCCATTTTTTTTCCGAACTCGTTATGGAGCCTTGGAAACTCTACCTGAGGGAAGCAATGTGGACACGGACACTTTTAACGTAAAAAGATTTGTCATTAAAACTGGAATTATCTTGCAGGTCAATCAGTTACATCTGCACATGCACAGTGGTGCTTTCAGCTGAAACGGCAAACGGTCTCGAAAGCAGCTCGGAAACAGATATGACTGACAGCGTCCTCAAAAATTTTATAAAACTATCCTCGTAATTCTTTCAAGGCCACAATGAATTCTTCAAAATCCGTGTTTTCTTTAGCACCATTGAGCTTATGGAGGTGGACTTTCTTTGTCAGAATGTGTCCCTTCTACAACGCGATTTTCTCTTTAAATGCATCCCCATCAAATCAAAAAGAAGTTACCTTACGATGTCTTACTAAGGGCAGCGTGTAGTCAAGTCCACTTAAAATGAGAAGTCTACACTTCATTCTGGATGTTCTGATTTTCGTTTTGCACTCCTTTGTCCTTCATAAACTCAATAACAGCGAGTTTTAAATCGGAAAATTATTCCATGCATACCTCTTAACTTAACCAAAATAATTTACAGTAATATAGGAAGTCGCCATAGTCTTCGTTCAGTTCCACTGAAAACTGTGGCAACTGACAACGGAACAATAAGTGCGGCTTCAGAAATTTTACTGTTCGTACCACCAATTTCTTCACGTGCTCCAGAGCTGCAAATTTATCTCAAAGAGCTTTTTTAACGTGCACAGCAATGAATCCCGCTTGTCGGTCGATGTAATTCTTTGTTCTTTCATTGTCAACTAAATCTTTAAATTCTTCCCGCATGGTACTGTAATGTCGTTAAATAGCAAATATGTAGTACCTGTCGCTTATGTGAACTGACAATTCTCATCCCTCTCTTCCCATTCATTTTAAAGGATTGTTAAGACATACCGCTAGACTGCCTGTTTTTGTGCAAACAGTCACTGCACCTGTGAACGTCCCTCAGACCACGAACAAATAGCGAAGGTTAAACAGCGCTGACAGTACGATGCTGCCGAACTCAGAGAGTTGTACCGGCCGAAAAATGCCCCACCGCAGTGCTAAATGAAACGTCGCGTTGTTCCGTGTACTTACAAGAACCGAAGGAAGTGAAGTGACAGGCCCGCACACGTTGCACGGGTGAAGTTTCGCACGCCGTGGCCGCCCTTACCACAGAGCACCCAAATGAATTCCCTTATTTGGATCCATCTGTAAATACTACCGTATAGAAACGCAGCTGCTTTTAAAAAAATACGAAAAACAAATAAAAATTATATCAAGGTGTGCAGTCCCTTCTGCACCTCACTAAATCTAAAATTATCTAGGACCACTTCAGTAACCAAGGCGGAAATCGACTCGATCGCTGAGGTAATATGTTTATTTGTCCCATACCTAAGTGCCACTAGATCGTGCTTTGTGCTGTTCGCAAATGGGTTCATTGTCCACGAGCAATTTACAAAAATCTATTCCATACCAGGATTAACAACGGCTTGGTATGACAGGGTTTCTCTGAAGGGGAAGAAGTTATACGCCTGACGCGTTACGAAAATCTGCTAAAGGATGGCAAATGATGGATCCACAGTAAAGAGGCACGGTATGGGGGTACTGTAGACACCCGTGGCCAGCCTAATCCGGACGGGGACGACAGCGACGATGAGCCTGAGAACTGTAGGTCTCGTTGATCATTACACAGTGAACCCATAATGTAGCCGGAATCTCACAAAAGTTTTATAAAACTTGGGGAACAGTCTTTCTCCTCAATATCTGTGTTCAAGATATTAAATTATTTCAAGGATTTTGCCTTTAGATCCCTTAGACGTGGTCCATCATAGAACTGGGATAAGAAGAACCCGTATGTATGGTAAAATGAATTGGAGCCTCAACCACGCACTTTGCAGTGACCAGCAAATTATACATGCAGATGTTTCTGTAGAGACGTAATTATCTCTCTCATATAAATTTAACAGTTTCCTATATATGAACCATCAGTGTGGGGGTAATCAGAAAACAGGCGACGATTCCTTTTTTTTTTAATAAAGCGATGCTGCTGACGAAGCTACTTATTGCGTTTTTTTTTAATAAAGCGATGCTGCTGACGAAGCTACTTATTGCGTTTTCCAATGATAATACAGATTTCTGCTGACATCAACGACATAAAACAGTGCATATAACGCAATCAGCGCCTTCTCAAAGATTCTAAATCTCACTTACCTTGTTAGTTGATCTCCATACATGCATTACGTCCGTAGAGATGGAGACCTGCAAAAGACATCAAACAGCAGTGAGGAAATTTTCTCTATGCGGTTACTATTATGATATTCACGTCATTTATATTTTAGGTCCTTCCTCTCGAAAATGTAAAATTAAGCAAGTTACGAGTCGGAGCGCCCAGGGTAAGCCTCGGTAAAAGACGACTAAGAAGAAGATAATTTAGTTTCTATTTTGAATATTACGGAAAATAAAAGAATGAAAAAGGCAAGAAAAAGCGAACAAAGTGAAATTAGTCTCTGCCGGTCCATTATAGTCAGGGGACGTCGGCTGGTACGTACTTCTCAATTCAATAAACTTTAACAACAGCCGTGTAATTTAGGTTAGTTTATTTTATTTCTAACGCAACTAGTCTCGGCAACTCATTTTGCCATACGCACCCTTTCGTATGAATCAGTTGCACAACGATTGGGATTCACGGTATCCAGTTTTATGGCGCTATACGATAAGCTCGTTGATTCGATAAAAGCGTATGGGGCCTGAAGATGGCAAAATGAATTGCCGAAACTGGTTGCGTTCGAAATAAAATAAAATAACCTAAAGTATATTGCTGTTGGTAAAGTTTATTGAATTGAAAAGTGAAATTATGTTCTGTTGAAAAAAGTTTAAAAAAATAATCAAGCAATACGAAATCCGTTATTATGAACGCAACTCAGCATTACGTATTTATGTTAATTCAGTTTCCTTGTTTGTTTGAGAGGGTTGTACAAGTTTGTTTTTGGGAGGAAAGTAAAACATGCATAAAATGACAGACAGAATTGTGATATTTCTCGTATTATCAGTTTTACGACATATACTGAACCCCCATACTACAGTAGTACAAGTTTATATGCCAACTAGCTCTGCAGATGATGAAGAAATTGATGAAATGTATGACGAGATAAAAGAAATTATTCAGGTAGTGAAGGGAGACGAAAATTTAATAGTCATGGGTGACTGGAATTCGTCAGTAGGAAAAGGGAGAGAAGGAAACATAGTAGGTGAATATGGATTGGGGGGAAGAAATGAAAGAGGAAGCCGCCTTGTAGAATTTTGCACAGAGCATAACTTAATCATAGCTAACACTTGGTTCAAGAATCATAAAAGAAGGTTGTATACCTGGAAGAATCCTGGAGATACTAATAGGTATCAGATAGATTATATAATGGTAAGACAGAGATTTAGGAACCAGGTTTTAAATTGTAAGACATTTCCAGGGGCAGATGTGGATTCTGACCACAATCTATTGGTTATGAACTGCAGATTGAAACTGAAGAAACTGCAAAAAGGTGGGAATTTAAGGAGATGGGACCTGGATAAACTGAAAGAACCAGAGGTTGTAGAGAGTTTCAGGGAGAGCATAAGGGAACAATTGACAGGAATGGGGGAAAGAAATACAGTAGAAGAAGAATGGGTAGCTCTGAGGGATGAAGTAGTGAAGGCAGCAGAGGATCAAGTAGGTAAAAAGACGAGGGCTAATAGAAATCCTTGGGTAACAGAAGAAATATTGAATTTAATTGATGAAAGGAGAAAATATAAAAATGCAGTAAATGAAGCAGGCAAAAAGGAATACAAACGTCTCAAAAATGAGATCAACAGGAAGTGCAAAATGGCTAAGCAGGGATGGCTAGAGGACAAATGTAAGGATGTAGAGGCTTGTCTCACTAGGGGTAAGATAGATACTGCCTACAGGAAAATTAAAGAGACCTTTGGAGAGAAGAGAACCACTTGTATGAATATCAAGAGCTCAGATGGCAACCCAGTTCTAAGCAAAGAAGGGAAGGCAGAAGGGTGGAAGGAGTATATAGAGGGTTTATACAAGGGCGATGTACTTGAGGACAATATTATGGAAATGGAAGAGGATGTAGATGAAGATGAAATGGGAGATAAGATACTGCGTGAAGAGTTTGACAGAGCACTGAAACACCTGAGTCGAAACAAGGCCCCGGGAGTAGACAACATTCCATTAGAACTACTGATGGCCTTGGGAGAGCCAGTCATGACAAAACTCTACCATCTGGTGAGCAAGATGTATGAGACAGGCGAAATACCCACAGACTTCAAGAAGAATATAATAATTCCAATCCCAAAGAAAGCAGGTGTTGACAGATGTGAAAATTATCGAACTATCAGTTTAATAAGTCACAGCTGCAAAATACTAACGCGAATTCTTTACAGACGAATGGAAAAACTGGTAGAAGCGGACCTCGGGGAAGATCAGTTTGGATTCCGTAGAAATGTTGGAACACGTGAGGCAATACTAACCTTACGACTTATCTTAGAAGAAAGATTAAGAAAAGGCAAACCTACGTTTCTAGCATTTGTAGACTTAGAGAAAGCTTTTGACAACGTTAACTGGAATACTCTCTTTCAAATTCTGAAGGTGGCAGGGGTAAAATACAGGGAGCGAAAGGCGATTTACAATTTGTACAGAAACCAGATGGCAGTTATAAGAGTCGAGGGGCATGAAAGGGAAGCAGTGGTTGGGAAAGGAGTGAGACAGGGTTGTAGCCTCTCCCCGATGTTATTCAATCTGTATATTGAGCAAGCAGTAAAGGAAACAAAAGAAAAATTCGGAGTAGGTATTAAAATTCATGGAGAAGAAGTAAAAACTTTGAGGTTCGCCGATGACATTGTAATTCTGTCAGAGACAGCAAAGGACTTGGAAGAGCAGTTGAACGGAATGGACAGTGTCTTGAAAGGAGGATATAAGATGAACATCAACAAAAGCAAAACGAGGATAATGGAATGTAGTCAAATTAAATCGGGTGATGCTGAGGGGATTAGATTAGGAAATGAGACACTTAAAGTAGTAAAGGAGTTTTGCTATTTAGGGAGTAAAATAACTGATGATGGTCGAAGTAGAGAGGATATAAAATGTAGACTGGCAATGGCAAGGAAATCGTTTCTGAAGAAGAGAAATTTGTTAACATCGAGTATAGATTTAAGTGTCAGGAAGTCGTTTCTGAAAGTATTTGTATGGAGTGTAGCCATGTATGGAAGTGAAACATGGACGATAACCAGTTTGGACAAGAAGAGAATAGAAGCTTTCGAAATGTGGTGCTACAGAAGAATGCTGAAGATAAGGTGGGTAGATCACGTAACTAATGAGGAGGTATTGAATAGGATTGGGGAGAAGAGAAGTTTGTGGCACAACTTGACTAGAAGAAGGGATCGGTTGGTAGGACATGTTTTGAGGCATCAAGGGATCACAAATTTAGCATTGGAGGGCAGCGTGGAGGGTAAAAATCGTAGAGGGAGACCAAGAGATCAATACACTAAGCAGATTCAGAAGGATGTAGGTTGCAGTAGGTACTGGGAGATGAAGAAGCTTGCACAGGATAGAGTAGCATGGAGAGCTGCATCAAACCAGTCTCAGGACTGAAGACCACAACAACAACAACACTGAACCTTTAATAATGGGTGGGTGCATCGGTAGAGTATCTACGGGTAAAGTACTGGTTTGGCAACCAGCACTGATATATGTAACATCGAGCTTGAGATATTTCTTGACGATGTGTAGTTCCCGTTGAAAGAATGAACAACAAATCAGAAAGTTGGGAACTGCAAACTCCACCCCTATCCCGTCTCAGTCTTTATCATTAATTCTCCTGAAACAACATGTTGACTAAGCAAGGCACTCCGTCATCAGGCCACATGTGGCCCACCGGGACCATCCGACCGCCGTGTCACCCTCAGCTGAGAATGAGGATAGGAGGGGCGTGTGGTCAGCACACCGCTCTCCCGGTCGGTATGATGGTTTTCTTTGACCGGAGCCGCTGCTATTCGGTCGAGTAGCTCCTCAATTGGCATCACGAGGCTGAGGGCACCCAGAAAAATGGCAACAGCACATGGCAGCCCGGATGGCCACCCATCCAAGTGCCGGCCACGCCCGACAGCGCTTAACTTCGGTGAACTGACGGGAACCGGTGTATCCACTGCGGCAAGGCCGTTGCCTACATGTTGACTACAACCCGGAAATTTTGAATTTATAAATAGATTGTTAGCATCAACGAATCAATGGAACAAATGTTTACTTATACTACAGGTTGAACCCCCAACTCCAGCGACAAAATTTCGGAGGTCGTTCAAAAATATTTTCTGAATTACGATTTATAGCAACAAATATAAAGCGATTCGCATACGCAGACATTTACATACTTACATGTCCCATATGACAAGAATGGGACAGGTAGTATGCATCTGTACTCTGCAAACCACTGTGAAGGGCTTCGCAGTGGATAAATCCCACTGCATCGGTTATTAGGGCACTTTTCCATACCATTCGTGCATGGGGGTCGAGAAGAATGACTGATTAAATGCTTCCGCCCACGCTGTAATTAATCTAATCTTGTCCTCCCGGTCCGTACGGGAGCGATACGTAGGGAATTACAGCATGTTCTTATAGTCATCATTTAAAGCTGGTTCTTGAAGCTTTGTAAGGAAGCTTTCTCAGAACAGACTGCGTCTATCTTCAAGAATCTGCCTGCTCAGTTTCTTCAGCATCTCTGTGACACTCTCCCACGTGTCAAACAATCCTGTGACCTATCTTACTGCCGTTCTCTATATGCGTTCAATATCCCCTGTTAGTCCTATTTGGTACGGGTCCTACACACTTGAGCAATATTCCACAATGTATCGCACGAGTGATCCTCTGTAGATTGATTTCATATCCCTAGTATTCTCCCAAAGAACCTACGTCTGCCACCTGCTTTATCTTCGACTGGATCTATGTGATTGTTCCACTTCATATCCCTACAAAGTGTTACACCGTGTTACTTGTATGTATTGTCCGACTACAGATTTGACTCTTTCACAATGTAGCCGTAAGGTACTACGTTTTCTCGAGTTGTAAAGTGCACAATATTACATTTCTGAACATTGTAAATACGTTTTTTGCGCCAATTTGAAACCTTATCGATATTTGTGCAGTTTGTTTCAGACAGTACTTAATTAAAGATTACTGCATCATCAACGAAAAGCCTTAGGTTACTATCTATATTGTGCGTAAGGTCATTAATATAAGCTTGGGGCACACCCAGAGTTACTTCTGAAATTTGTTGATGATTATCCACCCAAGACAACTTGCTAAGACCAGTCTATTAATAAATCGTCAATCCAGTCACAAATTTCGCTTGATATCCCGTACAATCGCACTTCTGATAATAAGTGTAGATGTGGTACTCAGTCAAATGCTTTTCGGAAATCGAAAAATACTGCATCTACTCGATTGCCTTGTTCCTCGTGTGAGAAAAGTGCGAGTTGGCTTCCACGTGATCGATGTTTTCGGAATCCTTGCTGGTTGGCATGCGAGTGGCCAATCTGTTCAAGATACCTCATTACGTTTGAGCTCAGAATATGTTCTCGGATTCTACAACTGGCGTTATGGCATGGGAAGCTATAGGGTACGAATTCAGGTTACAACTGATAGTGACTGATGGAACTTTGACGGCACGAAGGTGCGTGACGGCCATATAGTGTGTTACCTCTCATGCGACAGTATCGTCGTGCTGTTTCTGAATAGGACAATACTCGTCCAATAATGGCACGTGTCTCTGTTAACTGTCTGCGTCATTTTGAGGTGTTCCCATGGTCAGCAAGATCACAGATCCAGGCAGTGCACGTAAAATAACACAACCATAATAATTTGTTTACATCACAGGTTAGTTCAGTGCTTTTGCTCTGTAATTGCCTTGTACAGTGGATCTTCTATGTGTAAGCTGTTTGATTTGATGGATGTACTGAATGGTCGATTGATTTACACAACCACATAGACGTCTCAGAATGGGATAGGTACATAGCCACAGATTTTTGCAGTCAATGCTACGCGACGTTTAAGGTGTTGTAAAGACCCACGCCACTTGACAGTGGAAGGCTGGAAACGAGTGATTTGGATTTTTTTTTCTTTATTGTTATTTCATTCCTCAATGAGGCGGGCCAGCAGTGGTCTACATACGCCACTCTTCAGCCAAGAGACACAACAGATAGACACAGAGGACAGAGAAACTTATAAAAGCATGGTAATACATGATGAACATATTCACAATATATCAGAAGTCGTTCGACGGAAGGCACAGTACATAGAGGGCGTCGCCATGTGAACAGATGAAGACATCCAGTTGGAGACGCGAACGTAGGAGAACACTGATGCAAACACTGTAGCACACAACGGAGAAACACTGACGCACAGAAACGCTGGTGACGATCATCAGCGAAGCATTCACAAACACACTGATGAAAGGGGGGGGCTGCCTCCAGGTGGAAGGGAGGGGTAGGAGGGCGGGAAAGAGGGGGGTGGAGCCAGTGGGAGAGAAGAAGGGAGGGGGAGGGGAGGGGAGAGGGGTGTGTGTGGAAGCCCAGGGAGTGGGGGAGGGGAGAGAGGGAGGGAGGAGGAGGGAGGAGGGGAGGAGGGAGAGAAAGGAAAGAGGGTGCCCCGTAGGAAAAACACAGGAGGAGGAAGGGTAGGATCAAAGCTGGTAGGAGGGGTAGATGGAGGGGACGAGGGCATCACCAGGGAGGGGGAGTTGGTAGAAGCCACCTTGGGCAAGGGTATGGAGTGTGGTAAGATGGAGAGCAGGTTGGATGCGGGTGTACAGTGGACGGGGGTGGGAAAGGATGGGAGAGACAAGCGGGTGAGGGGGATCAAGTTTATGAGAGGTTTAAAGGATCCAAATCCGTTCAAGGAAGTGGAAGAGGTGTGGGAAAGGAATTAAGTCATAGTAGATCTGCATGGGGGAAGGGAGGCGGATGCGATAGACGAGGCGGAGCACATGGCGTTCCAGGATTTGAAGGGACTTGTAGAAGGTAGGAGGGGTGGAGATCCAGGGGGGATGGGCATAACAGAGGATGGGGCAAATGAGGGATTTGTAGGTGTGGAGGATTGTGGAAGGGTCCAGACCCCATGTGCGGCCAGAAAGGACCTTGAGGAGGTGGAGTCGGGAGTGTGCCTTGGCTTGGATCGTCAGGAGATGGGGGGTCCAGGAGAGTCGACGGTAAAGAGTGATGCCAAGGTACTTGAGGGTGGGGGTGGGGTTAATAGGACGGCCATAGATGGTGAGATAAAAATCAAGTAGGCGGAAGGAAGGTGTGGTTTTGCCTACAATGATGGCCTGGGTTTATGAAGGATTGACCTTGAGCAGCAACTGCTTACACCAAGTGGTGAACTGGTCAAGATGGGGCTGGAGAATGTGCTGGGAGCGTTGCAGGGTGGGGGCGAGGGCAAGGGAGGCGGTGTCATCGGCGTATTGGAGAAGGTGTAAGGGGGGTGAAGACGGTGGCATGTCTGCCATGTAAAGAAGATAGAGAAGAGGGGAGAGGGGTAATTTGGAGTGATGAATCACACTTTACCCTCTGGCAGTCCGGTGGAAGGATTTTGGTTTGGTGAAGGCCAGGAGAAAGTTACCTGCTGAGTGTCCAGCGAAGGGGTCGCTAATTTCAAAATTAAATATTTCGAAAACTTAGATCGATAAACGAGTGCAATAAACGGTGTGCTCATTTTGAAAGCTGTAAGAACTTTATATAGAACTTGCGAAATCACCCATAAAGCTGTTAACAGATAGCGCTGTAATCGCGGTATATAGCGCCTACAAATAGCGCGCCGCAGTTCAAAGCGATCAGTCCCGCCGGTGAAAAGTGAGAGGAGGTTAGCGTACCGAAGGAATGTATCCGATGGAACAACGTGTTCTTCTGGTACTGGAATACCACAGTTTTGAACACAGGCCTACGGCAACAAGGTGCAGTTCTCAAACACGGTTTAATGATCCATGAGGGCCCGATGCGAAAACCATTCGCAAGCTCTTCGCCAAATTCCAAAGAACAAGCAGCGTGGCTGATGATCTAGCGGAGAACGTGGGCACCAGGCAAGCTGTAGTTACTCCTGAAATCGTCACCAAGGGTTTCTGGATTATTCAGCAAACTCCAAGGAGATCCGTCCGAAGAACTGCAGCAGAGACTTGTTTGAAGAGGTCCAGTACGAAGAAAATACTTAGAGCGTACACATGTTTCCATTCAAAACCGAAAGCCACCAGGCCAAACCTGTACGAGCCGTGAGACAGAGGGCTTACTTTGCGAACCACGTTCTCACAATGAGTGATAATGAAGGATTTGATGTTGGCTGCATCTGTTTCACAGATGAAGCACACTTCTACCTGAATGGGGTAATGAATAAACAGAACTGGTGATTTAGGGTTTCCGAAAAATCTCGATTTGTGTGAAGCGAGACTACTGTATCCTCCCTAAGTTACTGTTTGGGCTGTGGTATGCAGAAGATGCGTTACTGGCCTTTTTTTTTCATGCTAGAAACGACCTTTAATGATCGTTACGTTGCAATTTTGAATGAGTTTGCGGCCACACAGCTAGCGTTGGAGGATTGACCACACACACAGGGTTTATGTAAGATGGGCTCAGACTACAACGCATCGAGTAACTGTTTCGCTGTATTGATGAATACTTCGAGAATAGAGTCATTGAGTTGGACTGTTGCTAATTTACTGGCGCAGTGATGCATTGACCACCATGTTCCCCCGATCTGACTCCTTGTGACTCTCTTCTGTGGTAACATTGAAAGGCGCTTCTACTAGAAACATCCAGTCAACCTGGACGAGCTTGAATCGGAGATCTGTGTGGCATGTGCATCGATTTCCGTCGAGACACTACTTGATGTGATGGCAAATTTCATTGTTCGCTTGTTCCACCTGAGTACTGAACACTTCACAAAAAGATTGTGATGTGACTGCAAAGACCGCTTGCAGAGGACGAGTTTAATTATACACTGTACGAGCCGCACAGCGTACAGCGCCATCGGTGAGCAGCTTTTCGATCTATTTCGGAACTTCCGTATAGAATTCTTACAGCTTTCACAGTAAACATACCTTTTGTCATATAGATCTTAGTTTTCGAAATATTTAATTTTGAAACCAGAAACTCGTTTGCTGGACACCCTGTACCATCATGTGTAGTGCCAGCAGCGCAGGAGGGAGGAGGTGGTGTTACGGTATGGTGATGTTTTTCGTGATTTCGTTGTGGTCCTCCAACTGCGTTTAAGAAAACGTTCAACGCGGAAGAATGTGAAAAAATTTTACCGCAATACGTACTGCGTACATTAGATGAACACTTCAGAGGGATGATTATTTGTATCAACATAACAGTAAATCAGCATCTGTGATTTGTGGACTATAAGGTTCCTGAAATGGAATGACCTACCCCGAGTCCCAACGAAACCCAATGGTATTCCTTTTGGATGAGTTAGAATCTCGACGCCGCTCGGGACCCCAGCGACTGGCATCACTACTTCCTCTGGTTTTGGTTCTTGACGAAAGATGGTTTGCCATTCCTCCGCAAACACTCAGACACCTCAGTGAAAGTTTTCACAGCAGAATCAAAGCCATCATAAAGGCGAAGGATGAACACACCCCATATTAATATCCTTTAATAGGTGTCCGGATACTTCTGATCAGATATTATGTATTATTTTTAAGTGCGGTTGAAAGACGGATAACGCAAGAAAACCTCATGCTTCAAATTGTTGCAGCCATTCTCAGTAGAAAATAAATTACTTGGCTAATAAGCTTGCTGGTGAGAGGAAGATGCTGGATCACACTAAATCTACAGAAACAGTCACAACAATCAGTCCAGTGATGACATTGCTGAGACGTCTAGCCGGCCGGAGTGACCGTGCGGTTCTAGGCGCTACAGTCTGGAGCCGAGCAACCGCTACGGTCGCAAGTTCGAATCCTGCCTCGGGCATGGATGTGTGTGATGTCCTTAGGTTAGTTAGGTTTAATTAGTTCTAAGTTCTAGGCGACTGATGACCTCTGAAGTTAAGTCGCATAGTGCTCAGAGCCATTAGAAACAATTTTTTTTGAGACGCCTATTTAAATTTCCGCACAAACTTCCCAGTCTTATCATCCTTTATCGAACACTTTTGAAAATAAAACTAACAAATACTCCTCAATGGTACCCAACTACTATATCAAAAAACAGTAAAAGACCTTGGAATAATCTTGGATGAACACCTAAACTGGGACGAACAAACGGTCACAGCTTGCCGGAAATCGCTCTCCTTCCTACATGCAATCCAAAAATTTAGAAAAATATTTCCAACCCATGTTAAACAAAAATTAGTCCACACACTAGTCTTGCCTAATCTTTACTACTGTGATGTAGTTCAACACGACACAAATAGTACAAATTCGAGATGCCTCGAGCTAGTGATGAATGCTTGCGTTAGATACGTGTGCAATATACGGTTGTAGGATCATATCAGTCCTTCATACTCCCAGCTAGGTTGGATACGCCCACATAAGGTACGCGATCTCCACACGATGTGCTTACTTAATTGATTTCTTAGTCACTGGGGCACCCAATACTTATCTTCTCACATTAAACACCTATCATCATTCCACAACCGCAATACCAGATCGGAAACGTCTAGCATCTTGGCTGTACCTTTAAATAACACAAAACCTTTCTCCATGTCATACTCAATCTCAGCCATAGGACTATGGAACGCGCTCCTCTGTGATCTGCGTCTTATCCAGAACCACTGAACATTCAAGAGGGAACTCAAAACTTACATATTATGGACGGTATAAATGGTTCAAATGGCTCTGAGCACTATGGGACTCAACTTCTGAGGTCATTAGTCCCCTAGAACTTAGAACTAGTTAAACCTAACTAACCTAAGGACATCACAAACATCCATGCCCGAGACAGGATTCGAACCTGCGACCGTAGCGGTCTTGCGGTTCCAGACTGCAGCGCCTTTAACCGCACGGCCACTTCGGCCGGCTATGGACGGCATAGCCGGCATTGTTGTGCCCCTCTCATCTCTTTCTTTCTCCTCTCCATCATAGATTCGAATTTTACAATTCTATTTCTCTTCCTCTAACCTAGCTACCTCTTCTTATCAGCCGCGCGGGATTAGCCGAGCGGTCGGGGCGCTGCAGTCGTGGACTGTGCGGCTGGTCCCGGCGGAGGTTCGAGTCCTCCTTCGGGCATGGGGGTGTGTGTTTGTCCTTAGGATAATTTAGGTTAAGTAGTGTGTAAGCTTAGGGACTGATGACCTTAGCAGTTAAGTCCCATAAGATTTCACATACATTTGAATTTTTCTGCTGTATCTCTATCACCCCATTCTATCGTCTCATGTCTCTGCTCGATGCGAATAACTCACAAGCTGCAAGAACATAACGAGAAAATTCCCAACTAGCAATAGGACTGACATTCATAAAAGAAAAATATGTTTATTTTCATATACATAGTCATTACCATTATTATTCTTGATAGTTATAACTATTTTTTTATCGTTATAGTTATCCTTGTACTACTGTTATAATCTCTATTTTTTAACATTAATACTGTATAACACGTGGTATGTCCATAATGTTATGTACAAACTGAAATTCGTTCAATCTGAGTATGCCTGGTTAGGTGTAAGAGAGGGCATAAAGGCCCTAATCTTGCCAGGTAAAATAAATGCATAAATAAATAAATAAATACACACACTACGCTCTTGGGTCTGAGCACTATGGGACTCAACTTCTGAGGTCATTAGTCCCCTAGAACTTAGAACTAGTTAAACCTAACTAACCTAAGGACATCACACACATCCATGCCCGAGGCAGGATTCGAACCTGCGACCGTAGCGGTCTCGCGGTTCCAGACTGCAGCGCCTAGAACCGCACGGCCACTTCGGCCGGCCTACGCTCTTGGTCTGGCTGCATGTACATTAGAATTCCCACACTGAGGCGCAAACGGCTGCACCGAGAATCATCTCGCGGCTCGCATCTCTTCCAGAACCTGCGCAAAGCACTTAGTGTGTCTGGAGGGGGCCCGCTTTGTCAGCGGGAGTCGGCGTAGAAACACAATATTGGAAAAATGTTCAGTCTTGCTGCAGCAAAGAGCGAGCATTAAAGCGAAGTCGCAACCGGGGTTCGCCTTTTTCCTCCAGCCGGTATCTCTCACTTTTTCGGTAGTCTCGATGTGTTTTCCATTACCGCCGTATAAAGAATTTCTCATTCAGTGTGAGGGAGGAGGTGGCTGCAGAATGAGACGCTTTTAAGTGTAATCACTGGGTAAACAGCGGCGCCTCCGGCTGCGGCTGCGCCCGCGGCCGCGGCAATAACCATTACTGCGTCTGCGCGGCGCTAAGTACACGTGCCGCCGTGGAATTGCATGCGATTACCAGCCGCGTCTCGCGCGACAAACCTATATCACCGGAACAGCTCCGTTTTCGCCCGCTGTCGCCTAATAATATACGAAAGTGTAAGGTACACTCATATCCACATCGTGGCTTATACGAGCTTTGGGGAAAAATAATGCGAGCACCTTTTGGCGTCCGGGTTTCACAGCGTGAATACGCCTGGTCATCGGTGAGTATAAGGCATAAAATTTTAATTATCACCTCGTAAAAGTCAAGTTACGTACACTCAAAGAAAAAAAAATGAAGGAAATATCCGAATGTGACGGAAATAGGTAGATGCGATGTACATGCACAGACAAACAAATGGTTACAATTAAAAAAATAAAAATAAAAAACACTGGGTGATTTATTCAAGGGAAAGAGCTTCACAAACTGAGCAAGGTCAACAACGCGTTGTTACATCTCTGGCCCTTATGCAAGCTGTTATTCGGCTTTACTGACTGATTGCTCTCCTGAGGGATGTAGTGCCAAATTTTGTCCACTTGGTACATTAGTTAGTCAAAATTTCGATCTTGCTGGAGGGTCGTGCCCATAATGCCCAACCAGGAGAGATCCGGTGACCTTGTTGGCCAAGGGAGGGATGGCAATCATGAAGAGAAGCTGTAGAAACTCTCGCTGCGTGTGGGCGGGCATTATCTTGCTGAAATATAAGGCTAGGACGGCTTGCTATGAAGGGAAACAAAACGGGGCGTAGAATATTGTTGATTTACTCTGTGGCGTAAGGGTGCCACAGATGTAAACAAAAGGGGTCTTGCTTTGGAACGGAATAGCACCCTACATCATCACTTCTAATTGTCGGGCCGTATGACTGGCGTCAGTCAGATTGGTATCCTACCGCTGTGTGGGACGTCTCGAGACACGTCTTTGCTGGTCATCGGGGCTCAGTTCGAAGCGGGACGTATCACTGAATACAATGGTACACCAGTCAACGAGATTCCAAGCCGAATATGTGTCTGGATGCTTTACTAAACCTAGTAAATTCTAAATGATTTTAAATGGCACTTCATATCATTTTTCCTCAAGAGACTGTTCCACATCTTTATAAATTGCAGTAGCGCGGCAGTGTTCCATGTTTTCCCCCAATGCATACGACAATGTGTCTATATTATCCAACCTGATGAATATGTTGTCGTGAAAGGGGGTCGTATTTTCTTCAAGCCAAATATTTGGCATTTACAGCTGCGTAAGCGAGGACATTACCATGTCGAAGATGAACCCCCCTTGTTCGCAACACCGCCTGGATGAACGCGTTCACCTCAACGGTCACTTTTTTCCCTCGCAGTGCTCTCATACCTATTGGTAAACGCAACGATCAGATACATAGAGTTTCATATATTTTCCACAAGGAACTGTACAAGTGGTTCAAATGGCTGTGAGCACTATGAGACTTAACATCTGAGGTCATCAGTACCCTAGAACTTAGAACTACTTAAACCTAACTAACCTAAGGACATCACACACATCCATGCCCGAGGCAGGATTCGAACCTGCGACCGTAGCGGTCGCGCGGTTCCAGACTGAAGCGCCTAGAACCGCTCGGCCACACCGGCCGGCAAGGAACTGTACAGGCCAAGGTATTTCGTATCATTGCTATTTATAAAATTTCCTGTTCCACTCGCAAATGAAGCGAGGGAAATACGATCGCCTATATGTCTCCAAGTGCGTCGTAATCTCTCTCACCGGCCATTCGTAAGATATACATAAAAGACCACTCCTTAACACTCTTATGCTGATATAACCGACTAATAATACACCTATCGGCACTCTTCTGATTTCGCTAGACGTCTCTCTTTAATCCGATCTGGAGGAGATCCCAAAAAATGGTGCAGTATTCAATAACGTTCTGCACAAGAGCTTTGTATGCAGCCTTCTTTATAGGTGCACTACAGTTTCCCAGAATTCTCCCAATAAACGGCTATTCGCGCTGACAACTTATGTGGTCGATTAAATTTTGTTGTTTTCCACCCGTGCGTCCAGATATTTCATCAACGGGACCTATCCAAACAGCTTTCTATTAATATTATATTCGAACATTACAGGAGGCGACGTTAACAGCCGTCCACTGCAATGGACAACTACACCGCAGTCTGTCTGATTAGAACGTTCTGGATCGTGAATTCAAATATTCAAAATCTGAAGGAACCTTGTCAGAACAAGAACCCACGTATAAAAACACTTTACTTGAAATTACAAAAGCAGCAACATTTCCTGTAGGAACCCGGCAAAATGTCAGTCCTCCGTCGTGTTTGCTCCGCAAGCAAAAGTAAACGGCTTCACAGCAGGCGCGCACAGTCGTGCGGTTGATTTTATTTAGCCCGATGTTTACCTGCCTCGCGATAAAGACCTACAAGTGCACTGAAAGGCGGTCGCGGCAATTCTCTACAGAATTTCATGGCAGTGCAGTCAGCGCGCATAATTCAATTTACTTGTGAAGCCGTTCAGTCGCAAACACAATGTGGAAGCTTTCTTTGACTCTTTATTGAACAGAGGAGGGACGTGAAGTTTGTAGACAGCCAGCTTTCGGGTGCAAAGGTAAAAATACAGATTCCTGGAAAAGAATGCCTCTGTCTGACGTAAGTATTTTTCACAGTGAAGGACAGTGCGTATAAACTTTTGACGGGTTTGTCGCTTTGCAGATGTTCTCCTCCAAGAAAATAGTTTCAGTAAGCATTTATGAAGTAATTATCACACTGTCAATTTCTTCACTCAAATGAGGTAGCGCCGCCGTTTTCTAAGCGAGCGCCATAGCACAATGACTACACGTGACCCGCATTCGGAAGGACTACGGTTTAAGTCCTTGCCTGGCCATCCAGATTGAGGTTTTCCGTGACTTCCCTCAATTGCTCCAGGCAAATGCCGGGATGTTTCCTTTGCAAGGCATGATTCCTCTATCTTTTAACATATAGAGCCTTTTCTCCGTATCTGATGACCTCAATGTCGCCACGACGTTGAATTCTAATCTTCACATTTTTCGCTTTTTTTTAGTCCCCTAAAATCATTTTCACTGCGTACTTCATATCCCGTATATTGGGTTTCACTGCATACACACAATACTTCTGCGCTCGGGACACAATGACCTTTTAGGATCAGTAAAGTGTCAGCAAAATTATTCAGAGAAGACACCCACTACTGATAGTGTGTTGGTCTCCCAAGAGAATTCTTGTTAAATTCAAGCAAATTTGTCAAAAATCTATGCTTAATGCAGCAACTGACATCTGATGCTAAATTTAAGCAAATACACGGAAATGTGAGCGAGTCAAGGGAAAGCTGGTGTATCGTTTGAAAATAGTCCCAGAGGTCGATGTAAGGAGTCGCTGATACCACTCAAGCAGCCCAGAGTGACCATACCGAGAAACGTACGATGGCTAATCCATGTGAATGTAATACTGAGGATGGCAGACTCAAGACATAAGTAGATTTTGAGGCGTTCTTTTCGCACATTTTAGAGTACTGGTCATCAGTCTGCAAATCGAATGAATGAACAAACTGAAGTTCAAAGGAGAACGATTCGCAACTGGCGCAGATCCAAAGGTGGGAGGAATCTAATGAGTCTCACGACCGCTCATTTTCTTTAGTAGCGTTTATATTTTCCCCATATGCCAGCGCTTTTCTAAGTCCCCCAAAAAATTCTGGGACTCTACCTTTGCGACAGCTTTTCGATCACTCCGCAATATTTTTTATCTCATGTATGCTTATAAAACAATTCTTTAAGGTTTACTTTATTTTTGGGATCATAAAAATGTCACATAGGGCCATGTGTGGCAAATATGGAGGCTGGAGCATCATTTCAATATTGTTTTTGGCCAAAAATTCGGCACAAGCAACGATGTGTGAGCCGGTGCATTATTGTGACACTAAAACAATGGCTTGTTTCACCACGATTCTGGGCTTTTTCCCCTGATTTTTTCAGGCAAACAGCGTTGAACTTGAAAGTAGTACTCCTTACAGATCGTTCGACCTTGTTGTAAGAAATTACGATGCACCCTGCCGTTAAAATCAAACGACACAGTGAGCATATCTTTACATCTGATCGCAATCCTATGGCGGTTTTCGGCCTTGACGATCCCTAATGCTTAGACTGGGACGATTCAGCCTGTTTCGATGTCATATCCGCAAACCCTTATTTCAACTCCTATTCTGATACGTTTCAATAGTTCTGTGTCGTCGTTGAGTTTGTCCAGCAGTTACTAAGCAACCTGCATTCACCGCTATTTTTGTTCGAAAAACAATTTTGGGACTAATTATTCTGTAACACGTTTTGCAAACTCTTCTCGCGTATTTGAACCTCCATACAAGTTCCTCATCTCAATTGTGTTACAGAAAGTGGTAAGGTAATGTACAGTGTACGGGTCAAGCTTTCCCACCGGACAATACGCAAGTTAAGATGATCCATTGTTGGAATACCTTAGTGAATCAGCGGCAGAGTTTCCCCCTGCCTGTACTCTTTGAAGCTCTTGTAAGTGATGTTCCCAAAAGCAGATCTGGCAGTGCACTGGATTCTTCAGAACATGCAAGCAGGTGACCTGTGATTTCTAATTTGTGGTGCAGGTAGCTGGTTTCTACGAAATAATTTCCGTGATGGCAACACGATGCGTTTATTTGCGTACCACGAAATAATACACTACTGGCCTTTAAATTGCTACAACGAGAAGAAATGCAGATGATAAACGGGTATTCATTGGACAAATATATTATACTACAACTGACATGCGATTACGCTTTCACGCAATTTGGGTACATAGATACTGAGGAATCAGTACCCAGAACAACCACCTCTCGCCGTAATAACGGCCTTGATACGCCTGGGCATTGAGTCAAACAGAGCTTGGATGGCGTGTACAGGTACAGCTGCCCATGCAGCTTCAACACGATACCACAGTTCATCAACAGTAGTGATTGGCGTATTGTGACGAGCCAGTTGCTCGGCCACCAATGACCAGACGTTTTCAATTGGTGAGAGATCTGGAGAATGTGCTGGCCAGGGCAGTAGTCGAACATTTTCTGTATCCAGAAAGGCCCGTACAGGACCTGCAACATGCGGTCGTGCATTATCCTGCAGAAATGTAGGTTTCGCAGGGATCAAATGGAGGGTAGAGCCACGGGTCGTAACACATCTGAAATGTAACGTCCACTGTTCAAAGTGCCGTCAATGCGAACAAGACGTGTAACCAATGGTACCCCATAGCATCACGCCGGGTGATACGCCAGTATGGCGATGACGAATACACGCTTTCAATGTGCGTTCACCGTGATGTCGCCAAACGCGGATGCGACCATCATGATGCTGTAAACAGAACCTGGGTTCATCAGAAAAAATGACGTTTTGCCATTCGTGCACCCAGGTTCGTCGTTGAGTACACCATCGCAGGCGCTCCTGTCTGTGATGCAGCGTGAAGGGTAACCGCAGCCATGGTCTCCGAGCTGATAGTCCATGCTGCTGCAAACGTTTTCGAAATGTTCGTGCAGATGGTAGTTGTCTTGCAAACGTCCCCATCTGTTGACTCAGGGATCGAGACGTGGCTGCACGATCCGTTACAGCCATGCGGATAAGATGCCTGTCATCTCGACTGCTAGTGATACGAGGCTGTGGGGATCCAGCACGGCGATCCGTATTACCCTCCTGAACCCACCGATTCCATATTCTGCTAACAGTCATTGGATCTCTACCAACGCGAGCAGCAATATCGCGGTACGATAAACCGCAATCGCGATAGGCTACAATCCGACCTTTATCAAAGTCGGAAACGTGATGGTACGCATTTCTCCTCCTTACACGAGGCATCACAACAACGTTTCACCAGGCAACGCCGGTCAACTGCTGTTTGTGTATGAGAAATCGGTTGGAAACTTTCCTCATGTCAGCACTTTGTAGGTGTCGACACCGGGGCCGACCTTGTGTGGATGCTCTGAAGAGCTAACCATTTGCATATCACAGCATCTTCTTCCTGTCGGTTAAATTTCGCGTCTGTAGCACGTCATCTTCGTGGTGTAGCAATTTTAATGGCCAGCAGTGTAACAGTTTACTATCATGAAACGATTCCTTTCGCATAGTTAATAAGTTCGGAGAGCATGATAAAGCCGAATATTATGTACGAACAGTGTCTGAGTACATTTTATCGCTCGTTGTCTCTTACATATTAACAGGCGCAAAATACGTCCTATCGCCGACTGGCGAGCTTGGCGTGCAGCCGAAATCTTTTGCCTACATCGTAGCACTTCGTATTCCTCCGTACATCTGCGGTAAGTTAACAATATTCATTTGTTTAGAAAATTTGTAGGTTTACTGCATAGCGTTATTGTTGCAGTTGAGCACTGATGGCCCGTAGGCTCCTCATTGTACCAATTATGCTAAAACATGACTTTAATCATTAATATTTAATAAAGTAAAATGGGCACTTTGCTCAAGAATACAAGTGGATACCCTACATCTCATCTGCAGGGCATGATCAGTTCTCAAGGCTCGCGTTCCCCTCTCCACTCCGTGATTCATCGTCGCGCCATATGGTCCGGTTGGTACTTCTGCCTCCGTGTGAACATGATTCCTGCTTACTGCCGGCTTATTCTCTAGCGCTGCTTAACGTAGCAAATGAACTCTGCCAAATTTCACTAAACGTAAAATTAGGAAAGTAAATGCCTTCAAAACAAGGGACACCTCACATTTTCCTACCAAAAACATCCGAAAAAGTCATGTGATGAACGAATTAAAATGCCAACATCATCAGCGACTTGATCTGATTGTTATTCGACGATCTTTCGTAATTGTTTCTTCCACTTTTTTCACAATTTCATCGGTTGATGATGTGCTGAGGCATCCAAGGCTCTCGTCATCTTAAAAATATTCAAAGCTTTCTTCAGAATGCAAACTACTCGTAAACCCTTGTTTTACTCACAGCAGACTCATTAAAAGCAATTTTTAACATCTCTGACACGCTGCTTCGTATTATTCAGTTCTTATAGCAAAATGTAATACTCATTCTTCAATCCATTTTGACACAAAATAGCTGACAACAGACTAAACATATTATATGACTGGCACAGAACAGAATCCTTGAACATATTCTCAGGTCGAATATTATTCCTGAGATTGAGAAGCGTATGTCAACGAGTCAGCATAGTTTTAGATACCATCGCTCGTACGAAAATCAGCTTTGCCTTTTCTCGTATGATATACTGCGAACAATGGATGAAGGAAACAGGCAGAGTCTATATTACTAGATTTCGGGAAAGCATTTGACACAGTGCCCCACTGCAGGCTGTTAACGAAGGTACGAGCATATGGAATAAGTTCACAGATTTGTGAGTGGCTCGTAGGCTTCTTAAGTAACAGATCCCAGTATGTTGTCCACGACGGCGCGTGTTCATCAGAAACAAGGAGTGCCCCAAGAAGGTATCATAGTACCGCTATTATTTTCTATATTCATGAATGATTTGGCGGAGAGGGTGGGCAGCAATTTGAGGTTGTTTGCAGATGATACTGTGGTGTATGGTATGCTGTCGCAGTGGAGTTATTGTAGGAAGATACAAGAAGACTTAGACAAAATTTACAGTTGGTATGGTGAATGGCAGCTTTAAATGTGGAAAAATGTAAGTTAATGTGGATGAGTAGGAAGAACAAACCCATAATGTTCGGATACAGGCTTATTAGTGTCATGCCTGACACAGTCTTGTCATTTAAATATGTGGGTGTAACGTTACAATGCGATATGAAATGGAACGGTCATCTGAGGATAGTGGTAGGGAAGGCGAATGGTCGACTTCGGTTTATTGGGAGAATTCTAGGAAAGTGTGGTTCATCTGTTAAGGAGACCGCATATAGGATACTAGTGCGACCTGTTCTTGAGTACTGCTCGAGTGCTTGGGATGCGTACCAGGTCGGATTAATGGAAGACATCGAAGCAATTCAGAGACGGGCTGCTAGATTTGTTACTGGTTGGTTAGAACAACACGCAAGTGTTACGGATACGCTTTAGGAACTCAAATGGGAATCCGTGGAGGGAAGGCGACGTTCTTTTCGAGAAACACTATTGAGAAAATTTAGTGAACCGGCGTTTGAAGCCGAACGATTCCACGGCCGCCAACACATACTGCGCGTAAGGACCACGAAGATAAGATACGAGAAATTAGGGATCATACGAAGCCAATGACTAGTAGTGGTATAGGGTGCCCTCTGACACGCACCGTACGGTGACTTGCGGAGTATCTATGTAGATGTAGACACTTTTCAGATACGTTTACCAAAACAAGAAAGACAAAATTGCTCAGATCGGACTAATAGAGTACGCGAAACTACAAAATTCCCGTTAGTTTTAAACACACGTTGTATACCAATTTGGTCGAGAAGTTACGGTGCAGTGTGGTGATGTTTTTCATTGCAACATGGCCCGCAGACAACATTTGGGTGAATTCACACGGGAAGTATCATCGGGAAACTCGTAGGAGGACGAAATGTGACGAGTGTAGCCCAGGAGCATAGTTTCTCGTCCTTGGGAAGCGTTCCGAATCATGGGAACTGCTGCCCAAAGGAGACGCTGATGGTCGAACACGGTCAAATACAGCAGCAGGTCACAGCTACATTGAGCAACACGCAAGAAGGGTTCCATGTCTAATGATGATGATGAGGTCCCATACTCCGAGGAGCGTAGGGGACTATGCGGGAGACCGGCACCGCTGTACTGGGCACGGTGGTTTGCCATTGCCTTCCTCCGACCGTAATGGGGATGAATGATGATGATGCAGATGACACAACACCACCCAGTCATCTCGAGGCAGGAAAAATCCCTGACCCCGCTGGGAATCGAACCCGGGACTCCGTGTGCGGGAAGCAAGAACGCTACCGCAAGATCACGAGCTGCGGACTCCATGTAAAAAAGTGGGCGCAATTTCAACATCTAACAGGACGACAGCAAGGCATGTGATCATACACTCCATAGTGGCACGGTGACTGCATGTGCTGGTCTCTTTGCCCGACGACCAGTACGTGAAGTTCTGTTGCCACCTGCACATCGATGGCGCCGTTTGCGAAGGTGCCAACAATAGAGAGACTGGACCGTCGAGGAGTGGGGTCGCGTGCTCTTCTCGAATGAGAGCAGATTGAGCAACAGTAGTGATTCTGGACGTAATCTCATGTGGCGAGAGGCGGTAAGCGCGGTGCACCCAGGAATTGAGTGTTGGTAGTCCAGGTGTTACGGTTTGGGAGGCATAATGCTGCATGGGCGTACTGACCTGTAACTCTTTGAACACGGTATACTCAACGCTCAATGTTACTGTGGCACCGTACTACTCCCCCCTCTGTCTTTTCAGGGATGCATTGTCTTTGACGACAGTGCACGACCACATCGAACACAGTAAGTGGAGCATCGCTTGAAACGAGATGATATTTAGCGAATGGAATGGCCTGCTCGTTCCCCCGATTTGAATCCCGTCGAGCACGTTTGGGATACGTTGGGGATACGTAAAGTAGCACGTCCACATGCACCAACGACCATATAGCAATTATCAATCGCGTTGGTGTAGGAATGGTACATCCTACCACAATAATTCCTTACCAACATCATGGCAAACTTGGGAGCACGTTGTAGAGCATGCATTGCCGTCCGTTGTGAACATACGCCCTGTTAAGAACCATTTTCCGCCTTTTGTAATGCCCAGGGGACCAACAAAAATCGAGGTGACTTTAGTGCCAATACTGTCTTTGAATAAAAGTGTAAAGTCTGTTCATCTCATGCGTATTACTTCCTGTTGTCTTATGTGTTACACTGCACTGACATATCGTGCCAAAGTGACTTCCGTGCTTAAGTTTTGCACACTTCTGAAATTCCAAAATGGACTGAAAGAATATGTTAGTATCACAAACAGATACCGCACAATGATGACACTGCTAAATGTACCGAAATTATGGCATTTGTTTTGCCTGCATAGCACCCATGAACGAAACAAGAAGAGTTACAAATAAAACTGGTAACACATACACCGCGAAATCCATCGTATCATGGCATGTGCAGTGTAACAATGATCAATGATTCATTCCACTTCACAATATATGTTTCTAATAATGATCTAAACAGACTCCTAAAGAATGATATCCTTTGTTGTTACAGAATCTCACAGGTAATCATCAACAGTATTTTATGAACACTGAAACAATGAAGATACCTCAAACACCCTTTAAGTTCTTCGAATTAGTAGGTCTTGTGAGTCTTAGTCAGATTTCAAGCAAGATATGTCGCCACTTTACGAGATTTGCCGTGCCGCTATAATTAAAAGGGTGCAACATGATCCATCTAGAGACAGTCGACGAATGTCCGAGGCAAAGATCAACTAGTACGTTAGTAGCCCCGTTCACCGATGTACCACGAGCTCCGCGTTGACAGCGGCAACCACTGTACTATTGCATACCGTATTGTTATAAAAATCGGTTGCCGGTTCTCTTATCGTAATGTTAGAATCAGTTACTGTAATGGGATGCGGAACCGCGGGACTGCTACGGTCGCAGGTTCGAATCCTGCCTCGGGCATGGGTGTGTGTGATGTCCTTAGGTTAGTTAGGTTTAAGTAGTTCTAAGTTCTAGGGGACTTATGACCTAAGATGTTGAGTCCCATAGTGCTCAGAACCATTTAATGGGATGCATATCATCACGCGCTCCCCATATTTCCAATTTTACGCAACGTTTATTATATTCTGTAAAGGATACTCAAGTTTTCTGCTGTTTGTCATGTTAAGGTACAATATCTCAAAAGAGCAGTGTACCTAGTATAACGAACCAGAATTACGGGCACCTTTGATCACCTTTCTGACGAAATTTGCGATTCTATTCTTTTTTCGGCTATGTTTGACCTACAGTTGCAAGTCTGTGGTACTAAAGGGCAGCCTATGGGACCTATATATTTTATGGCAGCCTATGAGACCGATATATTGTATGGAAATATTTACTGAAATTTCTCTCTCTTCCAATTTTTCTGTATTACTTTGGAACACTATTTCTATCTTTGATTTTAAAGAAGTTAATTCTCCCATGAATTCAATTTTATTCATTTGAACATAATTAGCATATATTTCGCAACATTACAGTATTCTTGTTACGAAATTTTCTCATAACATTTTATTCTCTATTAAACCAAGAACAGTTATAATTTTTTGAAAACAATCTCAATTTTTCATCAGGCATATAAAAGAAAATACGAAATGTGTATTATTCTGGCAATGTGAAATACTTCGTAAATTTGACAAAAAATCTATTTAAAAATAATGTATAACAATATATAATTACTTTATGTTTTTAAATTTTTCTAACCTCAGGAAACGTGTTTTCTTTGTAAACGTTCACTCATGTATGTAGAAAAATATGTAAAAAAGTTAATTTGATCAATTACCGGTTCTGGGACAATCTAGAACTTCAAGCTGTAATACATTACTTGTCGTACGCGCGGAAAGTTAGTTAAACTTTGTTTCGACGTCGTGTAGGACAGTTTTTGTCTAGATGCTGCGTAGTATGTTGGTCTTTGTACGGTGGTGGGAGTATGCGCCATATACGTCTCTTATACTGGAAACTGTAATTTGTAACTGAAAATCCATTTCAAATGTTTAATGAAATTGTTATGTGAGAACAACGAATATTATGACACGTATGTAAGCTTTCACGAAGACTCTCTTTAGCAACGTGCAGAAAGTTAATGCAGAGGTTGATTGCGTACCATGTGTGGATGGGAAATTAACCATAGAATCATGAAAATATTAAAAAGTATCTTCGCTTACGTCTAAAAACCTGGATCTTTACATCATTCCCTAGACAAAGAGAAGACGAAGTTCGGAGCCACAATTATATCGACGAAACGAGATTACTATTAAAAGATTTGCTCACAGATACAACCATTTTACGACGGTTTTTCTACGCTACTGTTTCCCGTTATGTACGACTACGTATTTACATAGCTATTTATCTATGAACAAATCTAGCTGGACAAATAAAATTGTTTATAATCCAACTAAGCAATAAGATTTTTAATGGGACTCGTATAATTTGTACGGGGGGAAAACAACAGCTATCTCGTTCGACTTAAAATTCTCATTCCGGCACGTTCCATGTTTTTCCAAGCGTGAGAAAAAGGCAATAATGTAGGGTGAAACGCGATATCAACAGATCAGACGAGATCTGTCTATCACTGAGATGTACACGTTGCTGTAGGGGCGCTGTGCCATAAAAAAAAAGTGATTGCTGTTCGGAAGTAATGTTCTAAGTCTCCGAATAGTTTTTGGGAGACGATGAGTACTGCTCTAGAGAGCGACTTAACCCCTTAACGCTATGTGTCGCCGTTTTGCATCATATCAGGGCGACGATAATAAATGGAAGGTTAACTGTATTTGAGCGCCAGTGACGGCAGCTGCAGGTTCTACTCGAAGTTAACAACGCTTCTGATTAGTGCCGCCATTTCCTAAGTGTTTGAGGTACTTCTGGAGAGACTTGGGTGTTCGGTCGTATATTCACGACACACACACACACACACACACACACATATATATATATATATATATATATATATATATATATATATATATATATATATATAAGTACTTATTTGTCATTGTTCAAGGAACTGCAGTTGGATACAGATATAAGTTCAGTTGTGAAAATTATTTGCTTGTTTCATAGTATCTTTGACGTGACGTAAATTACATTTTGATGTGTATAATAAACTAGTTGAACGTGCTAGCGAATTCGAAAATACTGTTTGTGTAAAACAAGTTTTTGTGTACCTCTGTGGGCACATGCAAGAGATGAAATCAAATGAAGCAAAGGCAAATATTTCCGTTGATTTGTAGCACCAGAATACTTCAGTGACCAATTGTGTTCATTGCCCGCATCTCGTGGTCGTGCGGTAGCGTTCTCGCTTCCCACGCCCGGGTTCCCGGGTTCGATTCCCGGCGGGGTCAGGGATTTTCTCTGCCTCGTGATGGCTGGGTGTTGTGTGCTGTCCTTAGGTTAGTTAGGTTTAAGTAGTTCTAAGTTCTAGGGGACTGATGACCATAGATGTTAAGTCCCATAGTGCTCAGAGCCATTTTTTTGAATTGTGTTCATTATTTACGTGTTCAAAATATAATTTATTACAAGTTACCAATAATCCATATCAAAATCCAACCTCACTGATTACATTTCATTTTTACTGCGATGTAAACATTCTAGTGAACCGCTAATACTCTGAAGCTTTGCCGGCCGATGTGGCCGAGCGGTTCTAGGCGCTTCAGTTTGGAACCGCGCGACCGCTACGGTCGCAGGTTCGAATCCTGCCTCGGGCATGGATGTATGTGATGTCCTTAGGTTAGTTAGGTTTAAGTAGTTCTAAGTTCTAGGGGACTGATGACCTCAGCTGGTAAGTCCCATAGTGCTCAGAGCCATTTGAACCATTTGAACTCTGAAGCTTTTATTTTGTTAACGGTGGATCCCAGAGAATGTTTGCCCCATTGACTGCAAACGGACATGTCATAGCTCGCGTACCGCCTGCGGAGAGGGACTGTGGCAGTTTCAAAATTGCCAGTAATAAACGAAATGATCTTCTAGAATTCAAATTCAGAATAGAAGAGGCACTCTGCAGCCAGGGAAAAGAAATGACAAAAAAAGTGAGATATCACTTCAGCAAGTATAGAGTCAAAATTGCTATGCAAGAAGTGTCCGGATCCAACAACGTCGGTTCCAGATCAGTCTGCCCGAACTGATGCAGCACGTCATTGGACTCATGTTACAGACAGAAGGAAAAGATAAAAAAGACCAGATTGTTTACGGCAGACAATATACATGTGCAGTCAATGTAATGTTCATCTGTGTCTCTACAAGAGAGTAAACTGTTTCCGAGAATTTCGCGAGTAAGGTTATATCGAATTATACAGGGTGCTACAAAAAGGTACGGCCAAACTTTCAGGAAACATTCCTCACACACAAAGAAAGAAAATATGTTAGAGCTCATTTTATTACTTCTCTTCAAATCACATTAATCATGGAATGGAAACACACAGCAACAAAACGTACCAGCGTGACTTCAAACACTTTGTTACAGGAAATGTTCAAAATGTCCTCCGTTAGCGAGGATACAAGCATCCACCCTCCGTGGCATGGAATCCCTGATGCGCTGATGCAGCCCTGGAGCATGGCGTATTGTATCACAGCCGTCCACAATACGAGCACGAAGAGTCTCTACATTTGGTACCGGGTTGCGTAGACAAGAGCTTTCAAATGCCCCTATAAATGAAAGTCAAGAGGGTTGAGGTCAGGAGAGCGTGGAGGCCATGGAATTGGTCCGCCTCTACCAATCCATCGGTCACCGAATCTGTTGTTGAGAAGCGTACGAACACTTCGACTGAAATGTGCAGGAGCTCCATCGTGCATGAACCACATGTTGTGTCGTACTTGTAAAGGCACATGTTCTAGCAGCACAGGTAGAGTATCCCGTATGAAATCATGACAATGTGCTCCATTGAGCGTACGTGGAAGAACATACTGACGAAACTAAAATGAGCTCTAACATGGAAATTAAGCGTTTCCGGACAGATGTCCACATAACATCTTTTCTTTATTTGTGTGTGAGGAATGTTTCATGAAAGTTTGGCCGTACCTTTTTGTAACACCCCGTATATAACATTTTTTTCATTTTAATCATATATGCTGTAAATAGATCATCAATATGATAAAATAAAATCTTTTACTAAAGATACCTACTGTCGCAAGTGTGTCACTTCCCTATTTATACCTGACGGGTATAATACAGTATACATCAGATTTGACATTATGTACTCTGCAACACTTCATTACTTGTTCAAAATTTGATTTTCGATTTTTTCTTTTAAGTGGAAATTTATTCGAATATTATGGGGTTAAGCGTGGATCAGCAGACTGCTTCGGGTGCTCGTTACCGGCAGCTCTGGCCTGCAGACACGCTTTCGTTGCTGGTAACTGCCTCTGCTCCCTCCGGCGAGGAACCGGCGATGCTGCCTCCACAATCTGAGAGCCTGCGTAACGGTTAATTTTAACGAGCCTCTCGCTACGAATAGAGGAAAGCGGTGTAAATTCATTCGGCCAGGTACCACGCCTAATAT
Organism: Schistocerca nitens; assembly: GCF_023898315.1. NCBI lineage: Eukaryota > Metazoa > Arthropoda > Insecta > Orthoptera > Acrididae > Schistocerca > Schistocerca nitens. Next base: position 662,472,116 of record NC_064616.1, on the reverse strand, counting down.
TCTTCACTCCTGTTAGTACGATACTTTGATGGTATTAGGAATTCCTATTAAAGGCAAGAACACTGATAATTGAATGGGGAGAAGTTTTTGCGCAGATGAGCTTCAATTATTCAGAGTGCGGGGCGTTGGTTACCAGGTGGCCGTTTAACTTGCAAATGCTGCCACGAGACGCCGCCAATTCCCTCGCCTCACCGGAAGTGCCCGCAACACCAGCGCTACTCAAACTCTCTTCCAAACGACACAGACTCCGCTGGTGAATTAAAACTCTGTGCCCAAAACTCAGTGTAATTTCAAATCTTGGGTAACCAAGTTGGTGTGTTTTTCTCACTTCGCTGATTTGCCTACAAAAAATGGGATACACACCCTCTTAAGTAAATGTTATTCGTGTGTGGAAAGCATTGAGTAATACCAACGAGATTACGGGAAACAGTATCATTACGCATATTATATATTTTGATCAACCCTGTTGCGAGTGCTACAGACACAACAAAACAGCGGAACACACCAAGACTGGCTGCCCTATGTAAATTCAAATCTTCCACTTGCTTCATGTGACTGGTTCCCTCTTCGTGAGAAGTTAGTGTAGAAGGTTACCGAATAACTGAAATGATCGATATCAGTTTGAGCAGAAAAAGGAAGTAAGGAACATTGTTGTTTAATGTTCTGTCGACAGCTAGGTCATTAGAGACAGAGCACAAGCTCCTAATAGTTGAGGTAGGGAGATGGAAACCGGTCATGCACCAAATCTGCCTGGATCGATTTGGGAAAAACGCAGAAAACCTAAATCCGGATGGCCAGACGCAGATTTGAGCTGTCGTCTTCCAGGATGCGAGTTTAGTGTGCTAACCACTGCGCCACATCGCTCGGTCAGTGTTGAACAAGACTGTAGAGTTACATGTTAACATAGGTTTGGTACAGTAGGGCAGATATTTTTAGTTCCACTTCTTCTGGCGACATAACTGGTTTGCTGTGCTGGTGTCTTGTTAGTATTTGTTCAATCTCCATACATGTTACGTCGCTGAAGTCTTATTCGAAGTCTCTTCCCAAAACCATAAGAATTACTGGCCTACTAAACAACCTGATGTTAATACCCATAGAAAATATCTGGAACTTTTTGGACGAATGGGTGAAATGACGAAAACAGTATCCACCAGTTTGGCAGCTATATAGAATCTAATCATGAATGAGTGGCTTTTGCTGAATACGGTGCACCCGAACAAATCTGTGGACTCATTTCCTCGCCAAATTGAGTGGCCAGAGACGATGTTACACAGCTTTTGTTTGGATGTCTTGCGAGTTAAAATGGTTCAAATGGCTCCAAGCGCTATGGGACTTAACATCTGAGGTCATCAGTCCCCTAGACTTCGAACTACGGTGGCCGAGCGGTTCTAGGCGCGTCAGTCTGGAACCGCGTGACCGCTACGGTCGCAGGTTCGAATCCTGCCTCGGGCATGGATGTGTGTGATGTCCTTAGGTTAGTTAGGTTTAAGTAGTCCTAAGTTCTAGGGGACTGATGACCGCAGATGTTAAGTCCCACAGTGCTCAGAGCCATTTGAACCACCACTTACAAGGGAACCTCCCCATCGCACCCCCCTCAGATTTAGTTATAAGTTGGCACAGTGGATAGGCCTTGAAAAACTGTACACAGATCAATCGAGAATACAGGAAGGAGTTGTCTGGAACTATGAAAAAATAGGCAAAATATACAAACTGAGTAGTCCATGCCAAAGATAGGCAAGATCAATGAGAGTGTGAGGTCAGGAGCGCCGTGGTCCCGTGGTTAGCGTGAGCAGCTGCGGAACGAGAGGTCCTTGGTTCAAGTCTTCCCTCGAGTGAAAAATTTAATTTTCTATTTTCAGACAATTATCAAAGTTCAGGCACTCACACATAATCAACTTCGCTCTCCAAAATTCCAGGGCATGTTCAGATTTGCTTGGACATATGCAGGATTTGACGGTCTACACACGGAAAAATTTGAAAACGTTAAAAACATATGTTTTGACAGAGCACAGGGAAAACTGTGCGACTCTGAAACTGTTGCATTCATTTGTTGCAGTTTATGTCACAAACTCTTATGTTTTCATCACTTTTTTGGGAGTGATTATCACATCCACAAGAAAACCTAAATCGGGCAATGTACAAGAATCTTTTTACCCATTCGCCAAGTGTACAAGTTAGAAGGGTCGACATCATATTCCTGTCATGTGACGCACATGCCGTTACCAGTGTCGTATAGAATATATCAGATGTGTTTTCCTGTGGAAAAATCGGTTGACCTATGACCTTGCGATCAAATGTTTTCGGTTCCCATTGGAGAGGCACGTCCTTCCGTCTACTAATCACACGGTTTTGCGGTGCGGTCGCTAAACACAGACACTAAACTTATTATAGTGAACAGAGACGTCAATGAACGAACGAATGGATCTTAACTTTGCGGAAATAAAGAAATTAAACCTTTCACTCGAGGGAAGACTTGAACCAGGGACCTCTCGTTCCGCAATTGCTCACGCTACCCACGGGACCACGGCGCTCCTGACCTCACACTGTCCTTGATGTTGCATATCTTGCGCATGGGCTACTCAGTTTGTATATTTTGCTTATTTTTTCATAGTTCCACACAACTTCTTCCTGTTTTCTCGATTGATCTGTGTTCAGTTTTTCAAGGCCTATCCACTGTGCCAACTTATAACTAAATCTGAAGGGGGTGCGATGGGGAAGTTCCCTTGTTAGAACTACGTAAACCTAACTAACGTAGGGACATCACACACGTCCATGCTCGAGGCAGGATTCGAACCTGCGACCGTAGCAGCAGCGCCGTTCCGGACTGAAGTGCCTAGAACCGCTCGGCCACAGCGGCCCGCTCTGTCTTGAGGGGATGGATAGTATTTTGTCTGATGTGTGTATCAGTCATGAATACTAAATATGCAACCAGTGATTCACTTAAATTTAGTTTTTTATGCTACACATGCTACCAGTTTTTAATTAATTTTTTACACAGAGTAAAAGGAGGTGTCCAGAAAAATCAATTTAGGCTAGACTAGATGTTACCTGTGGCTGCACTTGCATATCAATAGCTTTGTTATGACGAGTGATCGTCATTAAGTAAGCTACTGTACGTGCAACAACAACAGCTACTCTTACGTGTCTGCCTGTACGTTAAGTATAGCTCCTGCTGTGTGACCCACTCCCTCACAAGCTGCCCCAATGCACGATGTATCAGCATGGGCAGGAGCGCACGTGTATGCTTCGTGCTATTGAAGTAGCTATACATTATAAAACGTTTACATTACGCAAAAAGTAGTGTGGAACTATGGATTAAAAACACTGAAGAGTGTATAAACATTGTATTCCTTACTTTTAATCGTAATACGTAACACGTATCAATCAATAAAAGCATTTTCACAATTATGTTAAAGGTCAAAAGTCAAAGAGTAAATAGATTTTTCAAAGAGTGCATACTTTTCCTTAATTCACGCAATATTTTTCAAGTAAATAAGTGTCTTGTACTACACACTTTCAAAAGTAGCCTATGTTGTTCCTCAGAGTCCATGCTATCTCCATACCAAATTTCATCGAAATCGGTTCAGTGGGTTAGTCGTGAAAACGTAATAGACAGAAGTTACTTTCGCATTTATAATATTAGTGTGAATAACACATTCAATTGGACAGCCTTTTTCCGTGATCCAACTTTGATGAAATAAGGCCCATGCGGTACCCCAAACTATGCTCAAGGTACCTGTGAAAACCCCATGAAAATTCATCTATTAGTTTTGGAGAAGCGTGTTCAAATGGTTCAAATGGTTCAAATGGCTCTGAGCACTATGGGACTCAACTGCTGAGGTCATTAGTCCCCTAGAACTTAGAACTAGTTAAACCTAACTAACCTAAGGACATCACAAACATCCATGCCCGAGGCAGGATTCGAACCTGCGACCGTAGCGGTCTTGCTGTTCCAGACTGCAGCGCCTTTAACCGCACGGCCACTTCGGCCGGCGAAGCGTGTTCAAACAGACGGACAGACAGACACGGCAATTTTAAAGATTTATTAGTAGTATGGATGTAATCTATGCTTTGATATTCGTCATTTTTATTAATCGGGGAAATAGGTCTATTGTAGCTGCATACTGAATTCTGTTTAGAGTCACTGACTTCTGCAATGATGAGTAATGAAAGTTATTTTTTCTTCTATTGTTGCTGTTGTAGACATCACTGCTCTTCGCAAGATATGATGGATTATTTTGTCAAGGTATCGTTAGGCAAAGTCCAACTCCTTGAAGTGGCGTCTACCAGATGATTTTTGGTGACCACCGCTTGTTTCTCTCACTTCTCGCTTTTGTGTAATGGATTACTTCTTTCTGAGTAACGAGTTACCCCAAAAAATTATGCCAAAAGACATTAACTAGTGTGCCATCCTGCAGCGGCTCGATAACAAATGGTTCAAATGGCTCTGAGCACTATGGGACTCAACTGCTGAGGTCATTAGTCCCCTAGAACTTAGAACTAGTTAAACCTAACTAACCTAAGGACATCACAAACATCCATGCCCGAGGCAGGATTCGAACCTGCGACCGTAGCGGTCTTGCGGTTCCAGACTGCAGCGCCTTTAACCGCACGGCCACTTCGGCCGGCTGGCTCGATAACAATCAGACCCTGTCTTGTGCCATGATTGTAAGTCTCTAGTTTACTTCAACAGGCAGACCAAGACAGTCTCAAAAACGATTTTCATTTCTGTTACCACTGAACTACGAGCTGAAGATGGTTGGTTGGTTGGTTTGGGGAAGGAGACCAGACAGCGTGGTCATCGGTCTCATCGGATTAGGGAAGGATGGGGAAGGAAGTCGACCGTGCCCTTTCAGAGGAACCCTCCCGGCATTTGCCTGGAGTGATTTAGGGAAATCACGGAAAACCTAAATCAGGATGGCCGGACGCGGGATTGAACCGTCGTCCTCCCGAATGCGAGTCCAGTGCCTAACCACTGCGCCACCTCGCTCGGTGACGAGCTGAAGAGCACCGCTCAGTAATCAGAAACATGATCTGGTATATGTAGGAAAAGAACTGTGTAACGACGCAGTAAATCCCAGACGACAATAGACACAATACACAAACATATTCCATAGAGTAATACATATTCTTCCTTTGATCTTCCAAACTATTAAGTAATTTAGCTTAAGTATTTCAGTATATACGTCTACGTGCTACAAACCTAACAGACAGTGCTACCTGTTAGTGGCGTAGGAAACTGTTTGTATAAACGCATTAATTTTCTTTCTGACCAAAGTTTTAAAATCAAATTGCATTGCTTTTGTGATGCATTTCATGTTCAAAAATGGTTCAAATGGCTCTGAGCACTATGGGACTTAACATCTGTGGTCATCAGTCCCCTAGAACGTAGAACTACTTAAACCTAACTAACCTAAGAACATCACACACATCCATGCCCGAGGCAGGATTCGAACCTGCGACCGTAGCAGTCGCGCGGTTCCGGACTGAGCGCCTGAACCGCTAGACCACCGCGGCCGGCACATTTCATGTAAATCTACACAATACAGAACCAGCATAATGTGTAGTTAGAGAAACAAACGCATGCAAACATTTTTATTATCTGTGTACGAGAACTGCGTTGGTTAGGCCATCATTTGTTTATTATAAAAACAACCAGTAGTACTCTCTCTCTCTGTGGCTAGTAATGTGGCGGTATGTGTGTGTCTGGAGTGAAGTGGTATGAAAACGGCTATCTGGGAGAACAGCGTGGCTTCTAATAATTGCAGAATGAGTGAAGAATAAATTTATTGCCCTGTGTGCTGAGGCGAAAAAATGTCACATAGATGCCACTAAAACACACCACATACACGTCAACAGTACATCAAACCAGCCAAGTTTATGAAGAAATTTGGTGTAAAGTGAAACTTCTCAATGACTATTTCTATATTTATTTCGACACATATTAAAAGGCAGGGTAATGAACTGGCTTCCTATTATACTACATTTATCACCATAAGGTAGTATTAAGTTTGACACTTAAAGCTGTGTAAGGTCGTTTCATCTTTTAGAAATTGAAATAATATTGTAGGTTTCGTTAGTTGCCAGTATCTTTTACTCTAATAGCAGCGTTACCTATGCATGATTAATAATGCAGACCGAATGCATGTGTATATAAATGCATTATTATTGCTACTTGCCATGTTGTTACGCTTTGTGGTAGGAAAATGTACTAGGAGTGTTGCCTTCGTCAACTTCCGTATATTATAACAGTAAGAGTCAATTTTAAAATCCCTATTTAAAACATAGAAATTAATTTATCATAACTGTGTGTTAATGCATAATTTTCTTTGTAACATGGCAGTGGTTAATCCGAAACGCTCACGGTCTCAACATTTGATTAAACAGGATGATTAAATAATAAATTCCGACAAGACTGTTACAACGAATCCACACATATTTATTGTGTTTCATTTTCCGTATAGCGTAATGGTATCAGGACATAAGGACCTCAGTGTCTAGGTATTAGTTCGCTTTTTCAAGGTTGGAGGATGCTATGAACCACGCCTCTACTGAAGAATCCAGCACCGATCGAAAACGCTACGCCATCCGGCTTGGCGTTTACTTCCCTGGTATTCAGTATTTTCAGCTGAAGTACGCTGATTACTGGTTCGAGGGAGTAGTTCAGTACATTGTCACATTATAAACAGGTGGCTCGATTGTCGCAGGGTGGTCTGAATGTGACAGGGCATCTGTAGGCCGGCGTAAATGTTTGAAGGGCGACCAGCTATCCGCTGGACCACAGGCAGCCGTACTGAGATGGACGGAGCAGGCGACAAGCAGCAACTGTTTTTCCCAGGTTGAAACACATGTGTGTGACCTCCGGCGGCGTGGTCGCGTGATGCGCTAAGATGGTTGAACCCTGTGACTTAGAATACTGACATTAAAAGTAATAATATGACTGAAAAGACATAAAGTGCCTTACAGGCATGCTAGGAAAAAAACTAACGAAAGCTTTAGAACCGCAGCAATGGGACGAACTCGTTCAAAATTAAACCACTTTTATGACAGCAACAGTTAAAAAGTTATTAATCTTTAGTAACATTATTATTTATAAAAAACGGTAACAACTAAGCCCATTACGTAATTTACACTTACGATACACCAAATACACTGAAGCGCCACACAAACTGGTATAGACATGCGTATTCAAATACGTAGATATGTAAACAGGCAGAATAAGGCGCTGCGGTCGGCAACGCCTATATAAGACAACAAGTGTCTGGCGCAGTTGTTCGGTTACTGCTGCTACAATGGCAGGTTATCAAGATTTAAGTGAGTTTGAACGTGGTGTTATAGTCGGCGCGCGAGCTATGGGACACAGCATCTCTGAGGTAGGGATGAAATGGGGATTTTCCCGTACGACCACTTCACGAGTGTGCCGTGGATATATAGGAATCCGGTAAAACATCAAATCTCCTACATCGCTGCGGCCGGAAAAATATCCTGCAAGAACGGTACCAACGAAGATTAAAGAGAATCTTTCAGCGTGGCAGAAGTGCAACCCTTCCGTAAATTGCTGTAGATTTCAGTGCTGGGTCATCAACAAGTGTCAGCGTGCAAATCACGTCTAGATACGACTCTGACAGGTGACACGTACTTAAGCATCCTGTCTGATCACCTGCATCCATTCATGTCCATTTAGCATTCCGACGGACTTGGGCAATTTCAGCAGGACAATACGACGCTTCACACGTCCAGAATTGTTACAGAGTGGCTCCAGGAACCCCCGTCTGAGTTTAAACACTTCTGCTGGCCACCAAACTCCCCAGACATGAACACTATTGAGCATATCTGGGATTCCTTGCAACGTGCTGTTCTGGAGAGATCTCCACCCCTCGTACTCTTACGGATTTATGGACACCCTGCAGTTGTCATTTCCCTCCAGCTCTACTTCAGATATTAGTCGAGTTCATGCCACGTCATGCTGTGGCAGTTCCGCGTGCTCGCCTGGGTCTTAGTCGATATTGGGCAGGTGTACCAGTTTCTTTGGCTCTTCAGTGTTGAAGTGGGTAATGCCAGCAGTCATATTAACAGATCTCTTTTCTAGTTAAACCAACATACAAAATGTTATAAACAATTTAGTTAATTTAACTCAGATAGTATCATAACCATGACATCTTCCATAGATGTACGAATGATATTATCCCCATGGATACCTGCTTTAATAATCGAATAGTTTTCGGCGTTTTCACGAGTTACAGAATATGTAAAGTTAGTATTTTGACTAGAGTACTGGATATGGCAAAAAAAAAAAACATGTTTAAGATTCATATTAAATACTTGAAATAATGCATAAAAGTTTCATTAAGTTGTGGCAAACTGGCCGCAAATATGTACCGAATGTTTTTATCACATGTATTTATTTCAGATTATTGTTTAAAATCTGAATGGTGGTCAGGGTGAAAGTACCTACATTGATTCAAACAGTGGTCTTGTGATAGAGCCTTTAAATAAGCGTGCACAACAGTGCACAGGGTGTTTTCGGCGTGGGGTTTTCGTCATCAGTCTGTCGGCTGAGGTCTGAGCGGCGTGTGTGTCGCGAATGTTTCGCTGTGTGTTAGTGGGGTCGCGAGTGAAAACTTTTTGGTTAGAATCTCATGAGTTGTTATGTAAGTGACGACTTTAGTTTCATTTGTTTATTCTTGCAGCTGTGAACTTGTAAGGCGTTACTGCTTTTAACTGATTTAAACTATGTGATTGTTGGGTACATAGTTCCGCATAGTCAGCGCGTACACAACTTTCCCACTAGAGCGCGCCCCGCTAAGCACAACAGCGCAGGCTCAGCACTCGTCGGTCTCCGCACTACGAGATGGCGCTGCCTTAGAGACGGACCAAAATCTGCTTCCGCCGGTCTGCGTATTAATATGTAACGCAGCTGCTAACGTAGAACCTTTTCTCCTCGCGGATCACACTTGCGCAGTGATACCTGAACGTCTGCGAGGTATTACAACGAGTGTACAGACCTCCGATCAGTCAGTCTGCATTTGCCTGTACCAGTCTGCATTAGTCTGTACCAGTCTATAGTCAAGTTTCAGTCTGCACCTAAGAAGATTATCATATTCCTGTACATAGCCATGAAGATAAATGTATAGACACTTTGTCAAGTATCAGAGATATGTGAGAATAAGATTAACGTACCAAGACCAAAGGAACTTCAGATTGTCAATTGTAACAGCATCCAGAATCAAGTTACGTAATGTCTATGCTTGTTATTATTTTAATAAATGTGTGTGATAATTAATCAATTTCTGTTTAAAGTTGGTCACCGTCAATCTGCTACTCTAAGCGTGCAAGTGGCATTTCTATCGTCTGACCTAACGGCAGAAGATAAACACGCCCCGATTAGACCACGAGCCATATTGCTGATACTCGCCTACTTCGTTAGAGCGACAAGTCAAATAATCTGATGGTGTGGGTACCGACTATTGACAATAGCCAGCCACGCTGGAAGTTACACGCCGTACATTGTCCACACTTTGTTGGCACATTCTACAGATTCGTGATTATTTATCACTAAAGGGGTACACGACGTCAAAGAGTAGAAAAGTTCCACGGGTACAGCCGTAATGCGGTACACTGCACCAAACCAACTTCTTACTATTGATGATGTGAATGTCACTTGACGACTTTCATTCTATCGAATCCCATTGATATTACCATCCGCTACATGTGCAGCTACAAAAACCAGAAGTTATTCATCCAAATGCTAATATCATCTGATCTGGAGCCCTATACGTAGCATGTTTCGCTCAACAGTTAGGGTAATCAAAAGACTGACCGCCTTCTCGTCTGTACTCCCATCGTTCTTGTTGGTCAGTCTGAAAACACTACTGAAGAGAGAACGCTCACCCTTAACACCTCTGGACGCTGAATTCATAGTTTCCTTTGTAGTGACTTACAAGATTTCTATTATTCAACTGATGTTCAACTTTCAAAACGGAGTCAAACAGGAACTTAAAAGCTGCTTAAATAAATACTACAACTAGCCACTTTTTATGTGACTTTCATGCCATTTTCAACTGGCTCAATACATTTATGTCCTCATCAATAAAACATTTCGTCAACTGAATTTTGAACTCTGAGACTGCTTTACGCAAAGTAACGATTGGGTTAGGTACCATGTTTCCCGAGTTGTATATTTACGTTTAATCCGTAGTTATGTGCAGTTACTTTTATTCTGTGTCTTGTATCTCCTTTTTTCATGTGTACACTCTAAGATAAAAAAAGATTCACCACGAAGGGGTTATGCAAATTGGTCACAAAGTGATATCCATACAGATGTCGACGGAAAATACAAAACTGTAAAATTTGGCGGCCGATGCATGAATGTCTGACATTGCAGCGCAATTTGACCCCGCAGATGGCAAAGATGGTAAACAGGGGCATGTCGATACGAGGGAAAAAAAGTCTTTGCGAATTTCATTCAGCATTTGAGAGGAGACGTGTAGTTGGACTCAAAACAACTGCCTGGAGTTGTCAGCAAATCGCTCGACGTTTGAGTAGAAGCGATGCCACTATTCGATTATGTTTGTAGGAATGGGTGAACCATGACAGAACACAGAGTCGAGAAGGAAGCAGTCGACCTAGAGAGACGACTGAACGTGAGAATCAAGCAATCGTCAGAGAAGTAGTCAGAGCCCCAGGTTCAGCATTATCATAGATCCGACTTGCAAATGGTACTTCAGTGATGACGAGGGCCATTAATAGGTGGCTCACAGAAATGGGAGGGTGAGCTCACGAAGCCCCTTACGCTGACTGTCATTGACATCTGTACACCAACAAGCCTGTTTGTAGTGGTGCCGGGCACTTTTGGTCTCGAATCTCATTGACTGGAATAGAATTGTCTTCAATGATCAGTCGCGCTTCGAACTGAGGCCTGATGACCAGGGAGGACGTGTCTGGAGACGCCCCAAACAGAGATGGGACTATCGCCGTCATACTGCCCGACATCCAGGAGTGATGATCTGGGCTACCATTTATTTCAAAGCAGGAACTCTTTGGTTGGCATCTGTGGCAACCTTACATCACAGCAGTACGTCGACGATATTCTACGCCCCGTTTTGCTGCCCTTCATTGCAAGCCATCCTAGACTTAAATTTCAGCAAGATTATTCCCGCCCGCAGATGACGAGAGTTTCTATTGCGTGTCTTCGAGCTTACGAAACCCTACCTTGACTAGCAAGGTCACCGGATCTCCCCCAATCAAGAAAGTTTGGAGCATTATGTGCAGGGCCCTACAACCAGCTCGGTATTTCGACGATAGAATGCGCCAATTGGACAAAATTTGGCACGATATCCCTCACGAGGGCGTCCAACAACTCGATCAGTCAATGCGAGCCCGAATAACTGCTTGCATAAGGGCCAGAAGTGGACCAATGCGCTATTGACTTTCTCAATTTGTGAATCTCTTTCTCTTGAATAAATCATCCAATTTTTCTGAAATTGTAATCATTTGTTTGTTTGTACATGTACACCACAACAACCGATTTCCGTCCCATTCGGATACTGGAGCGTCTTTTTTTTCTTTTTTTTTTGTCTGAGAGTGTATATGCGTAGCACGAACAGTTTGAGCTTCGCTCATGCAATAATGGTATACAGAATTCGCTATGTGGCGCACTGGAGCGTCTGTTTATACAGGATGATTTTGTTACATTGGGAAACTCTACAGGAGAGTTGAAATATCCTGGACTTGGAACACTTCCGCAAAAAGCACACAAGCATGTAGTTCATCCCTTATATTTAAGAACACGAGTTCAACACAAATAGTCTTCATGACTGTCACAAACGAGTAACAAACTTTGTAACTACTTCCTAACAGGAAAATAAGTTCACTACAAAACGCAAGTACTTAAAACACAAGTATTGGTTGAGGAAACTACACAGTGAAAGCTTCTACAGAGTTCGTTTCCCACTACTCTGGCTACCAGATGTGTAAGTCCTCACTCTCCTTGAGCGGAGCACATTGGAACAGACTAACACGGAAGTTACAGTCTGTACGAGTTCATAGTTTCTAACGTCTTGCCAATTGAGTCTGACAGAATATCAATAGGCCCACGAGCATGTTGCCCAGGTCCCTTGGCGAAGAAGGTGGCGTGCAGTCGAGGAGGCGCTGGATCCGGAGCAGACTCATTCTCTTTGTGCGCTGCGTGGAGCTGAAACACTAGTACAGGGAGAGCATGCCTACATCTACATCTACATCTACATCAATACTCCGCAAGCCACCTGACGGTGTGTGGCGGAGGGTACCCTGAGTACCTCTATCGGTTCTCCCTTCTATTCCAGTGTCGTATTGTTCGTGGAAAGAAGGATTGTCGGTATGCTTCTGTGTGGGCTCTACTCTCTGATTTTATCCTCATGGTCTCTTCGCGAGATATACGTAGGAGGGAGCAATATACTGCTTGACTCTTCGGTGAAGGTATGTTCTCGAAACTTTAACAAAAGCCCGTACCGACCTACTGAGCGTCCCTCCTGCAGAGTCTTCCACTGGAGTTTATCTATCATCTCCGTAACGCTTTCGCGATTATTAAATGATCCTGTAACGAAGCGCGCTGCTCTCCGTTGGATCTTCTCTATCTCTTCTATCAACCCTATCTGGTACGGATCCCACACTATTGAGCAGTATTCAAGCAGTGGGCGAACAAGTGTACTGTAACCTACTTCCTTTGTTTTCGGATTGCATTTCCTTAGGATTCTTCCAATGAATCTCAGTCTGGCATCTGCTTTACCGACGATCAACTTTATATGATCATTCCATTTTAAATCACTCCTAATGCGTACTCCCAGATAAGTTATGGAATTAACTGCTTCCAGTTGCTGACCTGTTATTTTGTAGCTAAATGATAAGGGATCTATCTTTCTATGTATTCGCAGCACATTACACTTGTCTACATTGAGATTCAATTGCCATTCCCTGCACCATGCGTCAATTCGCTGCAGATCCTCCTGCATTTCAGTACAAATGGTTCAAATGGCTCTGAGCACTATGGGACTCAACTGCTGAGGTCATTAGTCCCCTAGAACTTAGAACTAGTTAAACCTAACTAACCTAAGGACATCACAAACATCCATGCCCGAGGCAGGATTCGAACCTGCGACCGTAGCGGTCTTGCGGTTCCAGACTGCAGCGCCTTTAACCGCACGGCCACTTCGGCCGGCCATTTCAGTACAATTTTCCATTGTTACAACCTCTCGATACACCACAGCATCATCTGCAAAAAGCCTCAGTGAACTTCCGATGTCATCCACAAGGTCATTTATGTATACTGTGAATAGCAACGGTCCTGTGACACTCCCCTGCGGCACACCTGAAATCACTCTTACTTCGGAAGACTTCTCTCCATTGAGAATGACATGCTGCGTTCTGTTATCTAGGAACTCTTCAATCCAATCACACAATTGGTCTGATAGTCCATATGCTCTTACTTTCTTCATTAAACGACTGTGGGGAACTGTATCGAACGCCTTGCAGAAGTCAAGAAACACGGCATCTACCTGTGAACCCGTGTCTATGGCTCTCTGAGTCTCGTGGACGAATAGCGTGAGCTGGGTTTCACACGACCGTCTTTTTCGAAACCCATGCTGATTCCTACAGAGTAGATTTCTAGTCTCCAGAAAAGTCATTATACACGAACATAATACGTGTTCCAAAATTCTACAACTGATCGACGTTAGAGATATAGGTCTATAGTTCTGCACATCTGTTCGACGTCCCTTCTTGAAAACGGGGATGACCTGTGCCCTTTTCCAATCCTTTGGATCGCTACGCTCTTCTAGAGACCTACGGTACACCGCTGCAAGAAGAGGGGCAAGTTCCTTCGCGTACTCTGTGTAAAATCGAACTGGTATCCCATCAGGTCCTGCGGCCTTTCCTCTTTTGTGCGATTTGGTTGTTCTCATGTGAAAGCATCTCGACGAGTGAGTGATTCTGTAACTAAGAGTGCTTGTATCGCAAGCGCCTGATAAGACAATATACATCGATAATATATGTACTCATATGCATATACTTCTCGGCTTTTGACGAGATAATGTGGAGCATCAATGGAGGACTCTTGGAGCCCATAATGTGCTGCGGCATAGATTATATGAGTATTTCATTTCAAAACTTATGCGTATTACGTCATATATGGATACATTTATTGCATCACGTAATATACAGGGTGGGGCAAATAAATTTCGCCCGGACTGCGGATAGGATAGGACGTGAATTTGTAGCAGCATTATCGGAGCACGAAGAGACGTATAGTTACTTCCAACAAGATAGCGCAACTGCTCATACAGCCGGCCGAACCTTAGAGCACATTTACACAATCTTCTCGCCCATTCTTCCCTAATCCGATGGGACAGATGACCTCGCTGTTTGGTCCCCTCCCCAAAACAACCAAGCAACCTACCAACAGATTTCCAAATGAGCTGCTGTCGTTGCGCCTTCCCGGCCACAGCAGTAGCTCCTTCAGTGAATTGCACACATGTTTCGATGTTTTCTGTGTCACAAACGGTGCCCATATCGAGCATGTGTGTTTAAAAATTGGAACGGTGCTCCATGTCCTGATACGTGTCTATTTTCTGTATGTCTTGTAGCTTTCACGCAGTGGTCTTCGGAAAACCTGGAGTTATTCATGAATAAAGTTGTATGGGCTTATGAATAAATCGAATGCACTGTAACGAGCTACACTAGGTTATGTGACAGATTATTTTTTCAGATGAGTCATACAGAATTACTATATATAAGTTTACGTGAATGATTATCAACCTGGCGGTGTCGTCACTGGCCTCATTAATTGATTGATAACTAAATTAGACTGAATGTAACAAAAACGATGAGGCTTATTTTACACTAGCTGAGAAACCAGGCATTCCACGCGTATTTATTTATACGAGGAGCGTTCAATAAGTAAAGCAAGACTTTTTTCTCGGACAGTTTCGGTGGAAAAACTGCGGAATTTGTTCTTCAACATCGTGGAATATTTCCGCTTCAGCCCCCATAGTTTCATGAAGTTCCGATAGGTGGCGGCACTATATGTAGCCTTTAAAATAGGGTACGATACGGAGGTGTGCTCCAAGCAGAGAGGAAAATAATCGCCGATATTGATAGGCGCTTGCAGAATGTGTACGGTGTCCTGTCAGTGAACAAAAGCACGGGAGTCGTAGGGTAAGGCATCTATCATCGAAACGCGGTCGCGCAAACCTGTCCCATCTCCCACGTGCCGGCCGGCCGCACACAGCTGTGACTCCTGCAATTTTGGAACGTGCGGTCACTTTCATTCGAGGTGATCGACGGATCACAATGAAGCACCTCGCTGTTCAACTTCACATCTATGCTGATAGTGCTGACACACTCGTCCACCAGCTGGGGTACTCAAATGTGGCCGGCCGTGGTGGACGAGCGGTTCAAGGCACTGCAGTCTGGAACCACTCGGCCACTACGATCGCAGGTTCGAATCCTGCCTCGGGCATGGATGTGTGTGAAGTCCTTAGGTTAGTTAGGTTTAAGTAGTTCTAAGTTCTGAGGGACTGATGACCTCAGAAGTTAAGTCCCATAGTGCTCAGAGCCATTTGAACCATTTGAACTCAAATGTGTGTGCTTGCTGAGTTCATCGCCTTCCGACTTCCATCTATTCGGCCCAATGAAGGATGCACTCCGCGGGAAGCACTATGTGGATGATGAGGAGGTGATTGATGCAGCAAGACGAAGGGGCGGCGTCGACCAGTAGAGGTGTAGCACGCGGGCATACAGGCCCTCCCAGTAAGGAGGCATAATGCCGTCGCATTGAACAGAGATTATGTTGCAAAATACGATTTTGTACTCAAAAGAGTGGGGGATATTATGATGTGCTGGAATTCTGAATAAAACCAACCTGCTTTCAGAAAAAATGTGTTGCAGTATTTATTGAATTCCCCTCGTAGATATGTCCGAGACTTCGTAAGCGTGGAATTAATTTTTAACCCACGAAGCTTTCTTGTATACAATGTTTGAAGTGCTATTATTGGGAACACAAATAAAGAACTTGTTAGCTTTTCGAACATGGGGCAGAGCTTCCAGAACGAAATTTTCACTCTGCAGCGGAGTGTGCGTTGATATGAAACTTCCTGGCAGATTAAAACTGTGTGCCGGACCGAGACTCGAACTCGGGACCTTTGCCTTTCGCCGGCAAGTGCTCTACCAACTGAGCTACCCATACACGACTCACGCCCAGTCTTACTTCTGCCAGTACCTCGTCTCCTACCTTCCAAACTTTACAGCTGTTAAGTTCTTTAAAAATCGCTTAATTTAATAAATTTAACTGTTTAATGTGAAGAAATTGTGGATGATACAGTTTTATCATATTTGGATATCCCACCCTAAAAAAACATAAGAATAAGGTATTTTCAGCAAAAGAGTCTTTCCATCGATGGCCTGTGTAACGTTCTTTCGTACAGGAGTGCTAGTTCTGTAACGTATGCTGGAGAGCTCCTGCGAAGTTTGGAAGGTAGGAGACGAGGTACTGGTGTAATTAAAGCTGTGAGGACGGGGCGTGAGTCATGCTTGGATAGCTCAGTGGTAGAGCACTTGCCCGCGAAAGGCAAAGGTCCCTAGTTCGAGTCTCGGTCCGGCACACAGTTTTACTCTGCCAGGAAGTTGCACGCAGAGCTGATCGTGCGAAAAACAGCTGAAATGTTGCTATAACGTTTTAAAACGGATGGCTGGTTTCGGTATTTCTTGTAATATCATTTTAGAACGAATGGGTAGTTTTGGTATTTCTTCGAATACTTTAAGCCACAACGCATATTATCATGGAAAATTTAGGGATTTCATGAACTTTGCTGTTTCAGAAATGTCGCCCCTTTTAGGCCAAAATTAGATTATTATCCCCTCTAGCAACATAAATAAATTGATCCTTTTGCCCGAGGCAGACTGCCAGCCACGTTCGTGTACCCGTTTCGTCATGAACTACGTAATGTAGACGTCACTTCTCAGTGGCGTTCACAAAAACGTGACGCAGCACGGTATGTAGCTCGCGTCTTGTACAACAACACCAGTCGAGCTGTTTCTCACTACTTGTTAGTAGCTTTTAGCGTTATTGCGGAGCCTGTATTGTGTTGACGGAAATTATATTGTTGTCAAGGTCGATTGTAAGCTTCTCATTTCATTCGCATGTTGATACGCTCGGAGATCGGAACAATAAAAATACAAGCCTCTGGAAAACGTTCTTTGATGGCTCTGTTCTCCTAGCGGCAGGGTTCCCGAGTTTCTGAGAAGCAGTGTGTTTCAGCAGATGGTATCTGGAACAGAGCGCGCAGCTTGAGCGGCTAACAAATGCCCCCGAGGGGCGGAGTACCCCATCACGTGAGCAATTAAGCAAAGTGCCGGCACTCGGCAAACAAACACGCACTTCACCGGAACAAACGAAATGCACGCTCGACGATGACCAGCCGCGAGGAACACGGAGCCGCAAGGCATCGGCGCCAAATGTTTCGGCGTGCTCCTTTCTGAAAAAAAATTCGCCGATGGCGTTCGAATCTTAATTACGTAAAGAGAGCGCCTCCGAAGAGCAAAATTACTCGCTTTTTTCTGATACGACCTAGAGAGCGTAAATGAGTCACCAACGATCTCATGTTGCGTAATCTACTGAAAACTGTGATAGCCGTACGGAGAGATCCTAAATTATTGTTACAGACTTCGACGGCTTGTAGTTGTGACCGATTATATTTGTAAGTGGAGTCGTATTCGGTAACCCACCATTTTCTTGCTACTGGAAAAAATTCCTACACTCTCCCGCTTCTGCTGGGACAAAGACACAGGAAAGTATTACAATTAAATAAAGTCGTAAGAAATTATGTGCTAAGCGACAATCGAAACGTGCAACATTGACGTGTTACATTGTATGCTATCTCTCTTCTTCCACTGATATGCAATATTTTTCTCCACTACGACGACAGTGATAATGTAATAACGACCAGAGTGACCTTAAACTATAGTCGCCATTTCACTGGCACACTTGGGATGAACACACTTTTCATTTTCGTCCCTGTAGCACAAAGATGACACACTCTTGTACATTATTTCCCATTCAAAATGATCTATCTCGGTCCCCATTATATACGGGGCGATCAAAAAGTTTCCTTTCGAAGGCCGTATAGTCCAGAATCAGAGTGCCAATAAGGCAAAATCACCTTAAGCAATCATCCAAGGCTATCGTCCCACAGACGCACCAGGATGAAGATACCTCTGTGGTAAAACACTTTATCCTGCTGCAAGAGAAATGAGCAACAGCCTGCTGCAAATCCTCTTCCGACAGGAACCGTTGACCCTTCAAGGCATTTTTAAGATACCGAAAGTCGTGATAATCGCAGTGGGAGAAGTCAGGACTATAGGGCTCGTGCTCGACGTCTCCAACATGAGTTCATTTAACTTCAGTGTTACCGGTACGTTAGTTACAATATGGGGACGGAACTTGGGGTACCATTCCACAGCGGAGGTTTCTGACAGACATGCTGCCCCATACACATTCTACATTCACCAACCGATATCTACCAATGTTTGTACTTCGGGAGACAAGAGAAGAGTAATACGCTATGTGATCAAAAGTATCCGGACACCTAGCTGAAAATGACTTACATGTTCGTGGCGCCCTCCACCGGTATGCTCAAATTCAGTATGGTGTTGGCCCACTCTTAGCCCTGATGACAGCTTCCACTCTCCCAGGAATACACTCAATCAGGTGCTGGAAGGTTTCTTGGGGAATGGCAGTCCATTCATCACGGAAAGTGCTGCACTGAGGAGAGGTATCGATGTCAGTCGGTGAGGCCTGGCACGAAGTCGGCATTACAAATGATCCCAAAGGTGTTCTGTAGGATTCAGGTCAGGACTCTGTGCAGGTCAGTCCATTACAGGGATGTCATTGTCGTGTAGCCACTCCGCCACACGTCATGCATTATGAACAGGTGTTCGATCGTGTTGAACGATGCAATCGCCATCCCCAAATTGATCTTTAACAGTGGGAACAAGAATGTGCTCAAACGTCAATGTATACCTGCGCTGCGATAGTGCCACGCAAAACAACTAGGGGTGTAAGTCCCCTCCATGAAAAACATGACCACACCATAACACCACCGCCTCCGAATTTTACTGTTGGCGCTATAGACGCTGGCAGATGACGTTCCCCGGGCATTCGCAATACCCACACCCTGCCATCGTATCGCCTCATTGTGTACCGTGATTCGACACTCCACACAACGTTTTTCCACTGTTCAATCGTCCAACGTTTACGCTCCTTACACCAAGCGAGGCGTCGTTTGGCATTTATCGGCGTGATATATATATCTTATGAGCAGCTGCTCGACCATGAAATCCAAGTTTTCTCACCTCCCGTCTGTCATAGTACTCGCAGTGGATCCTGATGCAGTGTGGAATTCCTGTGTGGTGGTCTGGATAGATGTCTGCCTATAAAGCATTACGACCCCTCTTCAACCGTCGGCGGTCTCTGTCAGTCAACAGACGAGGTAAGCCTGTACGATTTTGTGCCGTACGTGTCCGTTCACGTTTCCACTTCACTATCATTTCGTAAACAGTGGATCTAGGGATGTTTAGGAGTGTGGAAATCTCGCGTACAGACGTATGACACAAGTGACACCCAATCACCTGATTACGTTCGAAGTCCGCGAGTTCCGCGAAGGGCCCCATTCTGCTCTCTTACGATGTCTAATGACTACTGATGTCGCTGATATGGAGTACCTGGCGGTAGGTGGCAGCACAATGCACCTAACACGAAAAACGCATGCCTTTGGGGATGTCCGGATACTTTTGATCACCTAATGTAGGTCGTTCGTCTTGTCTGGACGCATTTGGTAATTAAGTCGCCATAGTTCACGTTTCCGAATTTACCGCACGCACGTCGGAAAGACACGAATGCCACACTAATTCCTTGCCTACATATCGATACTTATACACTGAAGCACCAAATAAAATGGTATAGGCATACGCTTCCAAATACAGAGATATGTAAACAGACAGAATACGGCGCTGTGGTCGGGAGTGCCTATATGAGTCTAGTGTCTGGCGCAGTTGTAAGAGCGGTTGCTGCTGCTACAATGACAGGTTATCAAGATTTAAGTGAGTTTGAACGTGGTGTTATAGTCAGCCCATGAGCTGTAGGACACAGCATCTCCGAGGTAGCGATGAGGTGGGGATTTTCCCGTACGACCATTTCACGAGTATACCGTGAATATCAGGAATCTGGCAAAACATCAAATTTCCAACATCGCTGATGCTGGAAGAAGATCCTACAAGAACGGGACCAACGACGACGGAAGAGAATCGTTCAACGTGACAGAAGTGCAACCATTCCGCAAATTGCTGCAGATTTCAATGCTGAGCCACAACTGTCAACGTGCCATCCATTCAACAAAACGCAGTCGATATGGGCTTTCGGAGCCGAGGGCCCACTCATGTACCCTTGATGACTGTGCAACACAAAGCTTTACGCCTCGTCAACACCGTCGTTGGACTATTGATGACTGGAAACATGTTGTTCGGTCGGACGAGTCCCGTTTCAAATTGTATCGAGCGGATGGACGTGTACGGATATGGAGACAACCTAATGAATCCACAGACCTCGCATTTCAGCAGGGGACTGTTCAAGCTGGTGAAGGCTCTGTAATGGTGTGAGGCGTGTACAGTTGGAGTGATATGGGATCCCTGATATGTCTACATACGACTCTGACAGGTGACACGTACGTAAGCATCCTGTCTGATCACCTACAGCCATTCATGTCCATTGTGCATTCCGACGAACTTGGGAAATTCCAGCAGGACAATGCGACATCCCACGCGTCCAGAATTGCTACAGATTGGCTCCAGGAACTCTCTTCTGAGCTTAAACACTTCCGCTGGCCAATAAGCTCTCCAGACATGAAAGTTATTGAGCATATCTGGGATGCCTTGCAACGTTCTGTTCAGAAGAGATCTCCACCTCCTCGTCCTCTTACGGATTTGTGGACAACCCTGCAGGATTCATGGTGTAAATTCCCTCCAGCACTACTTCAGACATTAGTCGAGTCCATGGCACGTCGTGTGCTCGTGGGGGCCCTTCACGATATTAGGCAGGTGTACCAGTTTCTTTGGCTCTTCAGTGTATATACGTATTGGAGTCGCGCTACGTGGCGTATACTCTTCAGCAACGAACTCAAAGGGAAACTTTTTGATAGCCCCTTATAAGTTTACTTCATTGAAGAAGCACCAACACTGACTTTGAATGTACGCATACATCGTCAGACTTACATTATTTTGCCAAAACAGATCACGTTGACGTACAGATGAGTTACCGTAAGAGAAATAGAAATTAAAAGTTTTTAAAGCGTAACAATGATGGCTGCGCTGCAATCTTGTGTTTGAATGCAATTAAAGTCTAGATCATTTGTTTTCCCGACTTTCTGCAACGAGTAAATATTGACGTTGTTCTGTATGTTTTCACATTCACTCACAGTCGTCTTCCTTATTAATCACGTTTGTTGGGCAACGACAAAAATTCTCAAGACTTACCACGTGTTCTGATTGAGGTATATTAAATGAAAACAAATACAAAACAATTACAAGATGGTTTAGTGTCAACCATCCAGTTTTGCGGAAACAGCATTTCAAGAAACTGAGGGATAAATTACTGTTAAATTCGCATCATTTATCATGTAAAGTCACCTGCAGTTTGACAGTCTGAAAGCATACGAAATCAACAAAATGTCTGACAGAATTTGTACGATCTAAATAAAAAAAAAGTTATCCGCTGTATGGTATTGTTTGTTTATCTCCTTCCGCTCCTCTAGTCTTAAGGGTCATTAGATTTGATCAACGTCAAACATATGTTGCACAAAAATGTAGAATTTTCCAGACAAATGGCCTTGACTGGTGATAGAACAGACACATTTCCGTATTTCAGCCTTTCGATCTGTGGTTCTTCTCTCTTTGGTGTAACGGAACGTTGCATTATCACTAGCTACCGAGAGTATCATTCTTTTGCCTGTAAAAGGCTGGTCTTTTTTGCGCCTTTTCGGGTTAGACATAATTTAAGATTGGAAGGAAAATGCATGGAAACGTTCACTTTCACACAAGGGTAGCGCCGCAGTCTATGTGCTTTTACGTTAGAAAGTACTTACCGCAAATCATGAATATCAATTTCACAAACAAAATTTAATTTTAAAAGATGTTCTGTTATCACCAAAAAATACAGTACACTCGCTTCACTGACTTTTCACCCTAGATAGCATTAAGAAAATAGCACTAACCTCAGGCAAGGCAACACGGTATAACAAATGAGCACTGCTAGTTCAATGTGACGTTAATGTTTACAGTCGTTTCAGTTGTGTATAACAAAGGTAATTGTGACACAGTGAAGTGCAAAAGGAGAAACAAAGTAGTTCTTGTAGGGAACGTAAAGGCGGTGATGAGGACACTAAAAAAACTTAAATGCAATGTGACTTATCAACTCAAATGCAAAACTTTAAACAAACTATTTGTTTGAGTACAAAAATAGTACTAGTCCATTTTTATTTGGTTGGTTGGTTGGTTTGGGGAAGGAGACCAGACAGCTAGGTCATCGGTCTCATCGGATTAGGGAAGGAAGTCGGCCGTGCCCTTTGAATGGAACCATCCCGGCATTTGCCTGGAGCGATTTAGGGAAATCACGGAAAACCTAAATCAGGATGGCCGGACGCGGGATTGAACCGTCGTCCTCCCGAATGCGAGTCCAGTGTCTAACCACTGCGCCACCTCGCTCGGTTTTTATTTGGAAGATGATGTAGGTAGATCAGCATTGATTGCCTGAAACATGCAACGCTTGTACATTAGATAGTAATATCATGAAACAGAAAATATAGACGGGCTCGTACAAGTTTAACTTGGAAATAATGGAGTACGAAGCCGTACTATATATATATTATACTACATATACTACATTTTTCTTGCATAAATGACAAGATGCTCACAGAAAATGGAACATTGATGCAAAATTTTTTAAAAAAAGTCTGTGAGATTAAATGATAGCAATGTTTTGATGATGATTATGATGGTGATGATTATGATACTGGCGACGTGTAGTACGTAAGTCTGAACGGAAATCGAAACTTCATCTTCGCACTTTTCGACAGACAAATAGCGTTTTAATTTTCTTTGTACAGTCTTACATTTCGAAACATTGCTGGCTGTCTCCTGTATTTGTGCTTACCACTCTTCCACGGGCAGCACAATGTGTTTAAAATGCGCAATACCAATAGCGCTATGGAGACAGCAAACAAGAATTTTGTTTGGTAATTTGCTCAAAAGTCAAATCATAGCTGGAATAGGTCGTCAAAAATCTTTTGCGATATAAATTTATTTAAAGTCAATTAGTCCTGTTTGCGAAGAGGTCCGGAAGACCGTAAAAACGATCTAGCACTTAGTGTTATTGAAAGTTGTTTGAAATGCATACTGTCGTCATAGCAGAAAGCAATCAAGCTGTAAGAATTAATAATGGAATGCGAATATCAATTACGAGAGTGAAATTTTTATGTGGGATTCGATCTGTCCCGCAACTTAGTTGTTAACTTTTTAAGGAAGGTTGCGGTACTATTTATGAGCTTTGCGCTTGAACAGTGTATCCAATTACAGTCTGTAAACGCAAAGGTGCACTTCCATTTATGTGAAATTCCCGTTCATTTGAAAGTAATAGATAGTGATATGTGTTGGTTTTGTTCTACAGAGGCAGTATTTCACTGTTAAATCCTCCTTTATCTGAACATAGAAACCTCCTTAGTGTTAAGATACTTTATTTTCTGTTTTTGGGCGACCCTAGGCTCCAAAACATCTCTACTGACGTCATCTTTCAAAAAAATCTTAGTAACTGAGAAATAAACTGGCAAGCAACACCCTGCTTCTATGCTAACTTAGACTCGTCCGTGGGGACAAAGCACCAAAGAGCTCGTGCTCCTTCAACCAATTTTGCGATAGCTGTCGATCATTCAGCATTACGAGATGTCGCACAGAATGAATGTAAACTACAAGTAATAAGGCGGCACAATCTTTTTTTCCAGGGGTTAGCGCATATCTCTGCTGCGAATCATTGTAGTCTCTGCTTGAACAGGACTGTCAATTACATTTTCACGGTTCGGAGGGTGCCACTGCAATTATTTCACACCGAAGAATGCTTTCTACAAAAATCTATGTTGATGCATTATAGAGACCAGAGAAGCATTAACAATTTTGGCCAGGCGGATTTATATCTTTTGTAACTGCATTCATTGGTTGAGTACAATGCACGAGATTGTATTTACGGTGAAACGCGATACATTGTGCACGAGAACGAGAGCGCCGCATTTGTCTTTTTCAAGGAATACAGTGACATCTGTCAACGAGCCCGTGCGTTAAATCAACGGGCACAGGTTCCTAAGCTGTCACATCGCCCGATGTTTACACCTACAACTGTGACTGCCGTGTTAAAGAAGTGAACAAAGACGATTTTACCATGCAGTAAAGTCAAAAACAGTACCTAGCCTAAATGGATGAATTATTTGTTCTGAGAATTAGTTCCTGTATTTCATCCGCATTAACAGCTATATTTAAAATGTTTATTAATTTTATCCAAGGGTGAGAATACGAATCCGCCCCATCCTTTGCTACGCAAATGTTGCATGGATCTCCATCCTCCTAAATTCTGTAAGCCTCTCCAGACGCTCGAACGCTATGCGCTCCGCATCGCTTTCTGTATCAGCTTACCTTTCCCCACGAGGATCCTTTACCAACTCGTCAAATTCCCACCTTTCCTCATTCACAATGAACACTTCCCAATAATCTATGCCATCCGTAAACTCGACTATTGTGTCCCCTCTCCTTTCCAATCCTAGTGTCCTGCCGCGCCTCTACCTACACATCCCACCAACGCATCACCTGCACACACTCCACAACCTCTCTCAAAGATGTTTCAGCCGTCTCCCTCTTCCAGACCGCGAACTCCGCCCCGACATACACCCGTCCTATCAACTCTAAATCCATCCTACCCTAAACTCCCCCTCCCCTCCCAGGTCTCCCTTCTCTTCCTCCTCTCCCCCTACCACACCTCATCCTTTTCCCCTTTCCTGCCGACCGCCCCCCCCCCCCCTTTTACTCACCAATCTACAGTTCCCAACACCAGTTGCCCCTCTCTACTTGTTCCCCACGGCCACCTCTGTATTTGTCGCCACCTCTTCCCAGTTGGCCTCCTCATCACCACCACTCCCCTATCTCCCTCTATACCTCTCTTCCGTTCCTGTACAATCCACTGTCCTAGGGCAGGTCCTTTCGCAGTTATAGTGAAAGTGCATGTTGCTCCATTTTTAATGGTCAGTGTCTCTTCTGTTGTGTTCATTGTTTTTCCGGTGGTTTTTCAGTAGTACTAGTTTTCAAGTGTTTCTCAAGGGTTTTTAACTGTGCTGTAGTCCAAATTTTTATCATTGTTTTTATAAAGATTCATGAAGTCAGCATTTTATTAATTGTATTTCCCCAGTTCAGGTCACCTTTTCAATTATTTTTAAATTCATTGTATATGTGTCTCCTTGTTTTTCTGTTTTTAGCGGCTGTGTTAGTATTACGTTCTACTGGGTGAAGAGCGGTTATCTGTACCGCTGTCAGCCCATCCCCCCACCGCATACATGGGGCGAGGGGGAATTAAATAAAAATGAAGAAAAAAATTAGAGCACTAACACCAAAGTCCGAGATTCGACCCCAGTCATTCATACAATTTTCACCTTCACTTTTGACTTCTTTCATCTCTGGCAGTAGTTTTTGTGGTGTCACCGTCAGACACCACACTTGCTAGGTGGTAGCTTAAATCGGCCGCGGTCCTCTAGTACATGTCGGACCCGCGTGTCGCCACTGTGTTATCGCAGACCGAGCGCCACCACATGGCAGGTCTCGAGAGACTGACTAGAACTCGGCCCCAGTAGTACAGACGACCTAGCAAGGCGCAGTTATCCATATCTGGAGAGAGTCTCACTTGTGTTCACCATAGAGATGTACAAGAAGGAATTAAAGATAAGTATATGAGAAGCTCCGTTCTTTTCCTTATAGCTTTTACCACATATCCTGTTTCAGATTTAACGCAAGACGGCGTGATTTGACGCGTGCCCTATCGGCTACTTCATTGTGGACTGGCTGCTCTTGTCAGTCCACAACAGTTTTAATGTATAAAATGGTGACATGTACCGTCGTGCGGAGTCCACGTTAAATTGTAGGTTCCATTGTAAATCGATGGGTTGGTCAGTTCAAAGATCGGAGAACGTTACGAGTATACCACCTCTAATAGGACGACATCTATTAAATAAGTGTGGTGTCAAAACAAACCTTTGGGTTGATTCCTGCTTAAAAAAAAAAGCTCTGAGCACTATGGGACTTCTGAGGTCATCAGTCCCCTAGAACTTAGAACTACTCAAACCTAACTAAATTAAAGACATCACACACATCCATGCCCGAGGCAGGATTCGAACCTGCGACCGAGGCGGTCGCGCGGTTCCAAACTGTAGCGCCTAGAACCGCTCGGCCACCACGTCCGGCTTTCTGCTTCACTTTTATCCTAGGTCCTGCTTACGTTATAATTTAATTACAAGCTCATTAGTACAGTATACAAAATGAAAATATACTTCTATAAACTAGATATGGTGTAACAAGTTCATTGTCACTTATTTTGTTGTGAATTGGCAGGAGCCAATCCACAGGGTTTGGAGGAAGCCGAAAGGCACGCGTTTAAGCTCACGCAGGCTGGCGTGAGGTCTGGAACAGGTAAAGTAATTATACTATCAAGAAAAGTACGTAGCTGCTGGAATACTTAACTTTAATCCATAATTGGTGAACATCGGTCTGACTGTACATGCATCCCAAGATAAATAACAAATGATAATGGCGCCTTGCTAGGTCGTAGCAAATGACGTAGCTGAAGGCTATGCTAACTATCGTCTCGACAAATGAGAGCGTAATTTGTCAGTGAACCATCGCTAGCAAAGTCGGCTGTACAACTGGGGCGAGTGCTAGGAAGTCTCTCTAGACCTGCCGTGTGGCGGCGGTCGGTCTGCAATCACTGATAGTGGCGACACGCGGGTCCGACGTATACTAACGGACTGCGGCCGATTTAAAGGCTACCACCTAGCAAGTGTGGTGTCTGGCGGTGACACCACATATTTAATGACACTTTTCCCCATAATGCGCGATATTTTTGCTGCAGAATATAGCTAAGTATGTATTTCGAACACTACCCTAACTTGGAGTACTACGTATAACTATAGGAATATAAGGTGCCGAATCGACTACCCCGACATAGTTACTTGTCTATAAACTCTTTTTTTATACATATGTTGACGGTGACTGTAAGAATTGGACACTCACTTTCAGTTGCTGAATCTCGATTTTGACTATCTGGAAGATTCATTAATATTTCATTCTACATTGCTACCTATTGTGTAAAACTACACGCTCATGAGATAGCAGCTGTGTTGGAGAGTGCCGCGCCTGGGCCGTAGACAGACTGTGTTCTGCCTGTCGGCGAAGACGCGTGGTATCAGCGCATTTGATAGTGGGTGACAGACGCATGGGACTGAGGCCACGCAGGTTCTGGGCTTTTCATATGGAATCATATCAAGGGTGTACCCCGAGTACCTCGAATCGCGGTAAATCATCTACAGTCCGCAACAACTTCCTGATAACAGGTTTCGCCATCGACTGCAGGAGCCCGCGCCACGGAACAGACGGGCCACGTTGCACTAAATCATACACCACTTCACTACTGGACAACAGTGACAGCCACTGGTGAGAAGCCATATTTTCCAGAACTACAACTGTGGAGCGCATAAGCCATCGCATTACTCATTCTCCTCTGCTCAGCTCAAGTCACAGTTCACACAGATTAGCACGGACACAGGCACACAGCGTATGGACAATGGAAGTATGGAAAAAAGTTGACCTGACAAATGGGTCGCGCTGCCCGGCTCACACTATCTCCAAAACTTATACTTCCTCAACGCCACAACTCCGCAACTTGCCCAAAACTTCCCTTACAGCCCGTAACCGAACTCCTCAACAAGCAGCAGACCTCTGCTTTTCTCTGCGCCACCTCCACAATACGTCAGTAAGCCATATTGTAAGAGAATAACAACATTAAGTTAAAGAAAACTATTCCGTCTTTATTACAAAATTTAAGAAATCATTATCTTGATTATCTAAACTGATTTAGGGAACATAACTGTCGCCAGGGCTTACGAACCATAATGTACACTACTGGCCATTAAAATTGCTACATCACGAAGATGACATGCTACAGACGCGAAATTTAACCGACAGGAAGAAGATGCTGTGATATGCAAATGATTAGCTTTTCAGAGCATTCACACAAGGTTGGCGTCGGTGGCGACCCCTACAACGTGCTGACATGAGGAAAGTTTCCAGCCGATTTCTCATACACAAACAGCAGTTGACCGGCGTTGCCTGCTCGTGTAAGGAGGAGAAATGCGTACCATCACGTTTCCGACTTTGATTACTGCTCGCGTTGGTCGAGATCCAATGACTGTTTGCAGAATATGGAATCGGTGGGTTCAGGAGGGTAATACGGAACGCCGTGCTGGATCCCAACGGCCTCGTATCACCAGCAGTCGAGATGACAGGTATCTTATCCTCATGGCTGTAACGGATCGTGCAGCCACGTCTCGATCCCTGAGTCAACAGATGGGGACATTTGCAAGACAACTACCATCTGCACGAACATTTCGAAAACGTTTGCAGCAGCATGGACTATCAGCTCGGAGACCATGGCTGCGGTTACCCTTGACGCTGCATCACAGACAGGAGCGCCTGCGATGGTGTACTCAACGACGAACCTGGGTGCACGAATGGCAAAACGTCATTTTTTCGGATGAATCCAGGTTGTGTTTACAGTATCATGATGGTCGCATCCGTGTTTGACAACATCGTGGTGAACGCACATTGTAAGCGTGTATTCGTCATCGCCATACTGACGTATCACCCGGCGTGATGGTATAGGGTGCCATTGGTTACACGTCTCTGTCACCTCTTGTTCGCATTGACGGCACTCTGAACAGTGGACGTTACATTTCAGATGTGTTACGACCCGTGGCTCTACCCTTCATTTGATCCTTGCGAAACCCTACATTTCTGCAGGATAAAGCACGTCGCATGTTACAGGTCCTGTACGGGCCTTTCTGGATACAGAAAATGTTCGACT
Organism: Schistocerca nitens; assembly: GCF_023898315.1. NCBI lineage: Eukaryota > Metazoa > Arthropoda > Insecta > Orthoptera > Acrididae > Schistocerca > Schistocerca nitens. The sequence goes on along the minus strand of NC_064616.1, from coordinate 662,442,871 downwards.
GCTGCCCTAGCCAGCACATTCTCCAGATCTCTCCCCAACTGAAAACGTTTGGTCAATGGTGGCCGAGCAACTGTCTCGTCACAATACGCCAGTCACTACTCTTGATGAACTGTGGTATCGCGTTGAAGCTGCATGGGCAGCTGTACCTGTACACGCCATCCAAGCTCTGTTTGACTCAATGCCCAGGCGTATCAAGGCCGTTATTACGGCCAGAGGTGGTTGTTCTGGGTACTGATTTCTCAGGATCTATGCACCCAAATTGCGTGAGTATGTGATCACATGTCAGTTCTAGTATAATATATCTGTCCAATGAAGACCCGCTTATCTTGTGCATTTCTTCTTGGTGTAGCAATTTTAATGGCCAGTAGTGTATGTTGCGAAAAGTGCAGTTGCCTCTGAGTGAGGAAAAGTGTGAAATTACCCACGCCAGTACGAAAGGAATCCATTAAATTTCGGATGCACGATAAATCACACAAATTTGAAGGCTGTGAATTCCATTAAATGCCTGGGAATTACAATTATGAACATGTTAAAGTGGAACGATCACGTAGATAATGTTGTGTTGAAGGCAACACAGAGACTGCGTTTTATTGGCAGAACACTTAGAAGATGCAACAGGTGTACTAAAGAGACTGCCTATACTACCCTTGCCACTCCTCTGCTGGAGTATTGCTGTGAGGTATGGTATCCTTACCAGATAGGACTGACGGAGGACATCGAAAATATCCAAAGATGGGCAGTTCGTTCAGTATTATCGCGAAGTAGGGGAGAGTGTGTCACGGATATGATAAGCGAGTTGGAGTGCCAATCATTCAAACAAAGGCGTATTTTGTTGCGGCGAGATCACTTCAAGAAATTTTAATCCCAACTTTCCCCTCTGAATGTGGAAATATTTAATTGTGCCAACCTACAATGCTATAAGGTGAAAACTGAGGTTGCAGAACTCTTTTTTTCGTGTTAATTCGTCCGTTTTCAAGTGCTACAAGCAGAGGAAGGCATTATGTGTAGACAGAAGCAGCAGAGCAACTTCTTTACATTTCTATTGTATGCCATGAATAAATTGTTAAGTTTTTATTTATTACTGTTACTATAAATTCCTTCCTCTTCCATTGTTTCATAAAAAAGCGCAAAATCTTTAATCTTTTAAAGCTAATGAAACATTGCACTTCACAGCCGGCCTTTGTGGCCGTGCGGTTCTAAGAGCTTCAGTTTGGAACCGCGTGACCGCTACGGTCGCAGGTTCGAATCCTGCCTCGGACATGGATGTGTGTGATGTCCTTAGGTTAGTTAGGTTTAAGTAGTTCTAAGTTCTAGGGGACTGATGACCTCAGAAGTTGAGTCCCATAGTGCTCAGAGCCATTTGAACCATTTGAAAACATTGCACTTCATTGCTACGTCAATTCGTAAAAAACATTTCCAGCCTAGGGCTGGTGCCTTTCTGCAATAAAACGGATGTCCGGCGAGAAGCTACCGTATAGACCATGTCGGGTAAGCCTTGCACAGCGGACGTCCAAGCATAACTCAAGGCATGACACTCGGCAACAGGGACATTACTGTCTCAGCAATACTGCACCAATTCTTATGCCATGTGTGTGTTCCTCGTTTCTGTCGACATTGTTATTAAAATAGCACTGACCGCTTTTTCCATCTACTGTAATAACGCAATGTTTCAAACCAATGCAAATTTCACGAATAAAAATTACTCCTTTTTTTAAAGGTTTTCTTCAAAAACGAAAAATTTATGTCGAATTGATATTTTGTTTTTTAATCGGTTATTAGTACAAAATAAAAACATCACCTCTTATAACCGAAACAAAACTGACACCGAAAACCTTATGTTATTCAGAACTGAAATATCGGTATCGGTTGTAATTGGTCTGTTTTTCCCATTCCTATTACGCCCTACCGCCTCTCGTGGCATAACCAATATTAACTGACGCCTAACGTCACCGGGAAGCATCAGCAGTCATGTACATGGTCAGCAAGTTGCCATATTTATCACTGATGAAGTGTACCGTAATTGTAAAACTGACTCGTTCCAGATTTTTGCGAGAGATGGCAATTATGATCCGTAGAATATGCACATAGATAACTAAGTTAAACAACGCGCCGTTGTCTTTTCGGATTCACACCTCCTTAGGTCGGGCTAAGTGTGTTATAAATGGCAGCGTCAGAAACCTTTCGACTCATTCACACCGAAGGCGATTTCGCTGCTCTCACAGCACGTGCATAGTGCAGTGCGTGTGTATTCGTGGTGCCTAGACCGTATATGTTTAGAGAGGAAGTGACTTTGAAATAACGACTTTCAATGGCACCCCAACAGCGCGCGGAACAAATCGAAACCTGAAAATTGCAGTGGTGCGTAAGCGCGCATTCTTCGCAGCGCAGGTGACGCGTTAATCGAGCGACGAGTGTGCACCAACGCGAAAATACCGCACGCCGCGCAGCTGGAAGGGGCGCACGTGGCTCACTGCCTCCCAAACACAATCACGCGTTTTTTATTTGATCGCGCATGCGCACGGCCATTACAGCAGCTGCACTGCCCCGCGGGGGCAATTAATTGTAGAGGACACGCGTATCAGCGGCCATCACTGCTCATTACCTCGCAAAATACAAATGCCACTCTTGGAGGTACACGTGTTGTTTACCCCAAATTGTAGCATTTATCACACTTTTCTTCAAATATGCGTTACGATCGTAATTTGTGAAGTGTTGATAGGATCTCATTTAGGTGCTGTGCGCCCGCGAACCAAAGAACATTTTACGGCGCTTCTTCATCCATTCTGTTCCGCATAACACCCAGATACATATCAAATTTTAATATAAAATTTCTTCAGGGGACAATATGAGAATCAATTTTCAGTTTTCCTCCAATAAACTACACAAAAACTGTCATTTTGGCTATAAGTAAGCGAAGATGCATCACAGAATACTGTTATGCAATGTATTCTGTTCTTCTTTGACAGTAATCAAAAACGAATTATTTTTTCCAGATGAATGTTCTCAGTAAGTTCACTTCTAATACAATCATATTATTCAACAACTCCTGAACTTTAGGCGTATTTAAAATAAATGCTGATATGCTAATGACATGAAGGTCTCTAGCAGAAGACTTATAGTCTTCTTGAAAAAAAAAAGAATGCCGCCATTCGACGCGACCTAGTCTCAGAGCTTTTTTCCCCAGGGATAAAGACGGTTTCGACTGCGTCAATCAAATTAGACAATTATACCAAGGGGTGTGCAGCACTTCTCTACGCCCATATGACGGCGACAATGCATCGTGGAGTCTACTAGACGCCAAAATCGTTGGAAAGCTACCTTAATGCATGACTGTTCAACGACCGTCCGGAACTCAAAGACTGGTCGGACATGGGCCAAAGGCGTGCACATTTTGCCCGAAGGCTTCGCTGATGTAATCAAAGAACTGATGTTGCGTTACGTGAGAAGTGTCACAAGCAACCTCGTGTTACTTTATTCCTCAAACCAATACGACACATTTCGGGGTCGACTGGTGGTGCATTGCCATGCTGGACGTCTGTGGCGTAGTATAGGTGACCAAACGCATGCACATGATCGGACAGTACGTGCGAGTATCGTTTGTAGATGACTGACGATGGTACTTCGACCAGGAGCTCCATCGTATCAGAAAAAAAACATATACTAAACGTAAATACCTCAACACATGCCTGAACGTAGCCCTGCTGGAAAGCGGTATGTGTCGTCTCATTTGGGTTTCCTCGTCGTTTATTTTTGTTTATTTATCAGATTTCATGAGACCATGCAAGTGAGATCTACTTGGTCATGGAATGAGTCAGTACATAGTTTTCATAATTATGATTAGAAATTTTACAAACAAAATAAATTAAAGAATTAATTACAAAAAGAAGACAATATTATGAGAGTGTACAAACAAATATAACGTTAAAGTGAAGAGTTCTCAATTATGCAATAGGAGTGTTCCACAAATGAACCCTTCAACTTAGATCTGAAGACTTGGGGCTCGTCATTCATTTGTTTCAGTTCTTCTGAAAGTTTACGGAAAATTAAACATGCTGACTAGAGCACGTCTTTCTGTGCAATGCTTATGAAAGTTTTATCCTAGTATATAGATCGTTTTTCCGTCTATTGTTCACTGAATGAATGTTGCAATTTCTTCAGAACGTGTCAATATTGTCAACAACATGTCTCCAAAATGGTTCAAATGGCTCAAATGGCTCTGAGCACTATGGGACTCAACATCTTAGGTCATAAGTCCCCTAGAACTTAGAACTACTTAAACCTAACTAACCTAAGGACATCACACACACCCATGCCCGAGGCAGGATTCGAACCTGCGACCGTAGCAGTCTCGCGGTTCCGGACTGCAGCGCCAGAACCGCTAGACCACCGCGGCCGGCCAACATGTCTCACGGTGGAGTATATGTATAGGTAGTATATGTGGAGTTGGAATTCCAGTCCATCCAAAAAGCGACCTACACATAGTTTGGGAACTGACACCGCAGTTCTGCCTGGCTTCCCTTTTATGGAGGCTAACAAATAAACAACGCGTTTTCACCACCACCGATTTCGTCCAAATTTATGTTATATACAGCGCTTGGCCAGAAATGAAAGTGACAGGATGGTAGCTAGAGATGGCCAAGCGATTAGAAGAAATTGTATTTTTGGCGCGGATAGGGAAAAGCATGAACTACACTCCTGGAAATTGAAATAAGAACACCGTGAATTCATTGTCCCAGGAAGGGGAAACTTTATTGACACATTCCTGGGGTCAGATACATCACATGATCACACTGACAGAACCACAGGCACATAGACACAGGCAACAGAGCATGCACAATGTCGGCACTAGTACAGTGTATATCCACCTTTCGCAGCAATGCAGGCTGCTATTCTCCCATGGAGACGATCGTAGAGATGCTGGATGTAGTCCTGTGGAACGGCTTGCCATGCCATTTCCACCTGGCGCCTCAGTTGGACCAGCGTTCGTGCTGGACGTGCAGACCGCGTGAGACGACGCTTCATCCAGTCCCAAACATGCTCAATGGGGGACAGATCCGGAGATCTTGCTGGCCAGGGTAGTTGACTTACACCTTCTAGAGCACGTTGGGTGGCACGGGATACATGCGGACGTGCATTGTCCTGTTGGAACAACAAGTTCCCTTGCCGGTCTAGGAATGGTAGAACGATGGGTTCGATGACGGTGTGGATGTACCGTGCACTATTCAGTGTCCCCTCGACGATCACCAGTGGTGTACGGCCAGTGTAGGAGATCGCTCCCCACACCATGATGCCGGGTGTTGGCCCTGTGTGCGGGACCGTAGCCCACCTTCATGGAGACAGTTGCGAATGGTCCTCGCCGATACCCCAGGAGCAACAGTGTCCCTAATTTGCTGGGAAGTGGCGGTGCGGTCCCCTACGGCACTGCGTAGGATCCTACGGTCTTGGCGTGCATCCGTGCGTCGCTGCGGTACGGTCCCAGGTCGACGGGCACGTGCACCTTCCGCCGACCACTGGCGACAACATCGATGTACTGTGGAGACCTCACGCCCCACGTGTTGAGCAATTCGGCGGTACGTCCACCCGGCCTCCCGCATGCCCACTATACGCCCTCGCTCAAAGTCCGTCAACTGCACATACGGTTCACGTCCACGCTGTCGCGGCATGCTACCAGTGTTAAAGACTGCGATGGAGCTCCGTATGCCACGGCAAACTGGCTGACACTGACGGCGGCGGTGCACAAATGCTGCGCAGCTAGCGCCATTCGACGGCCAACACCGCGGTTCCTGGTGTGTCCGCTGTGCCGTGCGTGTGATCATTGCTTGTACAGCCCTCTCGCAGTGTCCGGAGCAATTATGGTGGGTCTGACACACCGGTGTCAATGTGTTCTTTTTTCCATTTCCAGGAGTGTATTTCTGTTAGCGTAATTCCCAGGCAGCGGCTGGAGCATCGGAACGATAACAGAACGGTAATCCAAGGGCCGCGAGATCGCGTACCCAGATTTTTTTTCAATTTTTACTTTACTTACACTAAAAATAAACCGAAATATGAAGAAAGTAACCTATGCTATAACCCTTTCTGTAAAATTGCCGCGTGGAGTGGCCGCGCGGTTAGAGGCACCATGTCACTCGTAAGTCTAGGGACAGATGACCTCAGCAGTTTGGTCCCTTAGGAATTCACACACATTTGAACATTCTGTAAAATTATAGCCAACAGCCTGTGTATGCATCAAGAGGAGTACTGGCTCTAACGACCGACGTCTTTTTTACAAAAGCGTTACACAGAAGATGTTTGGCTGATGTGGTGAAGCCCTACGTGAAGCAGAACAATATTTTTCTGGTAACTGACTCATGGGGAACATAAACAAGTCCACAATACGACGAGATTCTTCGAGATTAAGAATGACTGCCAACGTGCCATACTAAAGTGTTTCTCGCAAATGCACTCCGCTAGTGCAACCCTGCGCTGTCTGTTTCTATCTTTAGGTGAAGAATTTAATCAAAAAGCTCAAAACTTCTCTTATAGAGAGAAGAGAAGAAATCGCACACCGAGAAGACTGCTTTAGAACACATTCAATCGTACATCACAAGGTATCCTCGGCAATATTTCGCGAAATGGTGTGTTACGCGTGGTTTGCTGCCAGACTGTGCAATAGAACTAACGTTTTATAAATTTAAACATTAAAACTACCTCGTAGTAATAAAAATGCGGCGGGTGTAACGTATGTAAGATTCCGAAAAAATTACTGCTTCCCTTGTTTTTACGATGAATGTCACCCTAGCGCATATAAATCGTCAACTGAAAAATAATAAAAGTATCTAATTTTATATACGAAGGTCTCATGCTCGTCTTATAATCTCTTCCTGGAAATTTATGTACAATCTGAAATTTTTCTTTGCTCTTTCTCTGCAAGGATTTTATGAAAATATTAAGAAATATAATATAATGAAATTCATTTCGGTTTACTTGCAGTGTAAGTAACGTAAAAATTGAAATTAAAAAATTCACACGTAGGGAGTGGACAGCACGACCCTTGGATTACCGTTCTGCACTCCCACTTATGTCGCTTTTGTTTCTGGCCAAGCCCTGCATATAACATAAGTCTGGACGAAATCGGTATTGACGAGTTCTCTTGTACAGTGATATAGGTGTGTGCCTAGAGCTGCATTAGAATACGCTACCAACGGAGACTCTACGAGCGTCCAGTGCCGGTTTATGTGCGCACCATGAATTGTGGTTTTGAGTGGCTTGGTAGGCCTCTTGTCAATCACTGACTTGGTGTAGCATTTGCAGCACTGTGGCCTGTGTATCCGCGACCGCAATGACTGCACGACTTCAGAGATGTAGCGCTCTCACGCGTCAGGCATCTACGATATGGCCGCGTTCAAACTTGCCTATATTGCGTATCTTGCCCACCTGTGCTGATGGTCAGTGAAAGGTCTATCGACATCCCTGTCACGAGGTCTGTGGAATTATTCCACAACTCCTGACAGGAGAGAGCTCGCTTTCTCTCTCTCTCTCTCTCTCTCTCTCTCTCTCTCTCTCGCCCCACCCCCCTCCCCTCCGGCCCCTCAAAACACAGCAGCCGTCTGTAATTCAATCGCACGGATTCAGGTTCACTGTTGACAAAAGAGGTAATTAATGCACGAGGAACCAAAAAGCGAGAATCAGCAAGTAAATGGGGTTTCAAAATTTTTAGTCACCTTCAACCTCATGGACAATAAAGAGTTTGCACTAGCTCAGACAGGAAGGATATCGAAGGAATTAGTTGTGCCCTCTTTAAAGGATTCGGTCCAACATTGAGCCGAAGTGATTTAGGGTAACCATGTTAATCGTAATTAATGTGACGGAATGGGGATGAATCCCTTCGAGTATGTGAAAAATATGGAGTAGCTACCTAAATCTACATGATTACTCTGCAGTTCCCAATTAAGCGCCGGCAGAAGATTCATCGAACCACCTTCAAGCCATTTCTGTACCGCTCTACTCTCGAACAGTGGGCGGTATAAAGAAAACTTAAATCTTTCTCTGCAAGCTCTGATTTTATTATGATGATAATACCTCCCCATGTAGGTGGGATCCAACAAAATATTTTCGCACTCTGAGGAGAAAGTTGATGATTGAAATTTCATGAGAAGCTCCTGCCGCAACGAAAAACCCTTCGTTTTAATGACTGCCTCGGTCACAACGGCCGGGAGAGCGGTGTGCAGACCACATGCCCCTCCGTATCCGCATTCGCTGACGCCTAAAGGTTGAGGATGATACGTCGTCCGGGCGCTACCCTTGAGTTTCAAGGCCTGTTCGGACGATGTTTTTTTGTTTGCTATATTAATGATTGCCATCCCAATCCGTGGCGCTTTCTCCCCTATTTCATGATTGTACAAAACTAGCTGCCCTTTTTAAACTTGTATTTTAGAGTTCAGACTTCACCATTTGCCTCCATCACACTGAACTGGCCGACGTGCTTAACTGCTGTTTGTGTGAACACGGTAATTTCCCAAAGTGATAATGCTCATAATTCTCTCACTTACCATGAGTGAAATATCATGGTCTGGTAAAGACTTCATCCTAATGCTGCATACTGTTTAGGTTCCATTCCGCCAATTATTTATAAGCTATTTCGGCGGCTAAATATTAAGCTATCGGAATTCAACGAAAGCGAACCGCGAAGTATATTAAAAGTTGCCAGTACAACAAGGACCACGATACGACATGACTGCAAAATCTTTTGTGTTCTAGAGACCTACAACAACAGGAGCAGTCAAATAAAAAAGATACATGTAAAAAAGTAAGTACACAAGTCACTATTTCAAACATAATCGGCATAACTGTAAATAAGTTCGTCCTACTGTGACACAAGATGGTCAGTGCCTTCACGGAAAAATGTTTGCAGTTGCTTACTTAAACATGATTGTACCCAGGTGTATACCTCTTCATCCGAAGCAAATCTACGGGCACAAATGTACTTCTCCGGTGCTCCAGAAATTTGGTAATTGCACGGGAGAGATCGGGATTGTGTGGAGGATTTGATAGGGCTTCCCAGCGAAACTTCTGTAGCGTAGTCGAAACAACCGTGGCAACAAGTGGGACCAAAGAAAATGCTGGTTCTTGGAGCTTTATGAGTCTCACACACTTGAAAAATTACAGCACGCTAAATAAAGGAGTAATGGTAGCGAAGCAATCTGTAGGAACGATAACACTTTGCAATAAGGCAACTACACTGAAGAGCCAACGAAACTGGTACAATTGCCTAATATCGTGAAGGGGCTCCAGAACACACAGAAATACCGCAACACGACGTGGCATGAACTCGAATAATATCTGAAATAGTGCTGGAGAGAACTGATACCATGAATCTTGAAGGGCTGTCCATAAATGAGGAAGAGTACGAGGGGGTGGAGATCTTTCTGAACAGCACGTTCCAAGGCATCGTAGATATGCTCAATAAGGTTTATGTCTGGAGGGTTTGGTGACCGGCGGAAGTGTTTAAACTCAGGAGAGTGTTCCTGGAGCAACCCTGAAGCAATTCTGGACGTGTGGGGTGTCGCATTGTCCTGCTGGAATCGCCTAAGTCCGTCGGAATGCACAATGGGCACAAATGGATGCATTTGGTCACACAGGATGCTTACGTACGTGTCAACTGTCAGAGTCGTATCTAGACGTATCAGGGGTCCCATATCAATCCAACTGCATACGCCCCACAACATCATAGAGCCTCCACCAGCTTGAACAGTCCGCTTCTGATATGCAGGGATCCATGGATGCATAAGGTTGTCTCCATACCCTTACACGACCATCCGCTCGATACAATTTGAAACGAGACTCGTTCGATCAGGCAGCATGTTTCCAGTCACCAGCAGTCCAATGTCGGTGTTGACGAAACCGGGCGAGGCGTAAAGCTTTATGTCGAGTGCGGGACCGATGACCTCAGTAGTTTGGTCCCAGAAGACCTTACCACAATGTCGTGTGCCGCGGTTGTTAGCCGCGCGGTCTTGGGCGCCTTGTCACGGTCCGCGCGGCTCCTCCTGCCAGAGGTTCGAGTCCGCCCTCGGGCACGGGTGTGTTTGTTGTCCTTAGCGTAAGTTAGTTTAAATTAGATTAAGTAGTGCGTAAGCTTAGGGACCGATGACCTCAGTAGTTTGGTCGCATAAGACCTTGTCACTTTATGTCGTGCAGTCATCAAAGGTACACGAGTGGGCCATCGTCTCCGAAATCCCTTATCGATGATGTTTCGTTGAATGGTTCGCACGCTGACACTTGTTGATGGCCCAGCATCGAAATCTACAGCAATTTGCGGAAGGGTTGCACTTCTGTCAAGCTGAACGGTTCTCTTCAGTCGGCGTTGGTCGCGTTCTTGCAGGATCTTTTACCCGGCCGCAGCGATGTTGGAGATTTGATGTTTTACCGGGTTCCTGATACGTTACACTCGTGAAACAGTCGTACGGGAAAATCCCTACTTCATCGCTACCTCGGAGATGCTGTGTCCCATCGGTCGTGCGCCGATTATAACACCACGTTCAGTATCACAGAAATTTTGATAACCTGCCATCGTAGCAGTAGTAACCGATCTAACAACTGCGCCAGACACTTGTGTTATATAGGCGTTGCCGGCCGCAGCGACGTATTCTACCTGTTTACGTATATCTGTATTTGTATACGCATGCCTATACCAGTTTCTTTGGCGCTTCAGTGTAAATACTTGAAAGAAGGACACAGCAGCACAGGAAGATTTATCAGAGAACATTACGAGAAGATATACGAGTTAGGATGCGCATAGTTATAGACAAATCAAAGAGCAATAAAAGGAAAAGTCTGAGAATAACGCAGGATCAGTGAGAACAATGAAAACAACAAGATCAAATGTTCAAATGTGTGTGAATTCTTAAGGGACCAAACTGCTTAGGTCATGGGTCCCTTGACTTACACACTACTTAAACTAACTTACACTACCTTATGCTAAGAACAACACGCACACCCATGCCAGAGGGAGGACTCGAACCTCCGGCGGGAGGGGCCACGCAATCTGTACCATGGCGCCTCAAACCGCTGGCCACTCCACGCGGCTAAAACAACAAGATGTAGCAAATATTGAGTGTGTTCTATACAAATTAGTGTTGGATATAATTATGTTTACCGCGATATTGCCGACGCTGACGGAAGACAGTGAACTAACACTGGGCAGGTAGAGTTCATAGACAAAAGTTTTAGAATAAAAGTTCAAAGGCTCTACGCAGCTGAGTTCATACCAGCCTACTTGTTTATAGAAAATATTGGACAAAGTTCAAAAATAGATGTTCGAGGTATCCTCACGATTGACAAAATGAATAAACTAATAAACTAAAATCAGTAAGGCTTTAGGAAAAAATGAGCTTAGAGGACTCCCAAATAGCGCCCTATATATAGCAGACATTGTAATTGAAAAGACAACGCATAGGTATAACGGTTAGTATTGCGGGAGCATTTAATAGCTCGTGGAAGAGCAACATTTTGGGGTGTCATTGCCGAGTCGATGGTGGAATGACTGAATGAATATGCTGGTAAAATGGTGACAGATGACACACACGAACTGCTAATTGTGACTACAGATCACTCAAGAAACAGATTTGGAGAAGATAGCAATACCGACCTAGATATAGTAAGTAAGTGATACTGCTAGAAGTAGAGCTTCAAGAGACTGCATATGTCTTGCTAGAAGTACGAAACCCCACACTAGTACTAAACGGAGGAACTGTCATTAACGAAGACTATGCAAATACTTGAGCTTTGTGCTGCACAAGAAACAAAATTTTTATTACAACATAATAACACTTGGCAGGAACCTAGAAGAATCTGGAACAAGATTGTGAACATCAGAGTACACAACTTTCGGCTGTAAAATCTGTTCAAGGATGTCATTTTCAACTGTTGTTGGTTTCGAGCCATAAGCTGATGTCGATAGAGCCTGTGACAACCCTGCGTAGGGCTGAAACGAGAACGTCATTGCGACTCTCAGGGTCATACTGAGCAATAACGGCAAGATCCTTTTGTTAACAATAGAAATGCATTCCAAAGACTTAAATATGCTTAAAAGAGCAGCGGTTTATAGACTATATAAAAGGAACAGACAGAAGTTTGGGGACTACTTTGGGAAGCCTGCACTGTCATAACCATAGACTGAAGAACACATGGAACATACATGGAATAATTTAAATTAGTGGAAAATAATGTGAATTCATATCTATCCGTCGGTTATTGTTAACGTCAAGAGTTGAGTTTTGGTCGGTTTTCGGTTATGTCATCACCACAGCTGTAGAAGATTTTACATTTTTCAGAACGTTTTACACAATTCCAAATAATAAACAAAGACGTAATGCGTCGGTTTCAGTACAAAGCCAGTTAACACAACTAAAATGCTTCAATGTGCGAAAAATTGAAGTCAATATGCGGAAAAATTTAAATGCTATGAGCTTTCGGAATATCGCCCTCCACTTTAGCTAGTTTTTCTCACTTCCTTAGTTATATTCACGAAAAACTGATAGCGTACCTTTGCTCGCTTGTTTATAACCACCTGACAACCTTTTGTCTTTTAGCTGCCTAAGGCTATACAGTATTAAAAGGAGTAACCAGGCACGACGCCCCTGTGTTCTGCCTTACGAGCTGTGCAAGGAGATGGGGTAGCTTTTTCTTAATTACACTAAGACAGTCAATTTCCTCTTATTGTGAACGTCGATTGTATAAAATTTAATCAGGAAGTACGAAAATCCCTCTTTAAAGGGTGAGAAAACGAAGTCGAGGTGGTTTTCCGAATTACTATGTAGACAGTGGTCTTTTTCTTTCTTTCGATCTCAACTGTAGATTTGTATATAAAAAAACACAGGCACTTTTCTTTATTTGTAGCAAAAAGGTACAGTTTCACCAAACTACAATACACATTCTTTAGACGGAGAAGGAGGAAAATTGTAACACGGACAGGAGTGCGGAAACACTTTGTTTCCATTTAGTACCTATTTTCTACAACTGTAAGTTCGTAACGAACTTGTGTCGAGGTCCGGTGAGCCGGCCAGTCTGTGGATGGTTTTTAGGCGGTTTTCCATCTGCTTCGGCGAATGCGGGCTGGTTCCCCTTCTTCCGCCTCAACTACACTATGTCGGCGATTGCTGCGCAAACAATTCTCCACGCACGCGTACACCACCATTACTCTACCACGCAAACATAGGGGTTACACTCGTCTGGTGCGAGGCGTTGCCTGGGAGGGTCCACCGGGGGCCGAACGCACAATAACCCTGAGTTCGGTGTGGGCGTAGGAGGGGTGAAGTGGACTGCGGTTGTCGTCGTGGGGTTGTGAAGTGGACTGCGGTTGTCGTCGTGGGGTTGTGGACAACTGCGGCTGCGGCGGGGACGGAGCCTCTCCGTCGTTCCTAGGTCCCCGATTAACATACATACAATACAATACAATACAAACATTTATGTTCTCGCCAGTCCCGTGATGATTATTTAAACAGTTAATGTTACTTATAACTCAGGGTATGAAGTATGTTCAATGTCAACACAAGCATGACTCTAGTCGCTGTACTGTTTTCTCACGTTGTACAGGAATTTCTGTTACCCACGAAATTAACAACCGTCTTCTTACCGGAATATGTCTTTTTCTTCTTCTTAGGATTCTCCTTTCGAAGACCTGTAGCATTTCCAGACTGTTGTTCATCGAAAGGCATTAACGTGTATAGAGGCATGTTGTTTCGAACACAGTTGAAGTCAGACCCGAGCAGAGATATACTCTCAGCTTTTGTATCGAACTAGCTTTCGTCTGAATACCTTGTCACATTCGGTGTCGGTGACGTCTTTGAAAAACCTAGAAAGACGAAATTTCACGAAAGCTCTGCTTATTTTTTTTCTTGGACATCCATTTATTCTAGTCTGTGGCAGTGCCTCCGCCCTGTGACTTAGATTCTGTTTTTCTCGAACTGTCATACGTACGCAGGCAGCTATTCAACTTTTATTAAACTGTTATTTACTTGTTTGTGCATATTTTTACTGAACCAATACACCAACTTCGAAACAACTGAACAGCGAACACGGCGCGGAAAGCGAAAAATTGAAATTGGGAGCGCAATTGAATATAAAAAGGATTTCTATTTAAATGTTAACGAGCATTAATAAAACTTCGGAGCGTCAGTGTGCCTGATGGCAGTCCACATTGCCGGATAAAGGGAGGGTATATGAACATTTGACTGAGAACAATATACTTCTAGCGCGCGCGCACACACACACACACACACACACACACACACACACAGACTCCTAACACTCCACGTGAATGTAAATCCTCCAAACGTCGAACTTCATTTCTTCTGTTTATTGATAACTATTAAACAACAAGAAAACTTCCTGGTTCTCATGGACACCATTCTTATAATTTAGACTTACAGATGGTAGGTTCTGTCAGTGCAATAACTGGACATACAAGACATTTGCAGAAAGTAGGAGTACTGATTCTCTGACGCTTTTTTGTTGACAAAGTTGTTAGTACTGTGTTCAAGAACAAAGTGATGGCAGTAGAACGCACGCCCGTTTGTCTCACGGAGAAACCACACAGTAACAGGGCTTTTGTAATTTTTTATATTTATGGTACGCGAAGTTCAGAACTCATAACAGTCCTCTCAAAAATAGTCGAAAAAATCGACATCGAAGTGTTCCGAGCATCCGTAATTCACTAAGGCAAATTTTTGACGGTTCACGTGGCTATGTGGGAAAAGGCTAATCCTTTAATACGGAGACATACGAAATGCTTAGTGACACTCGAATATGAAGCAAGCCTAGCGGAGACTATCTAGTACACATGAAACGCGAGGTGGTGATGCAGCGACCAAGGCGTTAGACTATTAACAAATGTTCAAATGTGTGAGAAATCTTATGGGACTTAACTGCTAAGGTCATCAGTCCCTAAGCTTACACACTACCCAACCTAAATTATCAAAATGGCTCTGAGCACTATGGGACTCAACATCTGTGGTCATAAGTCCCCTAGACCTTAGAACTACTTAAACCTAACTAACCTAAGGACATCACACACACCCATGCCCGAGGGAGGACTCGAACCTCCGCCGGGACCAGCCGCACAGACTTTTAATACCTATGTCGATTATCGACACTATATGTGTATTACCTAACTTCTTTGACTTGAAATGCATCTAAATATTTGCTCTCACTCTGTAATTTGATAAAACCAGGAAATATTTTCTAAATGTCTTTTCTGAAGCTATGTCATTTTATGTACAGTTTTGTGATACATAACTGGTTCATCCTCAGGGAATGTAGGATTGTGCACGACAGGAAAACTGAAGGGAAGTCACTCCGCAACGAAAAAACTTAGGCAGGAATATGAAGGTGGAAGGGCGCGATTTGGCTCGCGAAGTCTTTGTGGCGCAGATAATGGCTAGCTCTCGATGTATTTACATCCCGATTGCTCAATGAGGAAACGATTTCTGGAAAACTGAAGTAATAATGCCGGTGTATCATGGCATTTATTGGGTTGCTCTAAAATCGGTATTTACAACACACACACGAAATTTTACAGAGAATATTGCACCAAGATCTATGCGTGCGTCATACGGATCTCTGCTGTCGTCGCAGAAGATCGTCAGGCAAAGTAATAACTAATTTTGTAAATTCATGCATGGACCAGTGTTCAGTGAAGTATTCAGATAATAAGTCCTTATAACTAACTTTGTGTTGCGAATCGTGTTTATCCTAAGTCACTCATCTTGATAGGCTCCTGTTCTTGCTACAAGAAGGTTCCGAGCTTTTCCTTCAATATACAGCGAAATTCCTTACATTACTGATTACCAGAATTAAAAGGGTTGCTTAGTACTGTGGAACAATAGGATTTGGTTTGAGTGAAGTTCTCCACGTGCTTGGTAATGTTCTTACGTTCAGTCTACAGTAAAAAAAAAATATTTAATTACAATTTCAGTTTGAAGTGAAACTGTCAAAGATAAATAAAATCATTTCTCTGAATATAAAATTTACTGGAGAACAATGATTACAGAAACAACTTCCAGATCATAATAATCTGAAGGCCTACAGTAGTCACATTGGTTTAACAGGTTTGTAAACAACGATTTTGTATGTATATCTCTTTTTGGGTATGTTATTGCTATTGTTTATTAGTGAGGGATGCGTTGTACGATAGAAATGTTTTAGGGTCTCTCATATGCTACAATCAGTTAACCAGTATGCCACGGTGAAAGTTCGCGCAAAACTTAATTATTATTGAACTATTGGTGCTATTAAAATCACGAATTACATCACCTTCCTTAAAGCATAAAAGATTCAGGGCCCCCAGATACAACTTATGTTCTGTGCTATGCTAAAGTTTACATATAATGTATGAAAGTTACTGGTCATCGTCTTAGTTATGTTAAAAGAACAGCATGATAACTGTTTCAAAATTACTGTCATTCAGTAGTGAAGTTTTAGAGCCATCCCATTCCAGATTACCAGCATTTTCCCTTGCTGAGTGGTGCCTAGCAATTAGCGTTATTCTTTACACACTAAAGTAAGCAGTGAACGTCATTGTGAAGCAGTACGTTGCCACTCTACTTAAACAGATAGCAGATATGTTCATGACTGTTTATTTTTTATGTTGTTGTTTTTGAGCCCATTTACTAAACAGATTTCTAAATGAATTAAAGCATAATATGATATTAATTTACTTTGCTTGTTGTACACTTACTTGAAACTACTTTTGCCTAATTAGACTGGCGACCGTATGCATTTGCATTACCAACATTTTTACTTTTCAAACAACATAACGTAGGTTCGATT